>NC_068990.1:31465953-31482412 GCF_001194135.2 Octopus bimaculoides | reverse complement strand
TTTTTTTTTTTTTTTTGTATTTTTTTAGTCACTACATTTGATCACTAGCTCAAAAAATATCAATACAGAGAGATCTGAAAGTGTTAATTGGACAATTTTAAATGTCCTAATAAACAGGTTCAAAAAATATTCTCATTTTCATTTACTCCATCTCTTCTACCATTTCCTGATGAACTAACATATATTTGAGCTGATTAACACTCATATATTTGACGTGACTTTTAACACTTCTGATGATCTTTCAACTCTAATTTTTAATTTCAACTTTACATTTTCAGTTTTGCTATATTTATTTTATTTGCAAGGACTTAGTAATTTACAAAACATCTAAAAAGACACTTATTATGACAAATTATTTATTTAATCATTTAATAGATTATATATTTTAACTTTTTTTATGTTATCCTAAAGTACAGATGATAAAATTTATATCAGTAAAACTGGAGAACATTTTGTGATTTGAGCTCCCATAATTATTTGTAATAAAGCTAAGATGTATCTGGAAATTATTAAAGTTAAGAGAACTATGGAGACATAAACAGAAAAGAATTAAATGTAAGGTGTGTGTGTGTGTGTGTGTGTGCGTGCGTATGCATGGTGTATGAGTATGAGTATGTGTGGTGTGTGTATGTATGTGGTGTATGCATGTGTGTTTGTGTGTGTGTTTGTGCATGTGTGTGTGTATGTGTGCATGTGTGTGTGTGCGTGTGTGTTTGTGTTTGTGTGTGTGTGTGTGCGCGTGTGTGTGTGTTTGTGTTTGTGTGTGTGTGTGTGTGTGTGCGTGTGTGTGTGTTTGTGTGTGTGTGTGTGTGTGTTTGTGTGTGTGTGTGTGTGTGCACTCACAAGAGACTTTTATCTGAAAAATATCTGATCAATGGTATATTGAAAGATGAGATAAGAAAAATTCATTTTTAGCATTCTGGAGAAAACAACAACATAAATGATAGAAATGATACTATCAAGTATGACTTGATACCTATCAACACTACCTACTACTATTTAAAAAAATATATAGGGGTAGATTGGAATGGATCCAATAAACATAAATAGGAACATTTATGGTGTAATGTGAAAATTTGCAATTTGGTATTGGAAATAACATTCGTTAAAAAATGTATTTGTGAGCATGTGGCATGTAATCATAAATACTCGTATATATACCTGCATCTTTTAATAAATGTTAAGTATGTAACATATATAAGTTTTGACATAGAAATTTCCCAGTATAGTTTCCCCAATATACATTGCCTCCTTCATTTACTAATATATTTGATAACCATGATCAAATAGAATTTATAAAATCATTTTTATCCCATTTGCAAAATTTCAAGCAATCTATGTAAAACTGACATAAACTGGACAAGTCTGAAATACACCCCATGTTCTCTAGTCAAGAAGGGGATATTTTCAGATATTACTTCACTACTTCCTCTTTTCTATGATGAATGATACATTTCATCTTTATCTCAAAGTATATTATCATCTACCATGTATTGCCAATTTACTATACATAAATAAACTAGCATAATTACCTATTCAACATACATTTTACTTCTTCTCTGAAATAAAGTTGTGTTTGCCTCCAAAAATCAGTAATCTACCACAAGAAAACAATTTTAGGAACAATGAAGCATTTTTAACTATAGCAAAAGTAGCACTTCAAAGAGTATGTTCATATGAAATATAAATGACAAAGAAGCCCTGAATACTCTAAAGCAATTGATCTAGTGTTGGTTCCATAATATCCTTTATTTTTGTGGACGAGGCCTAACATATTTCAGGGTTGAACACCACTATCTGACTCTTGGGTGTTTATTATGCTACAAGTATTCAGATCATCTCCAACCATGTTCCATGGTTTCTTGATGATGTATTCTCTGAACTTGCTGTAGCAAAATATTCCATCTGTTGCCATCTGTTGATTATCAAAAGGTACCAATGGAAAATGTATCCCTTAAAAAAAGTGGTTGTTTCCAGTTGTCCAACCCTTGGATACCACTTTTGGTGGCTGTACAATCACTTGACATAACTCCACATCTGCTTCTCCTCCAGTTTTTTTACTGGTTCTCTTTGCTCAGTCAGTGTCACAGGCTTCCAGTTGGGTTAATGGCAACTTTTTCCTACCCTCGTCAAAACACTAACTCCAAAATAAAATTTACCCTACTGACCACTTTCTACTAAGAAGGAAACCAAAAATCTTATTTCCCTTGAGAAATGAATCTCTTCTCCAGATTACACTCTATAATCCACATTCCTTCTGAAATGTGGTGTCAATGTATGTGTCAAATCAACAACCACCATTCACTTCTCTTACCTTGTCATGCAACAAAGACTTCTGGTTACTTTGGATCAAAATCATCCTTAACAAGGATCCCAAAATTTGTCCTAACACCAGCAGTAGCTGTTTGACTATCTCACATTTTGTTTTGAAGGCATAAATTTCACTTCATCTCTCTCAGAAATCATCATCCTTGATGACTTCAACGTGATAAAACATTTTTGTTCTTGTTCTTCTCTCACAACAATACTGCTGGCACAAAAAGTCACATTATTTGCCAAACATCATAGCCCTCACATGACTGAAATCCAAGACTTCAAAACTTCCAGACGCCATTCTTAATTGGAAGGATTGTCTGCATGAAAAAGAGGTAAATTTTGGTTGCATAATGGAAGCATTGATAAATTACAAACAAAAAATAATTAATAAAGTGTCAATTAATAACTAAAAGAGCAACTGAACATGAAATAAAAGAATTCATCTAACCATGACAGTAACATCTTTTGCATTTCTAAAGATCTGTTTTCAAGAGGTTAGTACTACCAGCAAAATGTTAGTTAATCTCTCTAATCTGTTTAACTACTGTGCATTTTTTAATTCTTGGCTATATAAAGGTTGGTGGCATAACCAAATTTTAAAGTCGGGGGAAGCAAATGCATAATAAAAGGTGCCATAATCATTTTTATGACAAGTTTTACAGGAAGTATAAAATTGTTATTTTGTATTTAAAATCAAAATAATAAAAAAGTTTTACAGTAAGCTCATAAATTTCAAAGCATAATAAAACCTCTGTTTTATTTTAATTTTAAATGTAAAATGGAAGGAAAGCAAATTGAACAAGTGAATTAAAACATAGTGTTTTCTAAAATAACGAATTACTAGGTTGAGGAAAAAGTTTGTGCACCATGTTAAAATAATGAACTGAATGAACACTTACACCACAAAATATATATAAAAAAGCATTATTTTAACACGGCACACAAACTTTTTCCTCAACCTAATATTAGCACTAAGCAATGTTTATGTATGAGCAGAATTAGGTAAGTTGAAATATGTTTGTCATATATTTCAACTGCTAAAAGGCAAATACACTATAGTTATCATGGAGGAAAAAAAATCTCCCTTATGGTAAAAAGGTACAAAAACACCAGGTCCATTCAGTGTCACCTTCTACTAGGAACCTAAGATATTGATGTTTCAAGCTTCTTGGCTATTTTCAATGAGATGTACCTATAAGATGTAGCTTTATAAGTCCATTTAGAGTTGCTTCTCTTAGGTACATCTCATTGAAAATAGCTAAGAAGCTTGAAACATCGATGTCTGAGATTCCTAATAGATGGTGACACTGGGTGGATCAGGTGTTTTTTATACCTTTTTACCATAAGAGAGATTTTTTTTCTCCACAGTAACTGCAGTGTATTTGCCTTTTAGCAGTTGAAAGATGTGACAAACATATTTCAACTTACTTAATTTTGCTCATACATAAATATTACTTAGCGCTAAAAATTTGTTATTTTCCTTCAATTTGGTTGAAATGATGTCCTTCATCTTTTCGAAAATTGTTAAAATTATCTTTAAGACCAGACTGACAAGGACCTAACTCAAGCAGAGTGTGTATGAATTCAGGTGTTATGGTGGTACAGGTATTTCCCAAAACAGCTGCTAGATATTCCATATGATCGTTAATGATCATACATAATTCCACTTTGTCATGTCTTCTAGGAGTTCTACTCCTACCACCTGTACAGCCACAGCAGCCAGGGGTCCTGTTACCAGCTCTTGGACTGAAAATAGGAACTACCAAGTCTTTTGATAGTTTCACTTCAAGAACAATCAGAGCACTGTCTCTGACTCCTGTACTAAAAGTAGGAACCAAATGTTTAGAGGGTTTTATATCAGGTGCAGCAGACATCATGTGATTGCAGAATGAAAAGTACCTACTCAGTCTAACATTTTCATAATTCTTTTTCATGATTTGCAACTTCTTTTATCTTCATTCTGTCTCACCCAAGCAGTTTCTTCTTATTTTTTCATCATGACATTCCTTCTCAGAAAAAACAAAAAGCAAACAAATATCTATGACAGTATCAATATGTGACTAGAGTATATTATGGTAATTATGGTCAATCATCTTTGGTTCAACATTGACTTTCACTTATCAATAAATGAACTGCCCAAATGCATGTTCAGCTTCATTTCTCTTACATTATGCAAATTATCTCATTAGCTATAATACATTTAATAAATATCGGTAAGCAAGAAAGACAGCAAGAGAAGCAATACAAGCTTATGTGTAGTTGTCTATCAATGTGTGAAGACAACAGAAGGAAATGTATTGTGCACATGTAGGTATCTATCCATGTGATTTTGAGAAAGTGATAGTTGGGCAATGTCATTCTGCTAACAATGATTTAATACTGAGGATAAACAATAGGAACAAAAGATGTTAGGTATATTAAAAAAAATACAATTAAATGCAAGCAATAGAATATCTTACAGAGTATAAACAATTAAAGCATTTAAACTCAGTAAAATTACATTGAGTTATACAGTATATCAGGAGTCTTTAGAATGAATTGAAAGTTTATAAATTTGTAAATACAATGAGTAAGCTAGAAATAGCAATAAAATTTGTATTATATCAAACCACGGTATGTTCAGGTTCACTGTTGTTGGGAAATCAGCATATTCTCTTTCTGCGAACAATGTCTCATTCAGCAAGTGCAGTATTTGTTTGTTTATCTTTTGATTGCTAAGGCAGAATTTCTGATGAGTTTGCATGAATACAGAATCTGTTGAAGCTTATCTCAGCTTGTGGTCAAAGCATATGAGGGAATGAGAAAGAAAAAGAAAAAATATGTGAAAAGGAGAGGAGAAAGAGAATGAGAGAGAGAGAGAATGAGTGAGTGAGTCAGTGAGTCAGTGAGAGAAAGGAGTGTGGGAGAGAAAGGAGTGTGGGAGAGAGAGGGACAGAGAAAGAGAGAGAGACAGGCAGACAGTCAGACAGACAGAGACAGATAGACAGACAGACAGACAGACAGACAAACAGAGACAGACAGACAGAGAGAGACAGACAGGCAGAAAAGCATTTCTGTGACTGACCAACATCAATGGCATGAGGTCTGACAGCAGACCTGCTCTCAAAAGAAAACCATTTCTGATATCTTTATATAATAAAAGAGTAGAATAAGTGAAGTGCTATGGGGTTGGTTACAAAATACAATGGAATAATGAAAGTGTTTTGGCTGATTGGCCAATAATCCTGACAAGTGTATTAGGTGATGATCATACCTTGGGCTAAACTGGTACTGAAAGAGTGGACAAATGAGTAGTTTGAAGAAAGTGAAATGAAAGGAAAAATACATTTTCTGCTTGGTGAACATATATTTGTTTTCTATTTTCACTTATTTTATGTTTCAATAACAGTGTCATTACATACAAAACTGAGATTGTGGGTTGTGACATGAGAGAGATGAATCTCTGTGGGGTCATCCAGAATCGAAGAGAAGGTTATGACATCATTTTGATTCTCCAGATGTCAATGACCCAGAGTCCATTGCTGGAAATGGAGCAGATAGTTTAAAACACTTGGAGGCTGGTCAAATAAAGCAATGAGTTCAGAAAATTCCTTCAAGTTATTTGATAAAAATCATTTAAAATAACGAAATTTGACTTTTATCACACAAGTGATTTAAAGAGTTAAAAAAAAACACGTTGAAAAGTGCCACTTTTGAAATGTTTGCATCAGGAAACCAGTTCCTCTGTTGCTCCACCTCTAACTTTGCTACTAGTAAGACTATATGTTGTGGGATACAAAGAAGAAAGGTTTTATTCATGCATTCAGCAACTTGAATTAGACATGGATGAATCACTGATGGAAGTGTTTTCAGGATATGACAATATATTTTGTTATTCTTTTTTCATCTAATTTTCTTAATAATAGTCTTAAAAACTAAAATACTTAAATCACTTTGAACCATAAGTAGAACAAAATATTTGTTTATAACATATATAATAAAATAATTATGTAATATTATTAACTAACACCTGAAGGCATCTTCATATCTAGCTGTGAAATTGATTATTATAAAACAATGTTTATTAACAGACTAATTATTAACTCTAAATTTTAATTTTAGGTGCTAAAGAAATTAGAATTTTGCAGACTATGTTTTAAGTACTTTTATGTAAATAAAGCTATTTTGAGTCTGTTCTCAAAAGTATGTGTGTATATTAAATGTTTATTATGAATAACATAAAAAGAATTGATACAAAACTCAATTCTTCAGAATAGGAAGTTTCAGAAAATAGTCAAGAAGAAAGTGGTTAAAATAACAATTAGTAACATACTATAAGTTATAATGATGTACAATAAGGTGACAACACTGATACTTTTCAGTTTATGATGTAAGTACTCTTTCCTTGGTCATTAACTGTTTGTCACACCTCCTCATTTTCAGCTTAGCCATATAAAACAACCTAAAAACAAAATCTGTCAAAGATATCAAGAGTCTTGAACAGGAAAGAGACAAGTTGCCTACATTATTATTTTGTTTTTTAAGAAACAATTATTAAAGAAGGAAAATATAAGTGGTTCCATTAAATGTCTCAGATAAGTTATTGTTAAAAAGATTATTTTTCAGGCTATTAACTACATCTTTACAACTGAAACATTGAAACATTTTTTTAAAAATATTTACATCAACACAAGGTTTGATTTCCAAGTATCATCAGTTGTCTTATTCCTGGATAGGTACATAATACTGAATTGGATTAAAACTAAGATCTTTTCTTTGTTTCTAAATTATTTAATATAAAATATAATAGCGAAGGTTATATTTTTACACTAATTAAATTTCTTTTTCATAAAGGCTGATATATTGAGCTCTGGTTTATTCATAAGGTTATTAACAAGTATTGGATTTCTGTATAGTTTGTTATTAATTAGGGAAATATTCAATATTGGTATATAATTTCCTTTTTAGTTTCATATATATTCAACTGTTCCTGACTTACTTGCTTTCCTCTTATAAAGGCTTTTCAATGTTCCTCTTTACCAACATTTTGGACCTTCCCAGTTTTTCTTTATAAAATATACCATAAACTGGTGGGTTCTTATAATTGCAGTTCTTATCTGTCCTCAATAAGATTTAACTTAGGTGAGGAATTTGTGAAATGTAATACTGCAACTGAACACAGTTCTGATGTTGTGTGTCACTGATTCTCTGAATTTTGTCAAACAATATCTTTCAGTAAAGTAGAATGTGCTTAGGAGTAGTTATGATTATTATATGATGAGTGTTTGTTATTTAGTAGTGCATTTTTGAAATAACTAATTTCTGTTGCATAAGTTGGGTATTAGCTGCATAAGAAGGCATCCAGCTGTAAAACTGTGCCAAAACAGACACTGAAGTCTAGTGCAGGCTCTTGCCTGATCAGCTCCTGTCAAACTGACCAACCCATGCCAGCATGGAAGGTGAACGTTAAATGAAGAAGAAGAAGAAGAAGAAGAAGTTGATATAGGAAAGAATCACAAAACAGATTCAACAGATTCTTCAAGTCAAGTAACCCAGTAGGAGACCTAGAAGTTGACCAAGAATGAGACATTTGGATAATATCCATAGTCCCAGTTGGTCATGTTTGGGAATCCAGCTAGAAAGTCTGATGATGGATGCTTCTGACAGGACTCTATGGAGGAGGTAACTGAGAGGATTCCACCCACATGATCCTCCCATGAATGGTGGGTGGAGAAGATGGATGGCTGCATGGAAGTCAATACATTGGTGCAGATTGTGTTTGCTTAAAGTTGTAGAAAGTCAACAACTTCTTTTCTAACACTATATAATGTGAAACTGATAGTGTAAGTAATAAGTTTTTTTATACAATGATGTTCTGAATTTGACTGCTGTTCTTTTCACCATTACATCAAGGAATGGTTGTTGGTTGTTGCTTCCCTTTTCCAGGATAAGCTGACTTGATGTACATTCATGTCAGTGCATGAGGTTTATGAGAACTTGGACAGCCTTTTGATGTTCATAGATTCATAGGCTTCACTCACATTGATTAATTGTTAAAGTCTTATATAATAGATATCCATATCTGTTGTCAAATCCTAAAGTACATAAAACTTCAGTTCAAAAACTGGAACTTAACATCCTTCAGTGTGAGAAAATTTAGCTTCATTTTAAAAAGAACTTCCTGATTGCACCAAGCATTTTTAGTTTTTGCATTTTACAAAGTAAATCTCTTTGAAATTCTTTGGTTGTTTTTTTAGCATAGTGGCAGTTAATTCCTCAAGTGTTGAGTTAGAATCTGATGATTTATTAATTATTATTTATTTATTAGAAATAATTAGAAAATGAAGATATAGAAGAATTGTGTATATATAAGTGTATATATATATATATATATATATATATATATAGGTGAGAAAGTTGGTATGTGAAAGCACGTGGTTGGATGTATAAAAGATAATAAGAGTGAAAAAACTACAGAAGGCTTGTGTTACATGGTTAAAGTATATATTTAAATTATGTCAGAAAAATGTTAGAAAAATGTTATAAAATCTTTTTGGTATATAAACATTGTATTTTGAGAAATAACCGGTTTCGTGTTGTCTTTTCAAATTTCTCTACTTCATTGTGTCGTGTTCGTTCCAGTCTATATATATATATATATACATACACAGAGTGCAGCAGCCAGGAAGAAAAGAAGTTTACACAGATTCCAATATCCATAGCCATGTGACTATATCAACCCCACTACAAGATTTGATTTTGTGCTTAAAGTAAGAAACTGATACAAATGTGATCATAACCATAACCTTTCTAGCTCAGAAACAGGAAATAACTGACCCAAGTTATTGGATCAATAAAGTGTATCTCAATTCTAAATAAGTATGGCTGCATGCTTTAAAAGCTCTCTTTGCAACTACATGGTTTAGGGTTTAGTCCTATTGCACAGCACCTTGGGCAGATGTCTTCTGCTTTAGCCCTGCCCTGGGTCCACTAAAGCCTTGTGAGTGGATTTGGTAGATGGAAGCTAAAAGATGCCTGTCCTATATATATGTATATATCTATGTGTGTGTGCCTTTGTGTTCATATTGCATTTGTCCCCTACTACTGTCTGACAACTGGTGCTGGTTTGTTTACATTTAGCAGTTAAGCAAAAGAGACCAATCGAAAAAAATGTACTTGGTTTAAAACAAGTACTGGAATCAATTTGTTCACATAAACCCTTCAAGGTGGAGCCCAAGTAAAAAAGAAATGTAAAACAGACTTAGTATTTGTTTTAAGTCGGTAACAAAACCAGGCAATACACAAAAATCACAATGGTTTTTCAAGCAGATTAATAATAAACTACTATTTCTAATATCACATACATGTATTAAAAAGTTTAGCATAATAGCAGAGAAAATGAACTGAATATATAATCAAAATAAGCAATCCAAATCTTAAATGCTGTCCTTAAGACTTAACTGCAAGGATATATTGATGGAGAAGAAATTGTGTTGAAAGAAAGTAAAGTGAAAAAAAGGAAGATAATTTTAGCTTGTTAGCCAAAATATTATTTCTGTTTTAATTCAAGATATTTCTAATTATTTATTATAAATAATTGACTGTCTTCTTAAATGTTTCCTATTTTGCTGATTCCCAAAGTTTCCCTGAAATTAATCATGAGAACCAAGAGAACGATAAAAAAGTGCCAAATTTTTAACAAAAAACTTGTAAGTATGAATATATAAGAATTACTCTTAAGAGAAAACGTTATTAAAAAGACAAGTATTTTGCATCAAAAGAAGATATTTGGCCAGAAGAGCTATAAGAATTAGTGATGCACAACAAGAATGAGGAGATAACAGAAAGAATAAATGCATGAAAAATATGAATAGTAAATGAAGGTGCATAGAATGAGAATAATGTTGATTCTTGACAGTATATGTTGAACTAATTAACACTCAATAGAAATTGTACAAGGAAAATAAAAGAATTAATCTATTAGATATTTGATGGTTATCATGATGAATATAAATGGAGAGAGCAAAAAGTGAAATGAATAGAGGAATCTAATTACAAAGAAAATATCTTCAGTCACTTTTGTTTTGGCTTCAAGATGATATAGCTAGAGAAGAGATTCTGAATAGAAACCATAATGTACACAACTACTGAGTTTAACAATAGTTAAAAAACAGGTTCTTTTAAGTATATATGTTAATGAGTAGATATGTTACTTCTTCATTTCAACTTCTTCCTGAAATCAAAACGATAGATTATTTCTTATATGTAAAATGTATGCATATGTGTTTATTGTGTGTATTTCCATTGCAGTACCCTATAGTGAGTGTGTGCTTATGGCAGCATCTACTAGGATAGACCAGCATGCTATATATCTAGGACTAACTACTGCTCTAAGAATCTCTACCAAGATAACATGAAGTCACAAAGTACTTAGTTACCATGGGTAGCCATATGAAGGCCTGGTAAAAGACTTTATCAGAGAGTAATTGTAACCTGGCAAAGAAGATTCATGTTAAATTACTTTTCATTTCCCAATAAAGTTTAAGCAGTTGTAGCAATCTGTATGCGAGATGCAAGTACAACTACACTAGGTGTTTCACATCACTACACACACACACACACACACACACACACACACACACACACACACACACACACACACACACACACACACACACACACACACATTCATAATATATATGGTCTCATAAGACAAATATGTACATGTGTGTGCAGGGGTGTGTGAATACAGATAGATGAATTAAATATGCACACATTGGTCAGATTGCAAGTGTGTTCTTTGTGATGCTCAAGAGCACAAAACATTATGAGACTCAGTTTCTACAAGCTTGGCTATCTCAAGATTTGTAAGGACTTCATTCTCTAGATGTTAAATTGAAAGTTTAGTGGCATTCAGCTTCCTGGAAACTCATATGGATAACAATAGGTTCTTCTAAGTTGTACATTCCATGATGCTGCTGCAGAAACCATAACCAAAATGTCAAAACAAAAACCATTAAAATGGATTCAATGTGAACATGAGCACAGCTGGCAGCCTCATGACTGATATGCACAAGGCCAACAGAGTAAGTATGGACAATCTCTTTTCACGCATCCTAAAAAAAATAGCATTTGTGAGTTCTTTGATAGAAGACTCAATCCATCTTTTGAATCCTGCAAAATGAATATGTTGTAATAACTCAAGAATGCCTATCTGCATGTATCCAGATAGGCATACCATGTGCAATTTCTATGATGCAAGAAATACACTTTATGGTTCCAAACATTGTTCCAGGCACCAATCAAATCATCAGACAACACATTTCTACTGAAAAAACAATCTCCAGCAATGGAATAATGGAAAGAACATCTCAGCCAACTGCTAAACCAGCCAAAATCAGTGGACTCAGCAATTATGGAGGAATTTTGTGAAATGACTGTTATTCAACATCTTGGCAAGCTACTGATCTTTGCTGAAATTAGTTCTGCAAGGAAATATCCTGGATTAGACATCATTCCAGCAGAAATGTTGAGGTAAATGGTTACCTTTGCACAAGACCATTTCATTGCAGAAGCATGGAGCCAGGATTATTTATTTTAACATGGAAAGATGCCAACATCATCATCATCTACAAAAACTGAACTGACAAATCTCTTTGTTTCAAGTGTTGTTCACTTTAGTGGTCTCAAAGTTTTAGAGGGAACTGAAAATGCAGAGGATAAATACACTCAGCACAACCAAGACAAGGACCTTCTAATCAAACCTTTACATCTATGACCGAAGCTGCACTTGAAGAATTGGATGCATACAACTATCAGAAGATCCATAAATGAATGAAAATATGGTCATTATCAAATTCAGTGGACATATGCAAACAAGTGGACATATGCAAACAAGTGGACATAAGCAAACAAGTTGTTGTAGTTTATTTGGTGTAATTAATTGTCAAGATGCTGTATTTTAAATAATGAAATCAGAGCCTTCATATTTACTACTACTAGTACTACCACCACCACCACCACCACCACCACGACCTCCATGACCACCAAAACCAAGACTACCACGACCACGACCACCACGACCACGACCACAACCACCACAACCACGACCACGACGACGATGACGACCACCACCACCACTACAGCTTCTGCTACTGCTAGAGCAACTAGAACTCCCATACTTTATGTCTGTTTCTGCAGCAGCAACAGCAGCAGCAGTGGTAGTAGAATAGCTGATCAAACCATTTAAGAAGAAAATTTCAAAGTTTTATCATTTTGACAAAGATTTTAATTGATCAGCAATGAATTTCTGTGGAAGGTCATTTGCTGTCAGCAGAAAACTTCTTTGATGCTGATTTCAAAACTGTCTTCATTTTTCTAGTAGCACATCCAATTTTGAAGGTGAAGCTAATTTTTAAAAAATTACATTTAAAATTCTGTTGTGTCTGGGGAGAGTCATTTTCTTATTGTGTCTTGAAATTTAACACACTCACCGGTACAATTTAACACACTTATTCCTTATTTTTATTTTCCTAAAATTTTTGTTGCGTCTTGCAACCTTATCAATAGTCTTGACTGTTCAACACACGAAATCACATAAAAAATCTGGCAAACCAAATCCAAAAACGAAATACATTTAAAATATTTCGTATTTTGTAGAATATATGCTATATATGCTATATTTTGTATTTTGTAGAATATATGCTATATCTATGCTATTTTGTCAGAATGCTTCCTGAATATGCAAAAGTATACTTTTTTAGCTATGTTTGTGGTATTTTTACAATTAAAACACAATGATAAACTATTACATTGGATCTTAGGAAAATAAACTAGATATACTTTGTCATATAAGTAACCATGATAAGCAGTGGCCACCACATCAAATCTGTTCTGCTTGTTCAAATGGATTACATGAAATGGTTGAACAAAATGAGAGGATCATTGTTTTTATCATAATCATGTTATGGAGAGAATGAAGAAATTATCATACTAACTTCTATTTTTGTAAAAATGAAATAATTGGGTTTGTCAATTGAAACTTGTATTCGGTATATAGATATACACTAGTCCAAGATGATGTAACAATGCCTGTTCTTCTAACTTTTACAGAGGATAAAATGGACATTGATTAATGTGCAATTGAAGGTGCTGGACCTTCTAAAGATCCCAAATACATATCTGAAGAAAATTTCGAGTGAGATTATTTACTTATGAGTATTTGTACAATCTTGTTAGAGACATATAATATTCTAAAGTGAAGACAGATTTCACCTCACTACTGGAGGAAGGTAACTACTTAACCAAAATATGCAAGTGAATCACTATCAAATGAGAAATTCTCATTTGGTAACATGCTTTACAATAAATAGGCCACTCTGCTATTGCAATGATGTCAATGAAATCTTCACAGACATGTCTCATGTAATATTTGGCTATTGTTTCTTATGCCCCTCAGATGGTAAGGCTGCTATAGCTCTCTATTTTAAATGTGATTGTCTCTTTAGTTGATCACATATTAAACCTAACTAAAAGATATGGCTGAAAATTCCCAAACTTGAGTGGAACAAAATTTTTAACATTGAACCTCAGTAACCCTTGTCATCGTAACTGACAGAGTGCCAGCTGGTATATAAATATATATCATCATTGTTTAACATCTGTTCTTCATGCTGGCATGGGTTGGATCCTTTGAGAGGAGCTGGCCAGGTGAAGAGCTGCCTAGGCTCCATTTGTATGTTTTGGCATGGTTTCTACAGCTGGATGCCCTTCCTAATGTCAACTACTTTACAGAGTGTACTGGGTGCTTTAAACATAGCACTGGTATGAGCACTTTTACATGACACTGCCATGGGTGCTTTCATGTGGCATTGGCACAGGTGTTTTTACATGACGTTGGCATCGGTGCTGTTATGTGGTACTGGCATGGGCACTTTTATGTGGCAGAAGCATGGGCACTTTTACATGATATAATTAACTCTAAGGCTCTTTGATTCCAGTCCTTGCTTACACACCTGAATTTCTTCTCTAGTTCTGGTAATAATTCAGCAAAAGAACAAGGTCATCAGTGTAGAGGAGCTCCCACGAGCAGCCTGTTTTAAATACCTCTATTATGGTCTGGAGGACTATGATAAACAAGAGGGGGCTGAGAACCAATCCGTGGAGAACTCCTATCTGTAAGCTAAATTTTTTGTTGTACTCATTGCCGACTTTCACCTTGCAGATAGCATCTGTGTACATGGCTCTTACAGCTCTCACCAACCACTCATCTATCCCTAGCTTCTGCATTGCCCAACAGATTAAGAAGCAAGCTTTTTCCATGTCAGTAAAAGCCAAGTACAGAGGTTTATTTTTGGCCAAGTACATCTCCTGCAGTAGCCTCACCAGGAAGATAGCATCAATAGTGCTTCTTCCTAGCACAAAACCAACTGCATCTCATCAAGGTTAACTCTCTTCCTAATTAATTGAGCTTGCTCCTTTCTGTAACTTTCATCACCTGGTCCAGCAATTTGATAACTATAATTATTTCTGTCTAAGGCATCACCTTTACCTTAGTAGCAGTTGACTACCAGTCGTTTTATAACTCCCTCATGGACAGCTTGATTAACTATATGGGTGACTAGGGCATATTCCACTCTGCCAGATATTTTAAGCATCTCAGCAATGATTCCTGATGGGTTAGGGGCTTTCTTTGTCTTCATATCTTTAATTGCTTTATCCGCTAAGCTGTTGTTGACTTGGAGAGCCAGCCCCTCTGTTGGGTCCATGTTAGGTAGGCTCTCTTTCTCCCATGCATTCTCTACATTTAGGAATCTTTCATAGTGGTACTTCTAAACCTCTTCCTTTGTAGAATCATTAACTGCAAACAAGCCATCATCAATGCAAATGCACTTCTCTCCAACATCATGATTTTCTCTGATACACTGTCTTGAAATCTGTACACACACACACACACACACACATCTAGTTGAAGTTTTCTTTTTTGTCTTTGTTTTCTCAATTGTGTTATTTATACCTTTTCATATGAACTGATTCTAATTAATACCTACAATGTTATACCTGAATTTTAGATTTAGATTATTTTTTATCTATCTAAATAACAGTGAGCAATTAACCATTGAAATAACTATAAATGACTATATTTTAATTAACTTGGGCATCAATAGTTTTGGGTGAAAAAAAAAACAATGTCAAATTTACTTCAAGAATTAAGAGATTGTTTATTGAGGCCTTGTTTGTGACTATAAGCCTAATTATTGTCTATTTCCTTTATCAATTTCATTTCAGTCATTTTCTTTATTAATGGTTATTTTGTTTGTTAATGTTTGTAGAGCTTTTTGTTTTCAAATTGGAAGCTAAACAGCATTTAAAGTGGAAATATTCATCAGTTGTGGCTGATCATATAAATTGTCACAGTTGATTCTTTCGTTTATATATTTTACTGAGTAATTTTTACAAAATTTCATTGAGCATTATTCATCATGTTCTTTATGTTCTATTTTTCTGCCTTTAAACTAAAATTCTTTTAATATGTGTTTATTTTTCTTTCATAATGATTCAAGGACTTGTTCTCAAGTTGCTGTCTATACAAACATTATACACCAAATTTGATTTGTTTAATAGCATCAAAAACTCTTCACAATAATCTTAATTAGATTCACTTCAAGAACTTCAGTTTTTTCCAGATAAAGCAGTATCAGCTACAACATTAACCATAATTTATTGTTCCTTTTGTCATTTTTTAAAAAATCTATTTTTGTTTCTTTCTTCCTCTCTCTGGCTCTGTTTTTGTCATTCTGTCTTTGTCTCTCTCTCACTCTCCCTCTCTTCCATAACTCACGCCCCCTCTCTTTACACACACACACACACACACACACACATACATACATACATACATACATACATACATACATACATATATATATATATATATATATATATATATATGGATATTCTTTTCTGAGTTTCTTTTGATATAATCATGTCAATTCTGTTATATTTTTGTTTCATTATTACGCCCTTTTATTTATTATTTTTTTTTTATATCAATGTGATTAAACATTGCTGCTTTTACTGCCAGCAGCAGCAGCAGGATTTCTTTCAATTAACATCTTCCCTAACCCAGGTAAAAATACAAACAATAAGAGAAGAGCTATAAAGCCTG
>NC_068990.1:31463010-31465724 GCF_001194135.2 Octopus bimaculoides | reverse complement strand
GCATCATTATGCAGAGCAAAAGAGGAAAGAAAAGGAAACATTAGAAAAATATAAGCTTTCATATTTTTCTTTCTTCTTACATTTATTTTCTATCTATAACAAACACTTGGACAAAAAACAAAGAACAAAAAGAAAACTTATGCTACTTGGCAGAGTTGATAGCAAACGTTATATGTCCTGTCAGATGTTTCCATCACAATGCAAGTCACAGCATATAAGGTGATTGGCACATAGATTAAATTCAAAATGGCTAATTTTTTATGTAAATGTAAGCATTTTAAATAGTCCTCCAGTGATAACATATAATCATATATATATATATATATACACAGACATATACATATGTATGCATGTGTGTGTGTGTGCATGTATATACACATGCATGCAGAGACAGAGGTAGTAATTGTGTGTATATCCTATCAACCATATAACACGTCAAGGATAATCTTTATTTTTCTGTATGAGGTGAATAACAGGATATATTTACCTTTGTTTACTACAGCATAAGTATTTCAAATTGACAGTGAACTACTACATTAAATTTATCTTTTACATGCAAACATGCAAGCATACATACACATGTATGTATGACATTAAGCTGCATTCGGTGGTGAAGCTCCAGTTTGGGAGTTCTGAAGTTGTAGGGAGTGTGGAGTCACTGCTTAATTACTATTACTCCCAGGTCTGTTCTGACCTGGACTGGTTGTACCTGTCAGGGTCCCATCTAAGGGTTAAATACAATTCCCAGGGGTAGAAGAGGCTCCCATTATTTATGACGAAATCTAGAGAAAGCAGCTCTTCTAGAAGAAAGTTACTCTGTCATAAAACTTGCAGTCAAAATAGTACCAGTCATCATGCAATATTTGTCACTGGAAAAGCGGTGAGCTGGCAGAAATGTTAGCACACTGGGTGAAATGCTTAGCGGTATTTCATTTGAAAAGGAAGGTATGGCTGGAAAAGAGATGTCTGTTGGAGTGTATGTTCCAAAAGAGATGGAAGCATGTTGCACGAGTGTTGTGCGTGAAAGGAACTGTGTGAATAGATGGAAAAAAAGAACAAAAAAAGGTACCAGCGATAGATCATGGTCTGATCATCGCTTCATTTGTATTGTCCCTGTATTGTTAATTTCATTCGATTTTTTTATATATTTTATTTAATTTTAAAAGTCATATTTTATGTAAAATCATACCGATTTACTGATCCCATCAGTTGTTCTGTCCATTTCTATGTTTAGCCCACGGTGGGCAATAAAGAAATTGGTATTTCGTCTGTCTTTACATTCTGAGTTCAAATTCTGCCAAGATTGATTTTTGCCTTTCATCCTTTCAGGGTCAATAAATTAAGTACCAGTAGTGTACTGGAGTCGATCTAATCAACTGCCCCCCACCAAAAAAAAAAATTCAGGCCTTGTGCCTAGAATAGAAAAGAATACTTGTCACTAGAAAGGTGGTGAGATGGCAGAAATGTTAGCATGCCAGGTGAAACGCTTAATGGTATTTTGTCTGTCTTTACGTTCTGAGTTCAAATTCCGCCAAGGTCAACTTTGCCTTTCATCTTTTCAGAGTTGATAAATTAAGTAGCAGTTGCATACTGGTGTCGATCTAATCAGCTGGTCCCCCCCCCCCCCAAAAAAAAAATTTCGGTCCTTGTGCCTAGAGTAGAAAAGAATACTTGTCACTGAAACCTACTATGACAACCAAGAGAGTGGAAAAAGTGTTGTACAAGTTTTTGTCTTTTAATCCAATGGTATACAGATGTCTCATTATCATTTCATTTCTTGACCCATTTTGTATTTTATAAAGTCCTATGATGATTAATGCATGGTGAAAGTCATATCCATGCACATGCTGAGATGAAGGTCAATAGGAACAATCAGGCTGAATGTGAGATGGCTATCATCTGACAAGATGATGTAATCATCACATCTGTATGTATGATACGAAAGCTGATAAGAAAATATCTAGAGAAATGCACGGTGCCAAGTGGGCCACTTTTGGTAAGCAGAACTGGTGATGCCACGCTCAATATACGCTTTGGCAAGGCAGCTGGTGTGATGGCCCAACTCTCCAAACGGGCATGGGACAACTGACCATGGGACAACTGATAAGCTGACCAAGACCACAAAAATGAAGATTTACCAGGCATGTGTACTTAGCACTCTACTGTATGGCAGTGAGACCTGGATGCCATACACACACCAAGAGTGTCGTCTAAATATCTTTCACCTGCGCTGCCTCCGGAAAATCCTTGGTATCAAATGGCAGAATCGTGTCCCCAACAATGATGTCCTCAAGCAAGCAGGAATACCAAGTATGTTTGCACTCCTCACACAAAGATGTATGTATGTATACACACACACGCATGCATACATACACATGCATACACATATATATGAGTAGGAAACAACTTCTATCTCATTCCAGGGTGAAAAACTAGAGGTAGTCGATAGCTTCCGCTATCTGGGCGACCAAGTTAGTAGTGGGGGTGGGTGCGCTGAAAGTGTAGCTGCTAGAATAAGAATAGCCTGGGCAAAGTTTAGAGAGCTCTTACCCCTGCTGGCGACAAAGGGACTCTCACTCAGAGTAAAAGGCAGACTGTATGACGCATGCGTACGAACAGCCGTGCTACATAGCAGTGAAACATGGGCTGTAACTGCTGAGGACATACGTAAGCTCGCAAGGAATGAAGCCAGTATGCTCCGTTGGATGTGTAAT
>NC_068990.1:31457783-31462505 GCF_001194135.2 Octopus bimaculoides | reverse complement strand
GGCACATAAAAGACACCATTTCGAGCGTGGCCGTTTTCGTGCGGGTGACACGTAAAAGCACCCACTACACTCTCTGAGTGGTTGGCGTTAGGAAGGGCATCCAGCTGTAGAAACTCTGCCAAATTAGATTGGAGTCTGGTGTTGCCATCCGGTTTCACCAGTCCTCAGTCAAATCGTCCAACCCATGCTAGCATGGAAAGCGGACGTTAAACGACGATGATGACGATGATGATGATATATATATAAACATCTTGCCATCTATCCAACTTCAAATATTTCATTCCTGTAATGTAATGCACCTGATGATCCATAGTGATTGGGACATCCAATACAGAGGCTCTAGACAATTACAACAGTGAAATATACATATGGAGCAAATGATATAAACTTTTATTTATCATAATTTCTTATACAAGGTGCAGGAGTGGCTGTGTGGTAAGTAGCTTGCTTACCAACCACATGGTTCTGGGTTCAGTCCCACTGCGTGCCACCCTGGGCAAGTGTCTTCTACTATAGCCTCGGGCCGACCAAAGCCTTGTGAGTGGATTTGGTAGACGGAAGCTGAAGGAGGCCTGTCGTATTTATGTATATATATATATATATATATATATATATATATATATATATATATATATATATATATATATGTATGTGTGTATATGTTTGTGAGTCTGTGTTTGTCCCCCCAACATCACTTGACGACCGATGCTGGTGTGTTTACGTCCCTGTAACTTAGCGGTTCAGCAAAAGAGACCGATAGAATAAGTACCAGGCTTACAAAGAATAAGTCCTGGGGTCGATTTACTTGACTAAAGGCGGTGCTGCAGCATGGCTGCAGTCAAATGACTGAAACATGTAAAAGTGTATGCGTGTGTATGTGGGCGGGGTGGATGTTTGTAAGAATTATGTCTGTGATCAATAACACACTATGAGAAATAGCATCAAGCTTTTAAAAAGTGGAATGGTTTCAAGCACTAGGGAGAAATAATTTTCTTTTCTTTTCCTTTTCTTTCTCTTTTTCTTTTTTAGTTTTGGCTATATAAAAGATAATTTCCAGTTATTTTTTTAATATTGCTCAGCCATGGTATTTTACAGTTAAGGAGTAGTTAGTCATCAATACATTGTAGTTTCCAGGGATAGTTATGCTTAAATCTAAATAAACTAAGTTCATGAAGATTAATTAAGAATAGATATAAACAAGGACAAGTTTCTCTATATCACGGAGATGTGTACTTAGAGTTTTATTTCATGTGAAATATGGGTGTTTAATGTGCTACTCTATATATGTACTGATCAACAAGACATTGTACTTAATCAGCTTTACTGAAAATAGATTCCTAGCATTTTACTTGACACCATGTTAGTTGAGTAATTATAGAATAACTTTAAGCTACAATTTTTGTCAACATGATAACCTGAACACATTAATAAGATGTGTTTACAAAATTTCAAGTGAATTTCAAGTTTGTAAGTAAAGAAAATGCACAGAACTATATGTTAAGAAATTCCTAGATGGAATGTAAAGCTAACAATAGATTTTTAAAATCTACCCTTAAAATGCTTTTCATATGTACATCAAAGTTTTATTCTGTATTTCAGAATTTATCCATTAACCTATTAAGAATAAGCATCTTCATGTGTACTGAAATAATTATAAGAAATAAAAAACAATAATTAAAAATATAAACAAATTATATCCCTTAAATACAAATGGATTTCAAATGAAATCTTGAAAATATTTTTAAAATTCGGGAAAAATTTTTGCTGTTTTGTTTCTGTACTCATTTGCTTGGTAGAAGTATTTCATTCGTGCATCCTGCTGAGAGATCTAACCATATCTCTGCTTGCTGAAACTCAACTCCCCTCTCAACATGTACCCTTGAGCATGCCAATATATCTTCATGACGTTAACAGTGATTCCTTGTAAGATTTAAGCCTGTTTAATTGTTCTTTAAATGCATGTTGAAATATCTGATTATTTGGTATCATGAAAGGATTCTAATTTTTATTTTCTTATTCTAATTTGTCACTCTCGTTAGTTTTTATTGCTTACTATCTTCACACTACACTTTCACAAAAGTTTATATAAATGTTACTTTCCTCTTCATTATTGATGTCAGCATATGACTTTAGATCCTAATCTTTCTTTATCCACGTCTCCATTCTCTCGTGACTTGACATCACGAGGTGCTTTAAAGTAGTTGGATGCAGCTATTTTATTTGTTTCTTTTATTTATTTATTTATTTACTTTGAAAGCTTCTAAGATATGACTGTTAACCATGACAAACTTGCTAAAAAGAATCAGTTCTCTGATGATGCTTTTACTTTCTCTTTTGTCTTTATTGTATTTTAAAGATATTATTTAATTTTTTTTACAATATTAATTTATTCAAAATGTAATCAAACTTTTTTACTACTCTTACTGTAGTTTTTAACAAAATAAACATGTTGGAGCTTTTATTGACTGGTCTTTTAAGTTTAATCAAAGTATCGTTGTAATTTAATCATTATAGACAAAATAACATAGTAGCTAAACAGATCTTACTCATATGAATTTCTCCTGTTTTGAAAACAGAAGTTTTGTTGATTAGACATCATCATTAGCAGTATCATCTATTTTGCTTCAATAGAAACTTTCTTAGTGTAACATTTGAAGTGTGTGCATAACAGAATGTGTAGACATGTAGGTATATGTATCTTAATACAGAAATATAAATGATGCATGGGTATACATGTATATTTATGTGAGTGTGTATGTGTGAGTGTGCAAAGCAGTTTAAGAATATATTTTCTCAGTATACAGAATTTGGTGAATTAAAGAATATGTTATTAACTACTCAAGTATAGACAGACTATTTAATAAGATGCAGTAGGAATAATGAAGGTTTAACATTGATGATACTTTTCAAATTCTTTGATTTTTATTCTATAATGCAGTTTGCGAACTATAGCATCATGGGTTACAGGATACTAAACAAAGAAAGTACTTAATATTCATGCTAGTATATATAATTATTATATTTGGAGATTTAAAATTCCATTACTCAAGTTACCTGTAGCTAAGATCTATTATCAAATGACTTGTTTTCTCATTTTCCAATCCTTATTTGATATTTTAAATGCATAGTCTTTGACCATTATCACTTATTAGAGTTCTTGTATTTATGTATTCGATAACTACTGGATTTGGTCTGTGTAGTTTTGTCATCATCATCATCATCATCATCATTTAACGTCCGCTTTCCATGCTAGCATGGGTTGGACGATTTGACTGAGGACTGGTAAACCAGATGGCTACACCAGGCTCCAATCTGATTTGGCAGAGTTTCTACAGCTGGATGCCCTTCCTAACACCAACCACTCTGAGAGTGTAGTGGGTGCTTTTACTCTTGTCTTTTGTTCAAAGTCATATAAAGCAGTTATAATATATAAATTTTCTTGCAACTCTGGCATTGTGGTACACAAATTCAATAACTGATACATTACCAAGTTACCAATATATATATAGGAATAAAATGTCTTGGTAGTATACAGAATAGTAGGTATCACAGTGGGAATATCTCTTCAAAAGGAAAAGGATAACTATGATTAGTATAACTTATAGATAACTAATTAGATCCCAGAGCATGTTTCTGAGTGCTGCATATCAATGCCTCAGTGCATCCTTTCAGATCACTTTTCCTAAGCTACCTTCAGGTGTTAGTTTTGTCTTTCCCTTTCATTTCTCTGAGGTATTGCCATTTTCACATTGCAGTTGCTCAATTTTTGTTCTCCGTCTTGTTTCTTAAATACTTTTGGGTGCGTCACATTTTCACTAGGTATCATGCTATTTCAATCAGCAACAACCAAAGGTTCAATCTGTTGTTTGATGCACCATCCCAGATTGTTTACAACACAGATCTTGCATCCTGTGACATCTCTTCCTTCCTTGTTTCTAGACGCATGCTATCTATCCACATCATTTTTAGGGTACAATTCCTAGTTCATTGTCAACATTTTCTTGGTCTTTCAATCCATTTCCTCAAGCTTGTTCTTTGTTCAGCTAACAACACCTGTGCCATATCACATTAAGGAGACAGCCCATTCATCCATTGCCCTGATCTTGTTCTTTCCATTGAGTCTACTCTCCATAATTAATTTGATTCTCCTAAGGTATTCTCACCTAAAACTTTCTTTCATCTCACTCTCCATGGTTTTATCATTTCCAAAATACCCAGATACTTGTGTCTTTCCACCTCAACATCCTTAATTCTCTCACTATTGGATAGTTCTACACCATCAGATGACAAAACTTTGCCTTTTTTATGATAAACACACCACATTTATTTATCTCAGTTTCCATCATGATATCTTTACTGAGTATTGGCACTGTCAAAACCAGACCATCTATTCCATGCTTACTCTTACCGAAGATCTTTAAAACATTCATATACAACAGATGCTTTAGCTTTTCTCCACTTTTCAAAGTGTACCCTGATGTCACTTGCAGCATCTGCATGAGGAGTATCATACAAATTACAAACAGCAATGTCGACAGACTATCTCCCTAAACATGCTTCTCCTGATGTTGGCCTCCACATGATGTTAACTCTGTATTCCAATTCTTCATTGATCTAATAAAATTCAAAATGTTATCAGACACCTGTACTAACTGGAAACTTTCTAAAATCCAGGAATGGGGAACCATGTCATAAGCTTTCTTATAACCAATCCACACAATA
>NC_068990.1:31450283-31452783 GCF_001194135.2 Octopus bimaculoides | reverse complement strand
CCTATATTGTTAATAAAGGGATTCTTTCTCTGAGTGAGTGACAGATTGTCTGATGCACGTGTAGAAAGTGTGATACTAAATGGAAATGAAGCATGTGCATTAATTATGTAGGATGGGGAAAGGCTGGATTGATAATGAGGTGAGTTTTCATCTGTTGATGTGTAATGTTTGGAATATGAATGATGGAATATAGATAAAATAATGGGAAATATGCCTACAGGAATCATCTCTAGGCTATACAAGAGAAAATTGTACATGTACAGTCAAATGAAACTGCACCTGCTACAGCTTACTTACAGGTACAAAGGGTTAAGACTAAAAACATGACATATTAAGGTCTTTTCATATGTTATCCACATTATTTTATATTCTTTCTTGAGTTACAACTTGTATTTCAAAATACTAATTTACTCTTCTTTTTTATCAGTCACTTTTAAAACTATTCTTGACTTGAATTACACCTATCTTTTATTTATGTTCAAGGATAAAACATAAAACACCAAATATTAAATTTAAGTTGGAAATTATTGAAATAGTAATATTTGTGGTCTTTAAAAACTTATTAGAAGCAACTAAACAGTCATAACATATCAGATATTTAAAGACTAAAGCAGTTTACGACCAGAAGAAACAAACTCTGAAACAACCTAAACAGTTTGTGAAAGGGAAAAAAATCAAGTTTTAAAATCTCTGCCAATGACAGGATCAGTAAAGTATAAAGAAAGAAAGTAAGCTTAAAACTGCTGTGATGTGTGTAGTTTATATTTTCATGTTTCATTGAGAAGCATAAAAAAATTATAAAGCTTCTATCAAACAAAAATACTTATGTATGAAGAATTACAAGAAAGAAGTTACTATTCTGAGGCAGCGATACAAAGGTATTTATATCCAAGTGCACTCCAATTCTAGAATCTTTCAGGAAAAATAGTTTTATACAGCCTATATATCTCTATATACTTGTGTAATAAAAACAGATGAATAGATTACCTGGTATTGCTACATAAACATAATGCAGCCAGGTATGACGTGTAGACAACATCCATAAAATCATGTGATACATTATGTATTCTCAACTCAATGGGCTTATCAAATATACATGTTGATGATCTGTTGATTAATTAACATGTCACTGCCTGCTTGTATATTTGGTAAACCTGATGAGTTAAGAGTTGTATGATGTATTACATACTCTTATGAATGTTATGCATACTGCATACCTGACTCTACCATGCTTACATTGCAACAAAGATTCTTAATAAAACTATTGTACCAGTACCACTTAACCCATTTGTCTGCTTTTATTATGTATTTATGCCACACCTAAGGTTCCGTTTATCTTTGGATACTTTTGGGTACTACAAGATGATCTCTTTATGCTGGAATAAAATGGAAAGGAAAATTGAAATAGATTAAATTAAACTTTTGTAATAATTAGTTCTGGAAGTTTATATAGTTTTCTTATAAAGATCTCAAGGTGCTACAATCAGAAGGACACAAAATACAGCACCATATGATTTTTATAAGAAAAGTATATGAACTATCATTTATTTCAATTTCATTTATTTCAACTTTTTTTCCCATCTTATTCCAACCTGAAGGGGTTGTTTTAAGTATCTGAAACCAGTACATATTTTCTTCCTGTTTTTCCATGGTAGAGTTCTTTAAGCAATTTCTTCTTAATTTTTCAATGTATATATATAAAAGCTATTTTTGTAAATCTACGTGTGTTTTGATTCTTCAAGTCTCTTCTGTGCAGTTGTTTTTGAACTTATATTTAAAGGAAAATTATATGTGTGTCAATAGTCCAGTTTAAAATAATGTCCTTTTATTGTCAAGTTTATGTGAAGTTACAGAAATCAAATAAGAGATGGAGTGTGTGAAAGAAATTTGTTCCTCTTACTCAAAAAGTTGATCAGACATTTCAAAAATTAGATTACGATGTCTTCCAATAGAAATCTTTGTGTTGCTTTTTAGGGTTCTGTCTGTGCAGAAAGAAGACATCCTGACTGAAAGTGTTGGATCTATAATTGCATCTTAAATCCTAAATATTTGAGACAAAATATCAATTGAATGTTTTGTTTAATCAGCTACTTGTGTGCCATAGGTTTTCTTACACAAAGCTAATACAATTTATCTTCTCAACAAGCTGTTTAAACAAATTACATACCTTGGATTTGTCATCAATGACAATCTTTTTATTTTAAGAAAATCATAGAAAATGTTAACAAGTGTTTGCATGGTATGGAAGTATATATATAAAACATAGATACATATGAAATTCTTAATTAGCATTTTCAAAAACTGACTGGAACAGCTGTCACTTAAGCTGCTGACTATGAAGAATTCTTGACATTCAGGTTGTCACATTGTCTGATTTGCTAATTATGTACACTCTGTCCAGTAACATAGATTTTTACTGGCATAGATATCTTTTTATTATAGCCACACAGGGCTAAATACAGAAAATGGACAAATTACAAAGTAGAGCTTGGGGGGGGGG
>NC_068990.1:31437950-31446029 GCF_001194135.2 Octopus bimaculoides | reverse complement strand
ATTGGGAGTAGTATTGGTCTTTTCTTCGTTCTCAGTGGTTGTCTTCTTGGTTGTTGTTCTTGGTGTTGGTGTTGGTCTGTCTTTAGTTGTTGTTGGTGGTGTTGTTTCTGTTTTTGACTCAGGTGGTGGTGTTGTTTGGTTGGGTTGGTTTGTTCGTTGTTGCCGTTCTTTCGTTTTCGCATATAGCTGCTTGATCAGTTGTGCATACGGTGGTGTGGGTAATAATGCTGGCATAGATAATTTACACAACATGTAGAATCGCTTCACCCTAAAGGTTTCCCTACATTCGGGCTAGAGAATTGGTTTTCCATAATAAAGAGGTATGCAAATAAAACATGGAAGCTCTAAGCTTGGATGTAAGACCCTGGGATGAAAAAAGACATACTGATGTTTAGAAAACAAAAACTATACTGAGTACAAGATCAAACAGTTTTTAAACAACAATAACAGCTTCAGATTAATCTACAGCTGGAGAAGGTATTACTCTCAAAATGATCATGTCAGCTATAGATGTACTTAACAACAATGGTACATCACACAAGGGGATATTGGTGTTCGCATCTATAAATTTTTGAAGCAACCCAAAATACTCATGGCGTTATTGTGGATGATAATGAAGCTGAAGTGTTAGATTAGCTAGGCATCCCCACAAGCATCATCTGATACTTCAGTGAAATGGGACATTAACAGCATCAAATGCTTCCTTGCCAGCAGGCCCAAAAAGTTTACAGAGTTTACACTGTATCACCTGATCTATACAATAAACCAAAGATCAGTCAGATGGCAGAAACAGTAGAGTACTAGACTAAATACCTATTTAGAGATGCTCTTCTTGTTCTGACTTCAAATCCCTTTGAGGTTGATTTTATCTAATACCTCACAAGGGTCAATAAAATGATTATCAGACATATATTTATGTTGTAACTTCTTGAAGGAAGGAAGTGTAGTTGATACAATCTATTATATCACCACCCCATTCAATAATTTGTGGCATAATGCCAGTATTAGAAATCAATATTATGTAAGCATAAAAGCAGATGATGATAGAACCAGTAGGGTGTTAGACAAAAAAAATCTTTTGTCTAGTTTAGTTACATCCCTTTACATTCTGAATTTATATCTCTGCCTTTCACTGACAAGAGTCAATATATGTCCCAATCATGTACTGGGGATGACTTAATTGACTGTGCCTTCATCTAAAATATTTGCAGCCTTCTACTGATGTTAGAAATCAATGTGAGCATAACTTTGTCTTTCAATATCTGAGAAGGAAATATGAGAAGCTAGAAATTAAAAATCATGGAAGTTTTTTTTTCTTTGTCGATTTTACTTTTAATCTATGTTTTGATATATTGACAGATATTCATAATTTTTTTAAAACAATTATTCATTGAGAGTTTTTTTTTTATCATCAGTTTATTATTAATTTATTATCAAGTTCAGTACTCTTTACCTATTATTATTCTAATTTTTATTATTATCATCATCATCATCATCATCATCATTGTTGTCATCGTCGTCGTCGTCGTCATCATCATCATCATCATCATCAGCATCATCATCAAAATTTAATGCTTTATTGCCATTCTAAATTGGTTCTGGTGTCTGGCATTCATTAGTTGTTAGTGACTCTTAGGTCAGCTAATCATTGGGTTAAGAAGATTAGATAAAACATAATAAAAATAAAAATAAAAAAAAAGATATGACTATAGATAGGAATAGAACTGTAATATTGATTTACCTACCCAATGATTATGTTTTCTTGATTACAATTTTATATATCATTTCAACTCTAGTGACTTATCACTACAATGGCTGCTGTTGTTGCTGTTGTTCATTTTACATTAAGTATTGGATGAAAAGACAGCAATTAATCAGCAAAGAAATTTTTATCAAATATCAAGAAATATCAATGAAAGATATTTTACTTTTCTTTGATAGATTTTTTTTTTTTTTTGATTATATACATTCTGAAGATGTTGCCTAACATATGTACTTATGCTCATTATTAAAGAACATTCATATTCATTTATAAAGATAGGCTATGTATGTATTAAAAGGTTAAGGGAGCAAATAAGAATTAGGAATAGTAATTTTGAAATTTTAATTTATAGACTTAAGACTACCTTCTTCTTACTCAATACCTTACAGAATACCTTCTCTCTTACACAATAACTACTCATCTGTTTGATGTTGACCAATCAGCAAATTAAAAGTTATCTATAATTTAGAAGCTACCATCAGCCTAATTTCATTTTTTCATTTCCATTTTTACAGTTTACACTTTCTCTTAACAAATATTCCATTATGTTTAAAACTCATTTATTGAACGACGGGAATGATTCAGAACAAATCAAAATGCTTGTGATGTTGAGTTCAAACCCCACTAAGATCACTATTGTCTTTCATCTGTCTGGGGTTTATAAAATACATAGTGGTTAGGTATTATGGTCACTCTAGCTGAATGTGTCCTCTGCCAGAAATCAAAGATCTTGTGCCAGTGTTGCAATTCTTTATTTGTTAAACTCTTCCAGTTGTAAAAATCAGAAGTGGTAGGATGTAGTAAATTTAGTTAACTCTTTGCTGCCCTAAAAAAACTGTTATAATTTTGTAAGATTAAAAAAAAAATCATTATTTTTAACTCTTCAATGTTAAAAAGGGAATTTCTGGGTACAGGTAAGAATGATTTTTTAGAACTTCTCAGGCATTTTTCTCAATTTTCTGTTAAAAGCATTTTAACTGCCATCGTTATATATGTTTTAATGTATACTTCCTCATTTTGGAATGAGTTGGAAAGGTACACATGCTGTGTACTATTCCTATCAAGTAGGCATAATTTTTTCTCTGAAGTTAAATGTTCCAATGAGATGAAACTCAATTATTTAATTCGATTTCTTTGTTCATTTTTATAACTCTTTTGTTACCTTAAAGGGTTCATCAATAAACCTGTAAGTCCATACCAAAGCAGCCACCTCTATTCACACCAGCTGATACTTTGAATTTCTAGGTGCTACCCTTTTTGTTCACTTTCAATGCCAAGCAACTTAATGTTGCCTGTTCAACAGATAGTTGAGTATTCCTCATTAGCCCCACAAAAATTATTCTGAATTCAATACCCATTTTCTTGATTGTGCATCATCGTATTTTACATACATATTTAACACAGAATGCCTTTTGCATGAGAGGAGAAAACCTTTCCTGCCAATACAGGCAACAGAATACAACTGCCCCAGCACTAATCTTATTCCTTAAAGTAATACAATTTTTCAACTACTTCTTGTAATTTGAATGGTCCATTCAGGGAAATGGCTACATTTCAGGGGCATCTCTATGGTAACTGTTCCTATTTATCAGGCACCTAATTTTGACCAATCTACAACAAATTTCCTTGCACCTCTTCTTTACTCATTGCCAAGTGTCTAGATTATGTGTGACCATCACTTTTGTACAGATGATTAAGGAGGAATGAAGGGTGATATTATTTGCATAAGGTTATGTGAGTTGTGCTTAGACCTCAATGTAAAGAATGGAAAAGTCTAAGAAACATAATAGAATTTTAAAATACACCAGAGTTTATAGAATGTGGATTGGATGACTAGAAACTTCCAGTCCCAAAGAAACTGCAAAAGCAGCATTTTATTCTAGCTATGGTTGAAGACATTTTTTGATGTCAAGAGCAGTATTATTACTTTTGTCAAATTTTCATATGTAGAGCCACATTCTCAGGTAGATATAACTCTATTGAAACCATACTAGGTGTTCACCAAGAAAGGTTTTATTTTCCTCTTTGATAGATTATTTCTATATAATTGATAGATGAATTTTGATAAGGATATAAGTATTTTATCTACTTAGTTTAGGGATTAACTAATGCAAAGCCAAAAAGAGCTATCATTTTAGCAAAGACTCAAAAATATTAAACTTCTTAGCATGTACCAGAAAAATTCTGACAGTAACACTTGTATGTGGTCCAAGCTTGAATAAAGAAACAAGCTTTATTTTCCCCCAACTATGATCATCATCATCATCATCATCATCGTTTAACGTCCGCTTTCCATGCTAGCATGGGTTGGACGATTTGACTGAGGACTGGTGAAACCGGATGGCAACACCAGGCTCCAATCTAATTTGGCAGAGTTTCTACAGCTGGATGCCCTTCCTAACACCAACCACTCAGAGAGTGTAGTGGATGCTTTTACGTGTCACCCGTACGAAGGCCAGTCAGGCGGTACTGGCAACGGCCACGCTCGAAATGGTGTCTTTTATGTGCCACCCGCACAAAAGCCAGTCCAGGGGCACTGGCAACGATCTCGCTCGAAAACCCTACCAGGCTCCAATCTGATTTGGCAGTGTTTCCACAGCTGGATGCCCTTCCTAACGCCAACCACTCAGAGAGTGTAGTGGGTGCTTTTACGTGTCACCTGCACGAAGGCCAGTCAGGCGGCACTGGCAACGGCCACGCTCATCTCGCTCGAGAAACCTCATGTGTCACCCGCACAAGAACCAGTCCAGGGGCACCAGCAACGTACATACATATGTCACCAGCTGTTTAATATGTGGAAAGGAACTCAGTACCTTTGTAGGGAGTGCAAGCAAAGTTGTAAATTGGAATTTTGTCTGATGTTCTCATGATATTAGGAAGATAAGATGTGGGGGAAGGTTTGGCAGGGACAGATTGTATGGTGGCCATAGACATAAAAGACATTTCTTTTTTTTTTGGGGCCTCAATTTTATTTAGATGGATAGGTCTTCTCAAGCACACAAATTGCCAATTGTCTTGGTCTCTAGTCATCACCTCTGTGAGACTCAACATCTGAAGATCATTTTCCACCGTTTTGTCCCACATTTTTCCAGATCTTCCTAGTATATCAACATAATGGTTAATAGGGTTGAGGGGCAACTGAAGAAAGGACAACTAGGAGACAGGATAACTGGGTATCAGCATTAATGCACAACAGCTAGTTTTACTGAAAAACCAAATAACAATCAATATTATTGGGCCACTAGGGTTTAGTCAGTGAGAGATGTGATAGTAGTCATTTAGTGTCAGATCTGCTCTGATCAACAAACCTTTGAGGAAAGACATTCCAACCATAACATTTCAGGTTGAGTTACTTGTTGTTTTTTGTTGTTGTTGTTGTTGTATTTTTCTTTTCTTTTTTTTTGTCCAAAATACACTTTATCTGATAAAGATATGAAAGGTCATGGCTCAAATGTCTGGGAACAGAGTTTAGTCAATCCAGGCTGATCTTGAGCTAAACAGTAACAACAGTTATAGCTCTTATCAAAGAAACATCAGTAGCCCAGCCATTTTGGTTGTTAATTGGCCATGCTAGTTGTTGCTCAGTTTTACTGCCACCTTGTTGGCTGCCACCCAGTTGTGATGTTACCCAACTGCCTGTAATGTAATTATCACCAAACTGATATGAAGTACCAACTTCATATAAGAAAGAGAAAGGAAACTGACACAAGGACTGCTTTTTCTAAGGTTTAAATAGGAGCTTGAAAATATGAGGTCATTGATGTGAATATAACCATAGGCTTATTGAATAGAACATAAAAATGTACCACTCTACTTCCTATTGATTTATAAATAATTACCAAAGAATGTAAAATAACCATATGATTAATACAATTTTAAACCCATTTTGTGAGCATTGAGAAATGTCAGACTTGTTGAAATTATACAGTCGATCTGGTAGTCTATTTTGCTTTATTGAATTTGTATTAAAATTGCTTTACAATGTTGTTAGCGATGTCAAAAACAAATTTTAATTGTATTCCTTCATGTTGTTCTTTCTTCATGATCACGCTATGAGATATATATAATATATATACTTTTTTTTTTGTAGCCTTCATTATTGAACAATATAATAAAATTCTGTCAATAGTGATAATTGCCTTCATTGTCTTTCCAATACTATAATATACTCTTAATTTTTGATATTACTGTTGTATATTTAACATTTAAACTTAATCTGTTATTCTGCCATATTTCATGCTGTTTCAAGAATTTAATATATTTCTTTTGATGTTTAGAGTCTTTTATAGTGAAGCGATGAGACGATTTTCTTTGAAAAAGAATTCAATTTTGTGAAATATCAGTGCACTGTGAACCTTGCTTATTAATGGATACAGAAAGAAACTCCAATATATACATTAGCTTGATTTTTTTTTGTTTCATGTTTTTACCAGCTTTAACATTTAAAAGAGATATATTGACTTCAGGAAATAGTCAATATATCTCTTTTTTAATCAAATATGGCAATACTTAACCCATTTGTCATTGAACTACCCATTATTCAATGCATAGGAAAAGTTGGACAAAGTCAGTTTTGCAAACTTCTCAAACTTACACCATCATTAGACCTTCAAATATGATGATGTTTTTTAAATATTTTGTTTGTGTTAGTTTTATTTGCAAAAACATTTTCCCTTATAATTATCTTGTTACATTAACTATAAATATTATATATAGTTACATAAAATAAATTCCCAAGTTTAGAAATTAGTTCAAACTTTGGTTGTTCTTTCACGAAATTATTTTCACTTTATATTTATTTATTCTCACATCAATGCTTTAATAAAGTCATTCAATGGTTTAAGCCAAAAGTTTTAACACTGCTTTGTCAGTGAAGCAGTTTGACAGTTTTGAATATCTTATTATTTTTTATCTTTTACTTGTTTCAGTCATTGAACTACAGCCATGCCCTAAAGGGTTTAGTTGAACAGAATGAACCCAGAAATTATTTTATAAAGTCTGGTTCATCTTCTATCGGCTTCTTTTTCTAAACCACTAAGTTACAGAGATGCAAACAAACTCACACCAGTTATCAAGTTGGCTGGGGAATAAAATCAAAGACACACACAAAGACACCACACACACACACACAAAGACACACACACACACACAACAGGTTTCTTTCAGTTTCTGTCAACTAAATTCACTCACAAGGCTTTGGCCAGCTTAGGACTATAGCGGACAACACTTTCCTAAAGTTCCACACAGTGAGACTGAACCTGGAACCACATGGTTGGGAAGCAAACTTCTTACCACACACTCACAGAAAAATAAAAGTGAAAGCATGGCATATAGAACAAGACGTTTACAACAGTGAAAGCAAGATTGGGAGATGTGAAATTCATTATCTGTAACAATGAATAATAATTATAGGATTGTTGTAGAAAAGTTTAATGTTACCCTCAGAGGAAAAACATTTTTTCCAAACATTACCAGGTATTTTGTATCAATATAGAATCTATTTTAGATATATACTTAAACTAACAGTGTATATTTTGTACCTGATTTTCTATCTGTACAAAGGCATTACCTTCAGTATTTCTCTCTGCACACAGCTAATATACAATTTCTCTCTCATAGTAGCATCTATAGAATATCATGTTTCTTATATTTATATATTGTTTGATAGATACTGTTCTATTAACACTACTTAACAATGCTGTAGTTTCCTGTAAGGTTAACTTCATATTCCACAAAGCTCTGATTTGGTATTCTAATATTATTTGTTTGATTTAGATAATGTTTGATGATGTGTTGCACATAAGATACTTAATTATGTACATACTCTAATGACCAAGTGAATAGGCCTGTCATTACACTTAGTTTAAAAGAATAAGGTTTTCTAGTTTGAATTTAGTCTAGCTTATTTGCATATCCAAGAATAAAACCCAGGATTAAAATTAGAGATCAAACTGATCAATAAACCCTGTCATCATTATTTCATTATCATTTAGCATTTTATTATTATTTTTATGCTTGCATGGAATTTGTTGAGGCAGATTTTTCTTCAGCCAGATGCCCCTTTTTGTTGCCTGACATCGCTTGTTTCCAAGTAAGGTAACATTTCCCATGACCAAACTTGTTTCCACCAAAGATTGGAAATAAAATACACTGCTCACATGATGGTGACATTTGTTTTCAAAATGATCTCATGAAGTTAATGCAAACATACTGTAACACTAACATACACACACACACACACACACACACACACACACACACACATGCATGCATGCACTTATACATGCACACACACACACACATGTATATATACACAG
>NC_068990.1:31435229-31437918 GCF_001194135.2 Octopus bimaculoides | reverse complement strand
TATATATATATGCATACATTAGGCTTCTTTCAGTTTCTTTCAACCAAATCCACTTTCAAGGCATGGCTTTGGACTACAGTAGAAGACACTTGCTCAAGGTGCCACACAGTGGGACTGAATCCAAGACCATGTGATTGGGAAATAAACTTCTTACCACACACACCATAGCTGCACTTGCATATTGTAAATATACATACTAAAGGTAAAATAATACCATTAAATTCACAACTAAATCAGAAGAGGTTTGTTTTCAGTTGTATAAGAAATAATGGAAAAATAATATAAATCAATTATTGTTGCTATAACTTAAAGCAATTCCTTTAATTTTCTACAAATCTATCAAAACCAATACAATAAAAAATACAAACCTGGTTATTTTAGATGTACTGAAAGTAAACACAAACATTAATATTACCTGGATAAACTAAATAATATATGCACCAGTTATAGCATTTGCAAAAGATCTGCTTATATATATAGGCATATCAAAAGTCAAGCAACCAATGGAAGGAACATGTACTGGCAAAATTCTCTGAATCTTTAATGAAATCAAAAATGAAAATAAATTTATAAGAACAGAGACAAGTATTATTAACCCAAGAAATAGTTCAAATGTTACATAAAACACTGGAAAAAAAACAACTAGAAGTAAATGTTTAGCTGAAGTATCTAACATGGCACATATAAAGTAATGGTGTTAATAGTCAATGATAAATTGAAAGAGACAAAAACAATATCTGAATGGTTAATCAATTAGGAAAACTATCTTAACCTACAAAACCAGCAATCCCACAAAACTATAGTCCCTTAAAACTAAGTTCCTGAAGCTTTTAACTGCAATAATATCTCAGAGAGTAAATAACTACCTGGACAAAACAACACCCTTCCAAAAGAAATAAAAGGATGCTTCAAAGACATGTAGTAGTAAAGATCAATTACTAATTAATAAATACATACGTAAAAGAACAAAAAAAATTATGGGTATATCATGAATGACTAAAAGATTATATGAAAAGTATTCCTCATACATAAATTTTGGAAGAATTAGTGGTAAGGTAGCACCGATAATAAATAGGTGCACCAAGCATGCCATGTATTTTCCTGCATGTAAAGAGAATGACAAGATGCATCTACATAACTTTACTTTTTCCAGTATAGGCATTATATATTGTAATCAAATTACATTAAACTTAATTTAGATTTTCTAATTCATGCAAATTGCTCATAAAATATTCAATAAGTAAATCACATTTCTGACTTATGTATGATACACAAATTAGTCTTGCTATTTCAGCTAAGTCTTGGTTTGTGTCTGACTTAAAAAGCAATTGCTATTAAGTTCTCTTCAGAGCCAAAATGGTGAGGAGTGCTAATCTTCTTAAAATTGATCATCCATCCAGGAAACATGCTAGGATCACCTTATTCATCTGTGTACAAAGAAAATAGTGAATATCTATTTACCTTCGCACATTTTTACTTACCAAATTGTAAGCATTATAAATTGTAGGTTAAGCACATTAAATGTATCTTAGATTTTCTGATATATGCTATTTGTGTATAAAATATAACATGTGTGTGTCTTTCTCTGTCTGTCTGTGTGTCTCTCACTCTCTCTCTCATATATATATATATATATATATATATATATATATATATACACACACACACACGCAATGAGACAAGGTTCGTTTCCCAACCATTGGGAATTATCTTTATTTGTATGTTTGTGTGTGTTTGTATATATATATATATATATATATATATATATGTAGTAACAGAAAAAGAGGAATTTCGATTATCCCCACGTGATGAGTTGTAATATTAAAAAAGGAAACTAAAAAAAAGGAAAATACACACACTTTACATAGTTTTAATATAATTCTTAATATATCGACCGGTTTCGCTTTCGCTATTCATGATATTATGGTTTACTTATTTGAATATGTATTTTCTTAAGAAGAATTTTTTGTCCATGTTGTGTGTGATGATATTTACCAGCGAATGACTTCACAAGTAGAAAAATAAGGGGAGGTAATTGGTTATCGTTATTAATGTTATTGTTGTGGGCAAGGGAGATAACTGTTCAACTTTCGGTAAGGGGAGGGGAAACAGTTACCTGTATCATCATGATTTGTACTGGGTATCAAAACGCAAACTTCATGACTGCTTCTGTTCTCTGTGAACACTTTAAAGGCTATAAACCATGACATGGACAGCTGCCACGAAGACTATGAAGCTGTGGCTAGCAGGGCTAGCAGGAAGGGACACAGTAGGCATTCTGATTGTATCAGCACACCAGAATTCAATCCCACATCTTTAAACAAAGGCTTAGGCTCAATTCAGAGGGCTGTGTGAAGCAGCAGGAGATTGTGATCAATCCCTGGCTGGAAAGGGTTGCTATTGGAAAGCCATATGTGTGGCATTGAGATTCAGATCCTTGCCATACCTCCAGAAAGAGTCAGAAGTGGTTGTCAGAGAATCACCAGCCCCAATTTCTGGCTTCCTAATTCCACCAATATTTATCTTATAAATTACTCTATGTGGGGCTCACTTGAGAAAGACACCAGCTGCTCTGCCTGCAATACTAAGGCTGAGCTGGTGGCCAATATCGAAGAGGTGTTTGAAAATCTTCCCATGGACACAGTGAGGAAGATATATATATATATATATATATATATATATATATATA
>NC_068990.1:31433519-31434677 GCF_001194135.2 Octopus bimaculoides | reverse complement strand
ATATATATATTTATATACAGATAGATAGATATATAGAGATATATGTACATACATGAATATATATATACAACTCTGTGTGTGTGTGTGTGTGAGTGTTAAGAAGTTTGCTTTGCAGCAACATAGTTTGGAGTTCAGTCCTTGTGTGTCTTGAGGTAGTTGACTAATGGCTTGTGAGTGAAATTGATAGATGGAAACTGTGTGGATACCCTATATACATATATGAATACCCTCCCACACACACACATACACATACACACTCTAATTTTCCCAAGGAAAGATTGACAGTGACTTTAAAGTTTTGTCTTGCTCACCAGCATCAGAGAGTGTTTCTTTCTGGCTTTATATGGTTTTTATATGGTTGTTCTTTTGGTTGGTGAAGTAATATGAAAGAGAATTTAGTGTGGCTTGGTAGATATTGGAAGAGATTCTATCAGAGATAGGAAAGTAGAGAAGGCTAGTGAGAAATCATGTGTTTGTAGGTATGGTATAGACTGTTATTCTGGTTTTAGATTTTGTTTTTGATAAGGGTTCAGCAAGATGTGAAAGTAGAGGGATAAATTGATGTGTCATACTTAGTCTATGATTAACATTGGTTAAAGCTTTTCCTTGCGACTGTTTTAGGGTAAAAAAAAAATTGTTTGCAGATAATACAGTTACATCTGTCACACAGCATAGGGTGAGTATTGGCCAAAGCTGACGTAGGTGTTAGAAGCTTTCTTTTAAGAAATTCTAATGTGGACATTTTAAAATGGTTTGGATTGAGGAGATTATGCTTCTATAAAATATTTATTGGGATATTCTAATCAGTTTCTAGCATGGCTATTAATAATTATACGAATGTAGACAAATACATGTGTGCAACTGCATATCATTACGTAGAGATAAATAGATAAGGGTGATGCATTTTTCCATGGAGGTATGCATCTATAATCATCATCATCGTTTAACGTCCGCTTTCCATGCTAGCATGGGTTGGACGATTTGACTGAGGACTGGTGAAACCGGATGGCAACACCAGGCTCCAGTCTGATTTGGCAGAGTTTCTACAGCTGGATGCCCTTCCTAACGCCAACCACTCAGAGAGTGTAGTGGGTGCTTTTACGTGTCACCCGCACGAAAACGGCCACGCTCGAAATGGTGTCTTTTATGTGCCACCCG
>NC_068990.1:31420890-31429716 GCF_001194135.2 Octopus bimaculoides | reverse complement strand
GGTGGGAGGGCGGGTTACCGTCAGCGAGGAGATAGGGCTCTTAATCGTAGATTTTAAATATTTGAGAGACAACAATGCATAAATCGTAATTTTTAAAAGAGCATCAGGAGATATAAATAAAGAAAAAGATATACAAATAGATATGCATATGCACATTCACACACATAGATGTATATATATTTTTACACAAGCACACAAAAACACTATACGATATGTGTATGCATGTGTGTGTGTATGTGCATGTGTACGTGCATGCGCATGTGTGTATTTGTGTGTATGTGTATGTGCATGTGCATGTGTTTAAGAGTTGTAAAGATATAAAAAAATATACTTTACATTGTGCAAATATTATTTGATATAGAACTCAATACTCCAAGAGTTGCTCTTAGCAGTTCATAACTGACATGAACAACCAAAGGTAAAACTCTGCAAAAGCTATCAACTTTTGATGTAATGTATCGATACATTCAGGATTGTGATGGTAATAATAGCAGTAGTACACTTGTGTGACATCAAACTCTCTGTTTTTCATCTCATTTCAATTTCTCTTTAATTTTTCCTTTCTCTTTCCCATCCTCTTTCTCTCTCCTCACTCCTTCTCTCTCTCTCTCTCTCTCTCTGTATATATATATATATATATATATATATATATATATATATATATATATCCGGGATAGTGGAATTCAGACATATAGAGAATGAGAAGAAAACATGAAGAGAGAGACAGAAAGGAAGTAAAAGAGATGGAGAGGAGAGTGATGGTTAGGACAGAATCAGTTTGAAAGCTGGATAAAAGAAAAGCAACAGTCATACTCTATTGCAGCAATCTTTAGTATTAAATAAACGTATATCTATGTTTGTGTGTCTTTCTGTCTGTGTTTGTCCTCCACCCTACCCCACCACCACTTAAAAACCGGTGGTGGTGTGCTTGCATCCCTGAAATTTAGCAGTATGGCAAAAGAGAGAGATAGAATAAGTACTAGCCTTATCAAATTAAGTACTAAGATCAATTCATTCAACTAAAAAATCAAGGTGCTGCCCTAGCACGGCTGTAGTCTAATGACTGAAACAAGTAAAAAATAAAAGATAAAAGAGATGTCTACTTAGAGGTAGTGAATTGTATCTATCCATGTGTGTGTGTGTGTGTGTGTGTGAAATCACCACATTAGTGGAAAGTGTTACTCTGAGACAATATATTTATTCTGGTTGTGCTAGTAATAAATTATAGTATTCTCAACTGAACTTACGTAAACCAACAAGATTATACAAGTAATCAAGAAAAATAACTATATTTAAATTATACATCTCCAAACCTAATACAGAAAGATTAGATTTGCCTTGAACACAGAGAGACAGGGGCCTCTGCAACTGAGAATACTTATAAGATATCTACTGCAGGCTACAAAAACAAACATCTAGTGAAAAAATGAATGGAAAATAGTGCAAATAAATACAAAACATGAACAGAAGAATTCATGTCATTCTTCAAGAAAACTAACAAACAGAAGATAGGTTGAGGTAACACGGTTGTGTGGAGATAAGAGAAACAAAAAAGAATAAAATGTTAAAAGACAAGTTGAAAATGATATCTCAGAGTATCGTGGTCAAATACATGTCAAATACATGACTCTCTGGAGTTTCATTTTGGAGCATTACCTGAGAAGACTGAACAGAGAAATGAATAAAGAAAAATCATCTCAACACTGGCTGAGAAGTGCAGAACTCAAAGCTGAGTCTAATGGATCTTTGATTGAAGCACAAAGCCAAAGCTTTCCTATCAGGAAGTATCTAAAACATACAATAAAGCAAAATGCAATAAATAGGTGCTTTTTATTTTTTTTGAAAAACAAAAAACAAGAAAAAACTATTAGTCACTTCCTACTTAGTTTCCCAGTCTTAGCTAAAAGAAAAAATATATATGTATGTATATATATATATATATATAGGCATGATTGAGTTGCAGCTTATGCTAGCATTATGAAATACAGACATTATGTAATAGTATAAATACACAGCAGGAAAGATCTCAGAAAATGACGTTGTGACCATATTCTGGGATATGCCTATCCACATATATAAAGGAATAATTACAATCAAACAGATATTGTTGCCAAGGGCCCTCCAGATAGGTACATATCTGCTACTCAAAGTAGTCTTAAGAAATAATGTAATGCTAAAAGAAACTGGAAACTATCTATATAGAAGACCTAGAGACAATCCCCATAAAAAATAAATGCTTTTATAATATGTACAACTGAGCACAGCTCTGTGTACTTTGGGTATATTCTGTGTATATTGAAAGAAAATGGCATATAAATGAGGTACATCGAGTTGTGCTTGGTTGTGCAGTTAAAGCATGCAAAAGACAAGAACTACTGAATGATGATGATGACAATGATGATGATGATGACGATGACGACATTGACAATGGTAATGACAATGATATCAGAAGTGTCTCATAACACTGAATGAGGCAGTGGCACACATTGTTGCAGAATGTCCCAAGTCAGCACAGGAAGAATATAAGATATGAAAGCATGGTCAAGTTGTGAAAGTTTTACACTGGAAACTCTTCCAGAAATGGGGGCATGAAGCTGGAGATAGATGGTATGATCATCAAGTCAAAAGAGTGCTTGAGTGGGAGAATTGTAAGATTTTGTGGGACTTGCTTTTCAAACAGACAAGAAGCTGGAAAATAATGGACCAGACAGCAATAATAAGACAAGGAAAAGCGAAGTTGCTTACTAATTGATCCATCATGTTCAGTTGATTTCAGGATTGTAAAGAAAGATGAAAAGCAAAAAAGTACCATCCTTTAAAATTTGAAATTGCAAGAATTTGGAATATGAAAACTATAAAGGTTATGCCTATAATAATTGGTGTATTGGTAACTATAAGCAAAGATATAGACAAATGGTTGAAGAAGCTTGGAATAGAATGTCCTGTAGAACTTCTAGAGAAAGTTTGCCTCTTAGGAACAGGAAAGATTATCAGGAGGGTTTTAAGCACTTGAAAGACTATTGAGAGCTAGTGAATACCTAAAGTTACAGGTAGTAACCTACTAGCCTCATAGATCCTGCCAGGAATAAGACCGAACCTGAGTCAAATCAATAATAATAATGATAACGATAATCCTTAAACAACTCAGGGACCTTTTGAGCAGGATGGGCTACTCAACCGGAAGAAAATTCTAACTGGGTCCCACCTGCAAGGTCATGCACTGTTTATCTTGATATGAGATTCCCATGTTGTGTGCATATGGTTTTGATGCTTATGGTTGTGATGTATCTGGTGTACTTTTATCAGACGGGTAGTCATGATGGGTATACTGGGCTTCGTATATTTTACCCTAGTGTCACTCTGATGGCATGCACTGCTCTCTCACTTAATAATAGTAATAATAATAATAATAATAATAATGCTTACACAAGATATTATGTCTGCTTATGGGACAGCTAGACATGTGTACAGATTATGTTTATACTATTTAAGATATCACTGCAAATCACTATGACATCGTTAACAAAGAGATAAAATTATAGAGCACTAATACAACAGGTATATACTATAGAATATATTAAAAGTGATTGTATACTCACCATCATAAATGATTTAAATGCTAAACACAAAATCAGTAACATCTAGCAGATTTGAGACTACTCAGTTATTCAATGACAAAACGGTACTGTACAACCAAGAAACATCAGTAAATCTAGATTGCAGAGAAAAACTTAACTGAAGCTAAATAATAAAATATTAAACAAAAGATAAATAAAGAATTACTTCTTATAAATAACTGAAAGAAATATCGACAAATTATAACACATAATACTAAATGTGATATATAATGAAATGAATTAGAAACAAGACTAGAGATCATTTTAAATTATCAAGTAATTGTTTATAAATGATAAATACACTTACAATTACATCGTTTGCAGTAAAAAAAAAACGAAAAGAAAAGAAACATTTATTCTCAAAGTTTACATATTATATTAATAAAAATAAATATATTTATGTATTTCTGTTAGCTCAAATTTATTTCATTCATATGAAATCAAATGAGAGACAGAAGGGATGGGTAAAACTAGCCATGGATGACCTCTGCATGAAAACACAAATTCAAGTGGAGGCTAAGGTATTAAATGTAGTGAAACCACTCCCCCACCAAACATATAATTAATTGAAATTAAACTCATAATGAGAAGACAAACATCATTAGATTTAATGATTAACTCTGGTCAGCACCTGACAGTATTCATTAATTAAAAAAAAAACTTTATATTTCTCAGTCATTCAGGATTGAGTAAATACTGGTAAAATTACATTTTGCTAAAGAGTTCTAATAAGATTAAAACTTCACTGGAGTTGTCCTTGCTTTTCTTTACCAGAGTGAATAGCTTTTATCATTTAACTTTTACTTCTTTCAATCACTAAGCTGTGTGAATATGCTGGGGCACCACCATCAAGGTTTAGATGAACAAATCGACACCAGTACTTATTTTTTTTTAAGCCTGGTATATAGTCCCTTTTGCTGAACTGCTAAGTTATGAGGACATAAACAAACTGATACCGGTTGTCAAGCAGTTGCGAAAGACAAACACAACCACAAAGAGACACACATGTAAATATATATATAAGCAAAATCTAGGTTAGTTAAAATATGTTTTTGATATACTTCAACTACTAAAAGGCGATTCACTGCAGTTACTGCAAAGAAAATATTTTTCTTATAGTAAGAAGTTGTGAAAATACCCAATATTTATATATGTACAGTCGTGGCCAAAAGTTTGGAACATTTAAAAAAAATTAAAATTGTTGTACAGTAATAATATATTGCAAATTAAATATAACTTTGGGCATTTAATATAAAAATTCTAATTTTCAGACCTGTGTTCAAAACTTTTGGCCATGACTGTATATATGATGGGCTTCTTTAAGTTTCTTTCACTCACAAGGTTTTGGTCAGCCTGGGGCTATAGTAGGAGACACTTAGCCAAGATGCCATGCAGCAGGATTGAACCTGCAACCATGGTTGGGAAGCAAACGTCTTACCACATAATCAAAGCATATGTTTTTCTTTATTTAAAACTAAACAAAATAATAGTTTTATTTTCTTTATTCTGAACATAGTACCGAATCTGAAATAGACTGATGTAACAAAGAGAATAGATAAATATACAAAAGCACTAGTGATGCAAGTGAATGGAAATGGCTAAAATCTGGAACAGAAACTGTTGCAATTTTGACATAACAAAAACTACAACTCATAATAAAAGGAGTCTCCATTTTGTCACTGAAGATAATAAAAATAGTAGCTAAATCTCCCTCAGATCACATGCTACCATCTTAAAAAAGATGGATACATTGGCTAAAGTAATCCTAGCTATACTGTTTGAATACAAGTTTAGATGGTCAAAACTGGGATGGTTTTAATCATTGGTCTATCTACTCTATCATGTATGTAAATAAAACAAAACTGATTTCTTTTCATTAGACAAAATCTTTTATTGTTGAGTGATTTTACTCCTGATCAACAACTGATCAATTAAAGTATATTATTAGGTTTCATTACATTATTCACTACAAAGATGGAAGATAAACTTTACTTAATCTAAAGCATCCAGGCTAACATTCTGTTGATGTAGTTGTCTCTAATCAACATTAGAAATTACTCAAACAATGTAATATAGTTTCTTTATCCTTTTTTTTTATTTGACAGCATAGATAATCTTAATTGATCTCATGGAAGATTTAAAATTGCTTTATTTTTGCTTAAAAAACAATACAATTTCAGAGCAATGTTTGCAAATAAATATTTTACAGTGTTTATAATAAAACAAGCACAATATAAATAATAGCATTAATATAAAAAACAAACAGACAAAAACACTAGACAGTTTACTGATGAATATTGCACAAGATATTAACTATAAACAAGTTAACAAGGTCTCTTGAAGTTAAAAAAAATATATTTATGTTTCTTTTTCATAAGCATTGAAGATCATGATCTGTTTCAATTTGTGAGAAACAAATAGAATATTACATAACAGAAGTACTAAACACACATTAGACCTTAGCAATTTGATGTTAACCTTCCATTGAGTCAGTGTAGTTGCTCTGTTTTAGTGAAATTACAGATGAGTATGAAGATGATAAAGATAATGACTAAGATATTAGTACTATGGCAATAGTTAGTATAGAGAAACAGATATCTACTTAGTTGTAGAAAATGCATGAGATATTTTAATAATAGCTATACACAGATATGTGATATTAGCATATATATGATTAAAAATATGTGTATTTTATAGCCGCTTGTGTATCTATGAGTGTTAATATATGTGTGTATGTATGTCAGCTGACTCCCAGTGCTACTGGTAGCATGTGACCCAGTACAACTCTCATGGATATGTCATCAGTAACTAAACCAGCAACCTTACCAAGCCTGCTTGGTAAGGAGCAGGTTGGGGGCAGGGATTTGTTGGACACCCATCAGGACAAAAAAGAAAACTTGGGTGTGAGAGACCCCTAATTTTTCTTTAGACATCTACTTAGGAGGGAAAAAAACTCTGACATAACACCTGTGACTTTGCACCTAATGATGTAAATTAGTTCTTTGTTTTAGGTCACCAAACTTTTTTCATGGCAGGCCAGCTAACTGAGAGAATGATGAGTGTGAGCCACATAACCATTTTGTTTAATGCAATACAGTGAATGCATAAAAAAATAAAGACAATCAACACATGTATTTACCAAGAAGTTATCAAAGAAGGCATCGTTAGCAATAAGATAGCTAGATCACACCCAGTGCGCACATATCCAAATCTCACAAACTAAGCAGCAAACAAGGTTAGTGACATGTGCTGACTTCAAATACTTCGTTTTTGAAAATATTTGCTCTCAGACATAAGCTGTTCCAAACACCGATGCCATACTAGAGGCAAATGAACTGTAATTGCAGGTACTTATATACAAAAAGTAGTGCGACAGTGAGTCACGTGAACTAACCTTACAGGCCAGATCCAGCTCGCAGGCTGTAGTTTGATGACCCCTGTTTTAGGCAAAAGCAAACATCTTGAGAGTGGGACTGGTCCTGTGCAAAGCTTTTCTTCTCTTTAAAATGCTTCAGGCACAAGCAGTTTGATTTTTAACATCTCTGTTATGTATTGCATACTATGGCTGACCATAGCCTAAAAAGGGAAAACACTCAAAGAAAAAAATCCATGATGGAATGAAGTCATATGTCAGCATGGATGGTCAATTCACTGAACACCTGTTGCAAGAGGTGCCCCTCATTGCCACATCTGTGTTGCTTTAAGAGAATAATCAAGTGATGACATTCCTCAAAACTGAGATGCAACCACCATGTATGCATGTATGTATGTATGTATGTATGCATATCTTTCTCTCTCTCTTTCTCTTCCCAGCGCTCTCTCTCTCTCTCTCTCCACACACACACACACACACACACACACACACACACACACACACATACTAATATATACTTTTGTTATTTACACCACCTGTCCTCGTCTGTTGTCCTCGTCTATTGTATATTCTCCCATATATATATATATATATATATATATATATATTTATTTATAAATGTATATAGATATGTATGTATACATGCATGTGTGTATGTGTGTGTCAGGCATGCAAAGTATGCGCTGCATGCTCTGTGATTTTTTTATCCATATCATCGGAAAATTCGATAAAATATTCATTTTTTTTCAAAGAAACTCCATCCAGGTGTTTTCGAAATATTCTGCCTCCCCTTCCATCTCTCTCACTGACTCGTTCGTCTGCTTTGAGAAGTTCACCTGACACCCCTCCCCTCTCCCTCTTTGTGTACAATTGTTGCTAGCCTCGTTCCACTTTTTGACCCAAACAAGAGCAATCCCATAATTCCTGATTTAGCCAGATGAAATGTCGGAATAACCTGGCGGTAAGTTTGAATTTTTTTAATCCAAAACATCTGTTTGCACTATTATATTTTTGGAGTGTTCTGAAAAAAAATATTATCTATACTATATTTCTTATTTCAGAAGTAGCTAATTAATCTTTAATTAATTTTACTAACGTTATTTTTTCGTTTTGTTGAAATTGACTCAGATGCAATTTACTCTTACGCTTACACCTGTATTCTTATATAAAAGTAGCCTTTTTCGAAATAAGTGTTATAAACGATATTTTGAGAAATAGTTTATCGAAAAGAGACCAACACCGAATTTACCTAATTCAAGAGACAATTTCAGGTTAATTTGTATGAAAAGAAAAAATGGTTAACTGGAATTGCTACACTTAATAAATTATTCTGTTGGCCTTGTTTACTTTTTTGCTTAGAAAAGAATATTTAGAATGATAAAGGCTATGATGATTTAAATAATTTACATATGGCTATGCTAAAGCACGAGCGTTCGCAAAGTCATATAAAATCATTGATAGATCATAAAATATTCGTGATCTTGTTGAAGCTATGCCAGAAGTTTTCAATCTGTGCAAGTTGATTTTGACAATTCCGTCTACCACTGCTTCTGTAGAGCGATCCTTTTCTGCATTAAGTAGAATCAAAACATACCAAAGAAATGCGTCAGGAGAAAGAAGACTGTCTGGGTTAGCACTAATGTCGATTGAAAAAGATTTATTACAGCAATTGATGAAAAGAGAAGATTTCTATGAAAATATGATAGATATATTTGCCCAGAAAGATCGAAGAATTGAATTAATTTATAAATGAGGTAAATAACATTTTAGAACATTAAAAAAAAACTTAATATATTAAAGGGCATATATTGCAGGTTTTGGTTAGTGTTTGTTATA
>NC_068990.1:31413815-31419474 GCF_001194135.2 Octopus bimaculoides | reverse complement strand
GTTTTCAATCTGTGCAAGTTGATTTTGACAATTCCGTCTACCACTGCTTCTGTAGAGCGATCCTTTTCTGCATTAAGTAGAATCAAAACATACCAAAGAAATGCGTCAGGAGAAAGAAGACTGTCTGGGTTAGCACTAATGTCGATTGAAAAAGATTTATTACAGCAATTGATGAAAAGAGAAGATTTCTATGAAAATATGATAGATATATTTGCCCAGAAAGATCGAAGAATTGAATTAATTTATAAATGAGGTAAATAACATTTTAGTTTAAAATAATTCATTAACTGTAACTATTATTATTTCAAAAGAGTCAGTATAAAAATCTATTTTACAATAGTTTGATAATTTCACTAGATAATTTGAGTTCAAACGATATTACTGTCGTTTCCATGAAAAGTACTTGTTTCATGAAAAGATACTTGGTTCTAGCATTCTACTCCTAATTTAGAAATTATATCAAGAATATTATTTCATAAATACTGTTTTCTGCTAATAATAGAATGACATTAATATAAAAGAACAGCTGACATAAACATTTAAAAAGTGAAATAGAAAATTACAGATAACAGTAAAATAACAAGAAGGAAAGTGAAAGCAAACTTTAAAAAAAAAAAATTCTTTATTAATAATAGAAATCATCATAAAATTATATTTGAACATAAACAGTGAAATTATTAAATTAGAAGTTAGAAAGAATTGAAAAAAAAACACTTTAAAACATGTTTTTATTTTTTTACTTTGAAATTTTACTTTATGAAAGATGAAGCTGTCTGTTTGTTACCAATTTTTTTAAATTGTCTCTTCATTAAAAATTTAATATATATTTTTGGATTAATCAAGATAATAATAAATAAGTTGGGAAGGAATATCAAAAAAAGTGTGATTAGATTCATTAATGTAAGTTACCTACAGCTTCAAGTTGAAATTTTGAAGCAAAGAAGAGAAAGGAACTTCTCAATTTATTTAGCAGAAGCTGAAGTGTCTGAATTTCATATTCAACAGTGTGGTGAACAGGATTTTTTCCTCCTAAAATAAATGTTTTTCTTATAAATTGAAACGATTAAGTGTGCAATGTCTTTCTTGACTTTTATCCTTTACTTGTTTCAGTCTACTTGATTATGGCCATGGTGGGGCAATGCCTTGAAAGATTTAGTGGAGCAAATTGACCTTAGTACTTATATTCTAAAGCTGGGTACTTATTGTATTGATCTCTTTTGCCAAAACTCAGCTGTCAGGTAGTAGTGGAGGACAAACACAAACACAAAGATACACAAACATAGGTACACTCACACACACACATACAAACATATATATATATATATATATATATATGTATGTATATCACAATGTAACCGTGTGGATATCGTTGGAGATTTTTTCTTCCTATGTTTCCGATGAAGAGCTCCGCTCAAAACGTCAAATTCTCTTTCTTTCCTTTCCTGAGCGTCCAGTAACACAATCTGTATCATGTCCTCGCATTGTTGTTTATTGTTGTTTTTGTCGTTTTTCTTTTTTGAACTTATATATATATATATATATATATATATATATGCTCTGGGAATTGACTCCTTGTAAATTATAATACAGTTATTGTTAACAACAGAACATGTGCAACTTGTGGAAAGGTGTGCTATTTGGAGGATTAAAAGGACATGTCAAAAGACTTCATACTGTGGTACCGGTTCCTTTTACCACCCAGCATAACTGTGCATTATGCATTAAAATGTGCAAATCTTTGACAGGGCTCAAGAGTCATGTAAGGGCCTCCCAATGTATTATCAATGACTCATTTTAATAATTCATTCTAGCAATGGTTTTGCTCGTATATGGGTAAGTAGCAGTAAAGATATATATGTAAATGGGGTTCTTTCAGTTTCTGTCAACCAAATAAGGCTTTAGTCAGCCTGGGACTATAGTAGAAGACACTTACTCAAGGTGTCATGCAGTGGAACTGAACCTGGAACCATGTGGTTGTAGAGCAAACTTCTTACTGCACAGCTACACCTAAACCTGATATATGAGGATCACTAAAATATGTCCCAAACATTTTTTTATTGAAATCACTTTGCAGACTGAAAATAATTTTGATTATAAAGTTCTACAGAAGCAGATAGGTAGCAGTAATAGAATGTAAATAATCAATTATTTTTCTAGTTGATCAGAAAATAGTAAAATGTTATGGTGCAAGCTAGCTTTAGAAGTGTTTCAAAAACTTACAATGATTCAATTAAGTGTTCAGGAAGTATTAAAATAGCTAAAAATATTTAACTAAGATGAATTCATTGATGAGATTATTAAAAATTCAGTCTGCAACTTCAATAAAAATGAATACAAGCTATATGTAAATAAATATAAAGAAGCATATCAGCGAATGTTGCATAAAAAAGAAATACAAACACAGAGGAAGTTTATTTGATAGTAACAAAAAAAATATTCAAGTGATGCACAAGTATTAATGAAGGTATTGTTTAAAAATAAAGTGTAGACGCAGAAGTTGTGAATGAGATAGAGAAAACGAATAAATTGCATTATATCAATACCAATGATGAACAAGGGAAACAAATTATTGGATAAGCACAAAATACTATCAACAATAAGACATGACAAACAAACTCCTTAGAGAACAGTGTAAAACATCAAATTGATATTAATTATAGGTTTAAAAAGACAGTTTTAGAAAATACCTGGCAAATAGTTCTTGAAATTACAGATCAACTATAAATATCTTGTATTTCAATAAAATAAATTGTTATTAGAATAAATGTACCTGATTTGTTGAATTAGTATTTTATTATTCTAAGAATACAAAGAAAAATATACATCTATGCTTATATGCATACCTACATTCACACATGCACATATGTATTTATAAATGAATAAGTACCCATATATGTAGATATATACATACATATACACACACACACATACACTCTCACACACACGTACACACACACACAAATAAATGTATGTATATATATGTGTGTGTTTGTATATGTGTTTGTATGGATGAACACATACACATATAGGTATACATATATATATAAATACATACATCTACATGTACACACACATATATTTATGCAAACATACATATAGGTATACATGCACACACATCTAATATTATATTTGTGCATATATCATGTGTGTGTCTATTTGTCTGTGTCTGTGTATGTATATATATATAACTATATTAAGAATGCATAAGTTACATTTATATATATATATATAAATATATATATACACACACACACATATATATACATATATGCATAAGTATACACTTATTTGCATGTGTATATACATACATATATATGTATATGTACATATATCATATTTATACATAAAGTACACACACACACATATGCACACACACACATATACAATCATGCATTGAATAGTTGTATATGAATCCATAAATACGTTATACACATTAGCAGATGCATGAAAATATACCTATGTATAACTTTCATTCATACATACATACATACGTACGTACGTACATACATACATGCATACATACATAAATACATACATACATACATACATACAGACAGACATATATAAGTGAATAGAGATGGTTTCAAAAGCCATGTCTATTGATTTTTTCCAGTATATGATACTATACCGAAAACTTTCTATTTCTATATTACAACACACATACACACACACACACACACACTCATGCATGTGCACATACATACATGCATACATACATACACATATATATTCATACATACATGTATATATTCTTTGTTGTTCGACTCTTTCGGTGGTTTCAGTCAATGAACTTTGACCATGCTGGTGCACCACCTTGTTTTTATTTTATTATTATGTTTGCATAGCTGGAAGTTGATCTACAACTGAGTTAGCAGCAGCTGATCGTCCTTCCTTGAGTGTAACCTTGTATAGTTAACTGCTTCAGTATTTTGGTTTAGAGTTCACCCAATGATTTCTTGAGTGTTTTTATAGAAATCGTTTTGTTTCTGATTTCTTTAAGTTGGTAGTTGAACACACGTGGGCCCAAGATTGTTGCAGTTAAGTGTCATTGCTCATGATTTTGAAAATGGCATATGTGGAAGCTGCTAATATACATCAGTTCTTGCAATAAAGTTTAATGGACACATACATACATACATACATACATACATACATATGTACAAGTTCAGGTTTACACCTGTAGTTATTGGAGCATAAGCATATGTAACACACTGCCTAAATACCAATCTTAAGAAATTGGAGAAAGCTGATCCGAAGACTACTAATCCAAGCCATCACTGAAACTGTAAAAATCTGTAAAACTCTCCCGAAGTTTAGCATTTAAGTATATATGAGCATATCTAGCCAAGCAAGTATATGTATGAGAAAACATATATAAAACAAAACATACAAATGTGCACATATATATATGTACATGCATACAAGAATACCTTGTTGTTGATGTTGGAATTCCAATGAAGGAGCCTTGGATCTAGGTCACAAACTGTTTTTTTTTCTCTATTAGTAAGAAATTTTGAAATAAAACTGAATAATGACATACATAAACACACACACACACACACAACCCATGCTAGCATGGACAATGGATGTTAAATGATGATAATGATGACACATATAAATTTATATAATATGCATACACTCTCTGAGTGGTTGGCGTTAGGAAGGGCATCCAGCTGTAGAAACTCTGCCAAATTTAGATTGGAGCCTGGTGTTGCCATCCAGTTTCACCAGTCCTCAGTCAAGTCGTCCAACCCATGCTAGCATGGAAAGCGGACGTTAAACGATGATGATGATGATGATGCATACATATTTACATATATATATATTTACACATAACTATATATACACACATACTCATATTCATCTATACACAATTATATATGCATATACTGATACACATATATACATGCATATTTTATACATATGCATGTGTGTGTGTGTGCTTGTATGTGTGTGTGTTTGTATATATAAATATAATTATGAGTAGGTGTGTGCATATACATAATTATACTTATATATATATAAACAGGCACAAATATTGGACATACATATACATACATACATATCATATATATGTATGTATATATGTATGTGTATATATATATATATATATGTATATATACATATCTATATATATGCCTAAATATATATATATACAATTTCAAGTATGTGTGTGTGTATATGTGTATATATATATATATATATATATATATATATATATATAGACATATATATATACACACATACACACACACACACACACACACGATTAGACTTATACAAATATACACATACATACATAGAAAACAAAACAAAACATGGAAAACTGTTTATAAGGTATTTAGTTACTCCATTTCATGTACATTTCATTGAGATAGGGTGAATATTAGCTCTGTAATGAGAATTACACAATCGAATCTTATTGTCATATTGTCAGGGACATGGAACATATATATCTAACATCATTGGCAGAATGATGACAGAATTTCTCATTGTGGAGATGATTAGCAACTTTAGAAAAAGGTCTAATGGAAGCATGCTACACTGGCATCAGATAGAGAAAATTAACACACAAAAGAATAGTTTGTTTCCTGTGTGTATGCATTTATATTTATGTGTGTGTGTGTGTATATATATATATATATATATATATATATAT
>NC_068990.1:31411287-31413507 GCF_001194135.2 Octopus bimaculoides | reverse complement strand
TATATATATATATATATATATATGTATGTATGTAAACATACATACATATATATTCAAGTCACAATATATGGATTCAATTAATCCGGTGGTACTCATAAAAAAATTTCCATGTGAGTATGTGTAAACTTATGTGTGTGTGTGTGTTGTGTGTGTGTTTATGTTTATAAGTAAAAATATATAAATATTAGGTCAAGTTATAAATAAGTTCCATTTTTTGGAAGTGAATTGTAAGAACACATTTCAAACTTTAGATGTTTAAAATTGAAATGGAAACTACTGTTTTTAAAAGAGCCTTGTCTGTCATTTATATTTAAGCATGCACATCATAGTTTAATATTAAATTTCACTACCCTAAAATAGATGAGCTGAAAGTACATATTCAACATGTGAAGTTGTGAGAGTTTAAGAATGGGAAAAACATCAGATAAACAGCTAATACAATATGCAGTGTTTATGGCCAAGGTGTCATTACTGACCGGCAAGTGCAAAATTGGGACTCAAAGTTTCATTCCAGAGATTTGTCACTGAGAGATCAACTCAGACCAGAATGCACATCGTACTTTGAATAAGATGCTTTAAGAGAATTCGTGGAATTCAATCCTTGTAAAAGTACTCAACAACTGACTTCAACACATCCCAATCCATCATCTACTGCCACTTGGAAACAATAGAAGTCAGCAAGCTGGGTGTCTGGGTTCCTCATACTCTCACAGATAAGAATAGTGAAGATTGCACATCCACAGCAACAAGTCTTCTTCCAAGGCGCTAGAGGTTCAATGGAGTGCTAGATAACAGTCCGATTATGTTACCATGTGCTCTTCAGAGGTAGCCATTATGGAATGAAATATGGTGACTTATATATATATATAAGGATAAAAACAACTGGTTTTAAATCTCTGAATGAGATCTATATAGTAACAGTACTGAATATTAAAGTTTATTTGCTAACATAATGTAGAAGTCTTGCATAGGACTATGTTACAACTTTTTAAACCCAGGAAAACATCTTTTCCAGCTGGTTTATTGAAACATAGTCTGTGTCCAAGATATACTGTAAGTAAAGGGGCTTACTACTTCCTTCTAGTTGTTGGTAGTACCAGCAGACCAATGGTTTCTGGGTAATTTCCCTTCTTTGGTACTGGACAACCACCTGGCTAGAGACAGCAACCAGTCAACCTTACTCACACTATATATATTTATTGAAGCAACTGTCACTCGCTGATCTCGTAAGCAACTAGTTTTAAATCTCAGAATGAGATCTATGTAGTAATAGTTCTGAATATCAAAGTTTCTTTGCCAACATAACATGGCAGTCCTGCACAGGACTATGTTACTATGTTACTACTTTTTAACCCAAGGAAATTACCCAGAAACCATTTGTCTGCTGGTAATGCCAACAGCTAGAAGGGAATAGTAAGCCCTCTAACTTACAGTATAACCAACTGGAAAAGGTATTTAGAGATAGAGAAGAGGTGAAAGTAACAAGTGAAGCTGAAAAAAACTGGAGTGGCTTGTAAGGAAACTACACACATTGATAGTAAACTAATGATTATCAAAACAGTCTAAATTCTGTGAACTGTTTGGTTGGTATAGTATAAAGGACATTTCAAAATGCTCTATAATATATTTTACATAGTAAGAAAAACTAATGTTGTAGGATTTGTTAAATTATATTAAATTAAAATAATAAAATTTAAGCTATACATATATTCATTGATTTCTATAGAAACATGTTTATGTTTAAATATTTTCAGACCAATAAAACATTTTACTGTTTCTTACAGAAGTCTATAACATTTGTACAAATTTTAGAAACAATATAAAATTAAGTGAATATGGTTGAATGACTCTATGGTAAACAATAACAGAACTTCATTGTAAAATGGTAAATTTTAATAATTTATTTGAAATTGGTATTCAGTATTCTTATGAATGATAAAGTTACATAATGTTCTACTTGCATACTGAATATTATAAGGTGCCACCAATGAGTTAGTAACAAAAGATGTTTGTTGAAAGCATTCACATAATAGATATCAAAATTGCTACTGCTTCACATATCAGAAAATCAGAAACTATATAAAAGCAAAATACAAGGGTGATAAAAAATACAACACAAGTATTTGAATGCATAGAAAGCCTTTCAGTTATAAGACAAAATATATACATACATATATACATATATAGATATGCACAAGCATACATACAAAATTTATATAT
>NC_068990.1:31408705-31411140 GCF_001194135.2 Octopus bimaculoides | reverse complement strand
TATAATGAATTAGTTTAAGGAAAACAGAATAGAGGATATCCAATTTTTTTATTATTTATGCAGTCATTTAATTATATTTTTTGCCTACATTACATTTCCACTGCCATCAAAAGAAATCTAGATAGTGGTCAAAATGTCCTGAAGAAGCCTTTGATAGATTATAGCATCATAATGAGCTTTAAGATGTACTCTGATGGCAGCAGAAACGTAATGTAGGCAAAAGATATAAGTAATTAGATGACTGCATAAATAATAGAAAAAAATTGGATATTCTCTATTCTCTGTTTTTCTTAAACTGATTCATTATTATTTCTCCTCTATCAAAAAGCATACAGTCTCTATAGATACAATTGGATTTTCAGGTGTGACAAGTATGCGGAATAGGTAAACCAACCAACTGAAAGTACATAAACTTACATATGCAAACCAGCATTATCAACTGGTAGAAGAGCATATTGTATCAATGAATAACAAAGATCTTAGAAGATCCAGGTACTGTTATACACTGAGTAGACCTTATTTAAAAAACGTTTGTTAATACAATGAGTGCATTCAACTAACAATTTATCATGTTTGTTAACAAGATCTATTTGACTTTTAAGAATTTCAATTACTTCTGTAGAACACCCACCACAACTACTCCCTCCACTTTATAAGGAAAGGCAGTTGAAATAATAGACTATGAAATCAAACAGTTAATGTTACCACCGCTCAGGATTCTTAGGTCCCAGAGATGCCCTATGCAGTTTTGTCTTATCTTTAAAGGAATTCAAATAGTTATTCCATTATACCTTTAATTCTATAACCATGGCACTAGCAGTAAATTTATTAGGTGTATAGTTAGAGTATTTTATACTATGTTATTGTGGAGGAACAGGTTACTTAGAGAGCAATTAAAATTATTCCTACAGTTACAGAGCTAAAAAACTGAAACATTATTATCACTATTATTATTATTACTATTCAAAATAGTCAGGTAGATTTCTACTGCGTCACCTGCTATACCTCCATGTTGCTGAGGTGTATGCAGCATTGTATGTTCTGTTTTGTTGTTGGGGGAGTTCAAGTTCTTCCCAGTATTGTATTGCATCAGTTTGTTTTGTTATGGGGTTTCGCTGGAGACTTCTGTCACATTAGCATTTGTATTATGTGTTGCGTGTGTAATGTGAATTGTGTTCTTTTGTTGAGTATCCAGCCTGTAGAGTATATGTTGTGGAGGCTGTTCACTTTATTGGATATTTACTGTATAGAGTGTGTCTTGTGTTTATGGATTATTTTATTTGGGTTGTGTTATTGAATTGATTGAGGCTTGCATATTATTATTATTATTATTATCATTATTATTATTATTGTTGTTATTGTTGTTATTATTGTTATTATTGATTTAATGGGGAATAGGCATTGGATAAGTATTATTACTGTCATCTAGAGAGGTGATGTCACAGGAGGGGTGGTGTTAGGTTGAGATAAACTAATAGGCATAGTCATACTATTTGTGTAATTAACAATATTATTTAATTTCCTACAGTTCATTGCTATTATATTATCTGCTATATTTGATGTAGTAGAATAAGAGAACTTTACAGTGTGTTTATTAAGCAATACATGATATTTATTAGAAGGAAGAAAGCACTTATTCAGTGCTTGAAAAAACAATGTAATAATGTAGGTAGACCTGTGGAAACTTGAACCTTGAAGACACAGCTGTATCGTAATAACTGCTGCTTGCCTAATCTATTCAATCTATTGTTCTTACACTGAATCTGCTAATTGTGTCTAAATATAGGCTGGGTTAATGTTGTTAAGTGGTAATGTACAGTGATTTAGAACATTGTTAGTTGCAACATTATCATTATTATTATTATTTGAGCTATTTTTAATGCCAGTTACCTGTCAGGCAACAAAAAAATATGAATTAGCTTCCAAGACATGTGATGTCTTATTACGTTTGAGTACAAAGGTACTAATGATGGTGTCTGACAATTAATTTTAGATATAGATACTGGTTCTATCTTTTCCTTCTATTATCATTGTTATAACAAATTTTACTACCACTACAATTATTATTATTATTATTATTATTATTATTATTATTTTTATTATTATTGTTTTGCTTGTCGCTACGTTCTGAGTTCAAATTCTGCTGAGGTTGACTTTGCCTTTCATCCTTTGAGGGTCGATAAATTAAGTACCAGTCAAGCACTGGGGTCAATGTGATCGACTAACCCCTCTCCTCAAATTCCAGGCCTTGTGCCTATAGTAGAAAAGATTATTGTTTCTACTACTACTACTATTATTATTAGCATTGTTATTATAATTATTACTGATATCATTATTATTGATGTTGTCAGTATTATTATTAGAATGTAACTTATTGCTGCAATTACCATTGGTTCGTCTGGTATCGTGGAGAGGAAAGCGTCAAGTTTTGTCTT
>NC_068990.1:31404143-31408605 GCF_001194135.2 Octopus bimaculoides | reverse complement strand
TAGCATGGAAAGCGGACGTTAAACGATGACGATGATGATGATGATATATAATTCTTTTCTTTTTTCTTTCTTTTATTTTACTTGTTTCAGTCATTTGACTGCGGCCATGCTAGACCACTGCCTTTAGTCGAGCAAATTCACCCCAGGACTTATTCTTTGTAAGCCTAGTACTTATTCTATCGGTCACTTTTGCTGAACCGCTAAGTTATGGGGACGTAAACACACCAGCATTGGTTGTCAAGCGATGTTGGGGGGACAAACACACACACACACACACACACATATATACATACGACGGGCTTCTTTCAGTTTCCGTCCACCAAATCCATTCACAAGGCTTTCGTCGGCCCGAGGCTATAGTAGAAGACACTTGCCCAAGGTGGGACTCAACCCGGAACCATGTGGTTGGTAAGCAAGCTATACATATTCATATGTACATATCTATATATATTCATATACATATACAGATACTTATGCATACATACATACATTAATATACACGTATAAATGCAAACATATAATATCCATTTTCCATGCTGACATGGGTTCGAATGTTTTGACAGAAACCAATTTGCCAGAGCAGTACACCAAGCTGCAATGTCTTCTTTGGCATAGCTTGTAAATCTGGATGCCCTTCCTAATGCCAACCACTTTATAGCTTGTACTGGGTGCTTTTTGAAAGCTATTTGGTGCCAGTGAGGTCAACAAGTAACATGTAAGACAAGACTGGTCAACTAAGGTGGGTGTATCATTGAGGGAGGTGGCTTTATGTCAGGTGATGAGAAGTTGAATTATGATAGAGGGATAGAAATTGGTTTCCTGCAACAGAGGAAATACGCAGCTAACCCATTTGCAAAAGGAGAGAAGATGGTGTAGAAGTGAAAGGGCATACTCTCAAGTTACAGGAAGTTGAACATTAGTGAAATGGTCTAGAGGGATGGACAGAGCAAATGGGTAGCTAAGATTGTGAAAGTGTGAAAGGAGAGTGGTGGATTGATAAGGACAAATGTAAAGGATGGTGAATTCAAAAGGAGGTGTTGTCAACAGTGATTATCAGCTTGGATGAAGGAAGGTGAAGGAAATATGTTTGGGTCAAGGAGGTGATAGGTGGCACCACAAGCAATGTAGAATATATGTAAGAGATGCACAGCACCAGGAATGAGGCCAGAGGTACATGGGGGATGGAAGAATGAAAGGGTGTACAGAGGAAGAGTTGAAATGGAGGGGATATTTAGTGGAAAATAAGATGGTAGGGGATGATACTGAGAGTGTGAGATACAAAGTAAGTGGTTCTCATATAGTTAAAACAGATGAGCGAATAGTGAGAAGAGTGGAGGTGTAGGTATTTCAAAGTGTAGTTGTGAGGAAGAGATATGTCAGGGCAGACATAAATAATATGCATTTAGGGCCTCATTTGTGCAGAAGGAAATCACCAGCAAATCACCAACCATCTTGATCTTTTGTCATGTCTGCCATGAGACTCAAACATCCACAGGTCATTCTTCACTATTTTGTCCTGCATCTACCTGGGTCATGCTCTTCTACAGTTTCCATCAGTTGTTAGTGATTAGCACTTCTTAATGCAGTTGCCTTTATTAATAAGCATTACATGATGATACAAGAGTAGGTTTCTCTACATCTGATTCCTCTTACACCTTATTTGTCTCATGAAACATTTGCATTTTGCTGTACATGATACTGGTGTTGCATATCAAGTCACTGCATGTCCTCTGCATTCATGACTATAGCACAGTTATTTGTACACAAGTACCATACAATCAGTTTTTTACTGTGAAGGAAAGGCCTTTTGTTGCCAACATAGATTTTAGCTCTTTAAATTTTCTCCATTATATTCTAGCAACTATGCTTTCAGAACATCCTCCTTCACTGCTATTAGGACACCTATGTAAAAAAAAAAAATAAAAAAAAATAAAAAAAAATGAAGCTATCTACCACTTCTAAGCACCTTCCAAGGCATCTGGGAAAATCTATTTCCTGTATGCTCTGAGGTATTTTGTTGCTGAACATCTGCCTCGCACAAAGCCAACTTTCCCAGGGAACCTTCCAGTGATTTCATTATATATCTTATGTATTCAATGTTTGCACTGGGTCAAACTGTATAGAATTTTTCCAAATAGTTTTTCTACATATTGAACAGGGCCATTCTCCTGTAGATATTTGTGGTCTGATTGTTTTCCCATTTTTTCCAGAGGTTACACACACACACACACACACATGTATTTAATTACATACATGCACATATATATAAACACACATTTATGCATAAACATATATATATATTTGCATATATATATATATGTGTGTGTGTGTGTGTGTATACCCACCCCATATATATGTGTGCATATGTGGAGAAATGTGATGTGGTTGTTAGAGTATTATGGCGCTTATTGCCATAAGATTGTGGTTTTAGTTCCAGAATAGGGCAATGTGTTGTGTTCTTGAGTAAAAACACTTCATTTCTTGTTGGTCTAGTTCACACATCTGGCAAAAATGAGTAACCCTGTGACAGAGCAGTATCCTATCTAGTGGGGAACATACCTGTTATAAAATCCAACAGACTGGACTTATGAGCCTATGGCCTGGAAAGGACTTCACATACATATAATATAGATAGGGTTAAAATCCAAGCTGTGTTTCCTTGAAGCACATCTGCAATTCTATTATTCAAAATCTGTATGTAGATGTTATATTGGTGTAAAAGTAACCATTACACGCCAAGAGTGTAATGGGTTCTTTTACATGTCGCCAGCATAGGTTCCAATTTGCGTGACACTGGTATCTGCCACAATTGCGATTTTGCTTGGTTTTCAAGCACAACATAATGCCAAAAGTCTTGGTCATTGCCTCTGTGAGGCCCAACATTCAAAAGGAACTCAACCACTTTGCCTCCGTGAGGCTCAACACTTGAAAGAAACTCAGCCACTTTGCCTCTGTGAGGCCCAATGCTAGAAAGGAACTCAACCACTTTGCCTCCACGAGGCCCAATGCTTAAAAGGAACTCAGCCACTTTGCCTCTGTGAGCCCCAACGTTCAAAAAATGTTCTTTATGTTCCACCAGCACGGGTGCACTTGGTTTGATGCGTCCTCTCAAGCATAGCACATCACCAAAGGTCTTGTTCACCAGTCATTGCCTCTGTGAGGCTCAAAATTTGAAGATCATGCTTCACCACCTCATCCCATGTCTTCATGGGTATACATCTACCACACATTCCCTCCACAGTTAGAGATCAGCACATTTTTACACAGCTGTCCTCATCCATATGCATCACATGACCATACTAGCACAGTTGTCTCTCTTGCACACCACATCTGATTCCTCTTATACCCAACTTTTCTCTCAAGATGCTTACACTCTGTCAAACATGTACACTGACATTGCACATCCAGTGAAGCATACTGCCTTCATTTCTTTCAGGCTTATGCATGACCTCAGCTGTCATAGCCCATGTTTCACTGCCATGCAGCATAGCTGTTCACACACAGATCTCAAACAACCTGCCTTTCCTTCTGAGAGAGAGGCTTTTGTTGCCAGTAGGGTATAGGAGCTCTCTGAACTTTGCTCACTTAATCTTATTCTTACAGCTACGCTTTTGGAACATCCACTTCCACTACTAACTTGGTCACCTAGCTCGCCCCACTGGCAGTTGATGGCGTCTCTTTTCTGCACATTTTCAGTATTAATTGTTCCTGTGCATTTTCCGCATATAAAAGCTAGTTTCCCTGTTAACCTTCCTCTGATGTTGCTGCATCTTTTATGTGTCTAAAGTTTACTCTGGATGCATCATATGGAGTTGCTACCAACACCTTTTCTACAGATTAAGCCTGGCCATCTACCTGAAGGGATTTGTGGTTTGTCTGCCTTCCTACTTACAAAGACTAAGACTTTGGTTTTTGGTTTTTGCTAAATTATACTAAAACTTTGGTTTTTGCTATGTTAATATATCTATATCTATCTATCTATCTATCTGTCTGTCTGTCTATTTATCTATCTATCTATTTATCTATATATATGCATAGGCGCAGGAGTGGCTGTGTGGTAAGTAGCTTGCTTATCAACCACATGGTTCTGGGTTCAGTCCCACTGCGTGGCACCTTGGGCAAGAGTGTCTTCTACTATAGCTCCAGGTCGACCAAAGCCTTGTGAGTGGATTTGGTAGACAGAAACTGAAAGAAGCCCGTCGTATATATGTATATATATATATATATGTATGTGTGTGTATATGTTTGTGCGTCTGTGTTTGTCCCTCCCCCCAACATCGCTTGACAACCGATGGTGGTGTGTTTACGTCCCCGTAACTTAGCGGTTCAGCAAAAGAAACCGATAGAATAAGTACTAGGCTTACAAAGAATAAGTCCTGGGGTCGATTTACTCGACTAAAGGCGGTGCTCCAGCATGGCCGCAGTCAAATGACTGAAACAAGTAAAAGAGTAAAAGAGTATA
>NC_068990.1:31398700-31403208 GCF_001194135.2 Octopus bimaculoides | reverse complement strand
TATATATATATATATATATATATATATATTTATATATACACATATATGTACACACACACACACATATATATGCACACACACACACACACACACATATATATATACACACACATATACATATATATATATATATATACACACATACATATATTCTGAACTTGAGAGCTGGGGCACTGTTGTTAGCTTTGCTACATGTTCACTAATTGAAACCCTCTGATATGTGGAATTCAGTGAATAAGGAAGTTTTATGTCACTGCTATCATCTCCATTTCGTTCTGTGAGGTAGGCTCATCCAGAACTGTTGACAGAAGGCGATCCAGTTCTGCTTTGAAGACACCTACATCCATCTCATGTAGGTTCCTCAGGTTTTTTGGAAGAATACTGAAGAGCTGTGGGTCCTCGAAACCCAAGCTGTTGCTGTATCTGGTCCTGTATCTTGATGGCAATGTTAGGATCTTTGGTGCTGTCTGTGTAACATTCAATGCTAAAGTTTGGTACAAATCCTTCCTGGATTTTCCAGATGTATATCACTGCATATTGTTCCCGCCTTCATTCTAAGTAGTAGAGTCTTAACTTTTTCAGCCTTTCTTAATAGCTGACATGTCACGAGTTGATCTTTGTTTTAGCTTCCCTGAATTGCTTCAAGTTGCACTGTTAATTATACACTGTGTGGTGACTATAACTGGTAGCAGTAGTCTAAGCAGCTGAGGACATATATACCTTCCGGAGGACCACCATGTTTTTCTGTCCTCTCATTCTGAAAATTCTAAAGATTCAGCCAGCCAGATGTCTGCATATTATTGCCAACTTAGTAATATGCACCTGGAAAGAAGAATCATAAACTGTCAAGTAAAGGAGAGGCACCTTTGCTTCCACTGATTCTGTTGCAAAGTGTTATTTTGAGTAAAGTTATTTGGTTGCAGACCTCTTTTGAGTCTTTTTATTATCACTGGGTCAGAGATAGTCCCCAAAGCCCTTCCAGATAAGTGATTGGTCATTCAAAGAGATTTATAGATTGCAAATTTATTCTGTTCAGTTACCTATCGGCATAGTGATCATTGGCAAACTCCAGAGGTAATGCTTTCATTTCCCCTTACGCCTCACGTCACACAGTTGTTAATGTTTATTTGAGTTGGGTCAATTCCTTCCAATTGCTATAGATCCATAATGCATCTTACAGCTGTGCAGTCACCTGTATGGTGAGGAATCCTACATTGGGGAGTGGTAACAACTAAGATAGAGTAGCTGACTGCTTATTGTGATCATTTGTCTTTTGCTTTTCCTTTAGCTTTATTCACTTTTGCAAACCCAGTGGACATTCATATGTTTCCGATTTCAAAGAAATTTGAACAGTAGATATAAGACACAAGTTTAAAAAGATTCCCAGCAATTCAACTTCTGTGGTTGACTTTAAGACCCCATTAATAGGGACCTTAACTCCCACATTTTAGAGATCCATGTGCTCCATTTTTCAGGAGCAAAAACCTTTGAATAGGTTTTATAAGATTTGGATTTTGGAATCTGGGCATAAAGATTTGTATGAGATAAATATGTCATGATTAGAATTTTTGTTAGGGTGTGTAAAGAGGGAAAGAACCCTCATTAAAATTCTTAATTTCCAATTTTGATGAAATTCAAATCATAGATATTTCAGTTCATTAGAGAAAATATAAAAGAAAAGTCTGATTCTTCAATTCCATGTGACACGGGCAGTGCCAGATATCTCTGCTTGTATATATATATATATATATATATATATATTGTTGTATTTGGGAATGATCATGTTGCCAGTTTAGTCAATAAAAACACACGCACTATATATTTGGTGTTAATTTGCTTCATCTTTATATTACATTAATCGTATTTCAGTCAGAGTTCTTTCGTCACACTTCTGTGACTTCATCAGTGGTCCTTTGCTTTCTTCTTTCTTATTTGTGTGTCCCACCTTACTAACGATCAGCCATTTTGACAAAATGTGGCTGCTGGGAGATGCTTTGTCTGGCAACAGGATTCTGCACCATGCCACACAAGCAGGAGAACCCAGACATGGCTGTCAGACAATTTCTGCAACCACATCACTCCTAACATCTGGCCACCTAACTCCCCAGACTGCAACCCCTTGATTATTATGCGTGGGGCAATAAAGCCACCTTCAGCTTCAACAATTGCTTCTATATGAGATCTAAATCATTTACATGCTCGAATCAAGTGGTCCTGGTTCATTTGGGACATTACTCTGACTATGAAAACTTTCAAAGAATATTTGGTGTTATGAGCATGTTCATTGACCTCTTTCTCAACAACGCTTCACATGTAATAGTCCAATGTTTTGAGATCTGGGGAATTAGGAGGCCAAATGTTAGGGGCTATGTGATCATGAAAATTTTCAGTCATTCATTCCTGTGTTATTAGAGCCATGTGTGATAGTGCAGAGTCTTACTGAAACAAATATGCCCTTCCGTTGCATACACTGTCTATCCAGGGCTTAACAATTATTTCCAGGACCTCAATGTAGATAGTAGAGTTAACTCTAAGGCCTTGTGGAAAGAAGTAAGGAGGCATCACATGTCCTTCATTGCTGACAACCCCTAAAACAATGACAGTTGCAGGAAATTTTGAATGCATAACACTTGGAACTTCAGAAGGGTCTGCACATAATCATCTGTCATTTCTTCTGTTGACTTTTTGATCTTGGTCGAAGTTTTTCTCGTTTGAGAAAAACCAAATCAAATATTCTTCTGCCAGATTTTTCAGTTTGTTTAAGACCCTTTGAAATCTGATGTAGAAATTTTCTTTCACTTTTCCTGACAAACAGACCTTTCCTCATCATATAAGATTTATATCTGATGTCTTCGTGGACAACATTTCTGACTGTTCCTTCTGACACATGAAGATCTTTTGCAATTGATCTCATGGACTATCTGGGATAGTAATCAATTGTCTGTTGAACTTGCTGGATAAATTCAGGTGCTCTGATGATTTCAGAGCATTTAGAATGCTTTTTATGCTTTAATACTGGTGATATGCTTCATCTTCAGTCCCTAGCTTCTTATAAACTTTGTAGATTAAAAAACCTGGCAACTTTTACAAATCAATATATTTCTAAATCACTATGCTCTGCGTTTATAACTACAATAACAGCATGCCTCTTCATTTCTTGAGAAAGCTAAGGGTCTGCCATTATTATTTGCTGAAACAAATATTATACAGAGTTAGCAAAAAATGCAGCAATGACCCCAAAAGAGTATCTCCTCAAATAACTTATGCACCCTGTATATATATATATATATATATATATACACACATACATATATACATAAACATACATATATACATAGTCAACTGCTACAAAGGTAAAGGTGATGCATTAGATACGAATAATTATAGCGGTATCAAGTTGTTGGTTCAGGTAATGAAAGTCACGGAGAGGGTCATAGCCCAACTACTTAGGAAGAATGTCAGTTTAGACGAAATGCAGTTTGGGTTTGTGCCTGGGAAAAGCACCACTGATGCTATATTTCTGGTAAGACAGCTGCAGGAGAAATACCTAGCCAAAGATGAACCTCTGTACCTGACTTTCATTGACGTGGAGAAAGCCTTTAACAGGGTCCCCTGATCTCTTATCTGGTAGTCAATGTGGAAACTAGGGATAGATGAGTGGTTAGTAAGAGCTGTACAAGCCTTATACAGGGAAGCTGTCAGTAAGGTGTGGGTTGGCAATGAGTATAGTGAAGAATTCCGAGCAGGGGTAGGGATCCACCAAGGATCAGACCTCAGCTCCTGCTTATCCATCATAGTCCTTCAGTTAATAACAGGAATTCAAGTCAGGATGCCCTGGGAGCTTCTCTATACTGATGATTTTGTTCTAATAGCTGAGTCACTATCAGAACTAGAAGAGAAGTTTCAGGTGTGGAAGCAAGGATTAGAATCGAAGGGCCTTAGAATCAATCTAGCAAAAACCAAAGTCTTAATTAGTAGGATGACAGACAAATCACAAATCCCTTCAGGTAGATGACTCTGCTCAATCTGTAGAAAAGGTGTAGGTAGAAACTCCATAAGATGTACCCGGTGTAAGCTATTGACATATATGAGGTGCAGCAATATCAAAGAAAGGCTAACTGGGAAGATAGTTTTTGTGTGTAACAAATGCTCAGGGGCAATAAACATTGAAAATGTGCAGGAAACAGCTTCTATCACATGCCTGGTGAAAAAACTAGAAGTAGTTGATAGTTTCCACTACTTAGATGACCAAGTCAGGAGTGGGGTTGGATGCTCTTAGAGTGTATCTGTTAGAATAAGAATAGACTGCGCAAAGTTCAGAGAGCTCTTATCTCAGCTGGTGACAAAGGGCTTCTCACTCAGAGTAAAAGGTAGACTGTATGACGCATGTGTGCGAACAGCCATGCTACATGGCAGTGAAACATGGGCCATGACTGCTGAGGACATGCGTAAGCTTGCAAGGAATATGTTGGATATGTAATGTCAGTGTGCATACATGACAGAGTGTA
>NC_068990.1:31397796-31398690 GCF_001194135.2 Octopus bimaculoides | reverse complement strand
TAAGCTTGCAAGGAATATGTTGGATATGTAATGTCAGTGTGCATACATGACAGAGTGTAAGCACCCTGAGAGAAAAGTTGGACATAAGAAGCATCAGATGTGGTGTGCAAGACAGATGACTGCACTGGTATGGTCATGTGTTGCATATGGATGAGGACAGCTGTGTGAAAAAGTTGTCATTCCCTACCAGTAGAGGGAGCCTGTGGGGAGGTACACTCAGGAAGACTTGGGATGAGGTGGTAAAGCATGACCTTCGAATGTTGGATCTCACAGAAGCAATGACAAGTGATGGAGACCTTTGGAGATATGCTGTGCTTGAAATGACACAGCAAGCCAAGTGAGACTGTAACCATGGCCTTTGCCAGTGTAGCATAACTGGTCCATCTAAGAGTACCCTTCAGTCATTCAGCAATGAACTGCACTTGTGAAGACTTGTTGAGTCAAGTGAAGTCATTGCCGTGGCCAGTGACTGTACTACCTGATTGGCAACTGTACTGGTGGCACGTAAAAAGCACCATTTTGAGTGTGGCCGTTGCCAGTACCGCCTGACTGGCCTTCGTGCCGGTGGCACGTAAAAGCACCCACTACACTCTCGGAGTGGTTGGCGTTAGGAAGGGCATCCAGCTGTAGAAACACTGCCAAATCAGATTGGAGCCTGGTGTAGCCACCTGGTTCACCAGTCCTCAGTTAAATCATTCAACCCATGCTAGCATGGAAAGCAGACGTTAAACGATGATGATGATGATGATATATGTATATACATATATATATATATACATATTTATAAATATATATACATATACATATATATATGCATACATATATATATCCATATATATATACATACATATATATATATCCATACATATATATATTTATATATCCATACATATA
>NC_068990.1:31392799-31397348 GCF_001194135.2 Octopus bimaculoides | reverse complement strand
AGCTTTATAAGACGCTAACGTTAAATTCAACTTCTGTATCTTTCAATACATCTCAATGCTTTTAAAGCAAACTTTGTTTACTTTCATAGTAAGTTAAACACCTATATATATGTTTATACATACATATATATATATTTGTATATACATATATATATTTATAAATACATATATATATATATTTATACATACATATATATATTTATACATATATATATATTTATACATATATATATACACATATACATATACATATTCATTTTTACACACACAAATATCTATTTATACACACACACACATATATATATATATACAAATTTATACACTCATATATATATATATATTTATACACACATGCACACACACACACACACACATATATATATATACATATTTATATATATATATATTCATACATATATATACATATGTATTTATACATATATATATATACACACATATTTATACATACATATATATATACACATATATTTATACACATATATATTTATACATACACACACGCATATATATATATATATGTATATATATATATATTTATTCGCCATGATAGTTCGCTAGCCACTATACATTCTTTATTTTCTCTCCCTGTTTCTTTCTGTGGAAGAGCATAGGCTCGAAACATTAAAGACTTTTTCACTTCCTGAGCGATAAACTAATACATCTGTTTGTTGTCTACACCACCTGTCTTCGTCTTTTGTTTTTTTTTTGTGAATTCTTCCTATATATATATATATATATATATAGCTCTTGCAAAACCACTGCACATACTTTTTCAGAATTTCTTTGCATGTGGAAAATACCCCAAAGTGCTAAAAGAAGGTATAATATGCCCTATCCATAAAGAAGGAAACAGAAAAGAATCTAAAAATTACAGACCTATCTCTCTAAATTCACGTTAGCAGAAATATGGAACATATTGTCAGAAGTAAGGTGATTCCATTCCTAGAAGAAAATAGCTTGCTTATCAATGCAGCACTGCTTTTACTGAGGAAAGAGCTGCCTTACACGATTATGGCAGTATACTGAAGCAAAAGCTCAACCATTTAAATGTTGATGTGCTATATCTTGACTCTGGCAAGACCTTTTGACAAAGTTATTACAGAATACATGTAGGAGTCAGACAGTTACAATCAATACTGCTTTGTATGAGGAGGCAATGATTCTAAGTGGAGCCCCTCTGTGAACTGTACTGAGACCATTTACTGCCAATGGTAGCTCCCTCATGTATGCCTTCAGTTATACAATCAGGCATTCTTATAAGTTACGCTGATGATACAGAAATATCACAGGCAGTCAAAGACTAATTTTAACTTAAAATGACAATATACTAGTGGGCTGATAAAAATAACTTGCAGTTCAATACTGAGAAATTTCAAGTGCCCTGATTGATCCACAAATAGACTACAATCAGAATACACAGAACGAAGGGGTATTGCGTCCCTGTAGTCACAGTCAGTGTGTAACCTGGAAATCCACTTGTGTAATGATGCATTATCCCACATGCACATTACAAAGATAGTAACAATTTGCAGATAACTAGCTGGTTGAATACTGAGATCATTCAGAACAAGAAAACCTGTTTGATCCCATGAAGGACATTCGTTCTACGTCACCTAAAATACTGCACCAAATTACGGCTACCACATAGTATCAAACTAACAGTAGAGGTTGAGAAAATTCAATGTTACTCACTACAGTTCTATATTTAATTATTTACATTTGACAGATATTTGTCCTCATTTTGTTTGTTTTTAACACATTCCAGCCTTCATCGGGTGTCTTGGGGAAATTTCGAATCTGGGTTCTTATTCCTAAGGTATTTTTCGATGTTATTATTATTATTATTATTATTCAGGTTAAGAGCACGGGCTACTAACCTCAAGATTCTGAGTTTGATTCCAGGCAGTAACCTGAATAATAATAATAATAATAACAACATCGAAAAATACCTTAGTAATAAGAACCCAGGTTCAAAATTTCCCCAAGACACCTGATGAAGGCTGGAGGGTATATCAGCCGAAATGTGTTAACAAACAAACAAGATGACAAACATCCATGAAATGTAAATAATGTTACTCACTACATTAAGATTATTGGTTTGGTGCTAGTGGGAAGGGCTAAAAGAAGTGAGGCTCTATTTACTAGAGTGAAAACACAAAGTATATGCAGTGATATACATATGGAAGATTCTGAACCTAACTTTGGGATTTAAAGCTATACTAACTCCCATAACTAGATGTCACTGCACAGAACCAAAGTTTTGAAATTCGACCTCACAGATTCCCTGCATTCTAGCTGACCTTGGTCCAATGAGTATAGATTGAACAAACTCATCTAATGAGGATCTATGCCAACCCACTAGGGAATTTGCCCAACGATGGGATGCTTTCATAATACATCATCTATCACCCTCACTTGATAGATAAGGTTAAAAAACTTTGTGCATGCATGGTACATGCTCTGAATGAAAGTGACAAATTCCAGCCTTCTTTTATTGCCAAGAGTCTGCTTGTTTGACACCAAACTACTTGTCGACACAGATGGAGATTTCATTATCACATTGTCATCAGTGATGAAAAATGGTGTCTTTAACTTAATATGCAGCAGAGGAAAGAATGACTGAGTCTCAACAAGCACCACCACAAGCCAAGTCAGAGCTGCACCCTTGCAAGACAATGATTTGTGTTTGGTTGGTTTGAGAAAGGCTAATCCACTATGAAATACTTAAAACAACCACATGGTCACTTCAGACGTTCATTCAGCAAATGCAACAGCTCAACAAGGCAATCTAGCTGAAACAACATGACCCACTGCTCAGAGTGTTTTCTCAACATGACAACACTTGACTCCACACCCCTAATTTGGCCAAAATTGTTATTCAAGAGTTGGATGAGAAATTCTACCACAATCATCATATTCTCTTGATATAGTACCTTCAGATTATTGGCCTTTTCAGTTACTCTCCAACAGTCTGCTTGGTCAAACCACTTCCAGTCAAACCATCCAACCCATGCCAGTATAGAAAACAGACATTAAATGATGATAATATATATATATATATAAAATATCATTTGATAAATACAATATATGATTTTATGTGCTACTGTTAGTTTCATGTGCTGAGAATATGCCAAACATTGTTTTATAACACATCTGGCATCCTAGCAATCATCAGACACTGCCCCCATGACATGAAACTAATAGTAGCACATAAAAACATATATTATGTTTGTTAAATAATATTTATCTCTAACCAGAAGGTGTAATTATTTTGTTGATCTTACCATCAAGGAACAGTACAGTATATATATAAATGTTTGTTTGGCTGGTTGAATTCTGCAAACACACTTTACACCATAAATAATAATAATGATAATAATAATAATAATATATATATATATATATATACATATATATATATATACAGAGAGAGAGAGAGAGAATAAAAGGGAGATACAAAGAGCTGACATAAGATGTGCAGCATCAGTGCACATACTACGTTTGGTGGCAGGCACTGTGTTAATAAACACTACATGCACATACAGTGAGAGAGGCTAAATAACAGAGTAGTAATGGGAGAAGTTATACAATGAGAAATTTGTTTTATTAAATTTTATTTTCAGGTAATAAATAATTTTTATTTTGAAAATTAATATTAATTGCATCAGTTTCAATAAGCACCAAAAGATTTGATGAAAATTAAATAATAATTAATGGAAATATGCCATATTTCCTGATATTACCCATGGTGGCAAAGGTATACTTCCAAAATTACCCCTCACATGACAGGTAACATTCAAGTATACATTTATATCTATAAAGTAAAGATAGATGTGTATGTGTGTGCATGTATATATATACATATACACACATATACAGAGAGAGATACACACATGTACATATGAAGAGGTGCTGAAAAGTTCCTGGTTTTGGGTAAAAGAAAATACAAGAAGGATCAGTTAATTATGATTTTATTCAACATATTCGCCTCTCAGATTCACACACCTATTTTTGCAGCAGTCCTTCAGTTTTTCTAAGTCCTGTAAAAGAACTCAGAAGGTTGGGCCTCCAGGCCTTTTGCAATATCCTTAAAGCACTCACTCATATATCTATGTATATGTGTGTGTGTATATATATATATATATTCGAGCACACATGTATGTATGCATACACACACACACACATATATATATATATAGTACAAGTATAATTGTATGATTATGAAGCTTGCTTCCTATTATATGGCTTCAAGTTCTGTCCATGCACAGCATCTAGAAAAAGTGTCTTTTACTTTAGTCCCAAATTAACCAAAGCCTTGTGAGTGGATTTGGTAGACAGAAGTTGAAAAGAAGCCTCTTACATATATATGTGTGTGTGTGTGTGTGTGTGTGTGTGTGTGTGTGTGTGTGTGTAAATGAGTATCACCATCATACAATGGTGGTGTTTGTTTCCAGTCTCCTGTGGAAAAATCTGACTCCTGCAAATACAGAAAATTGGATCTTAAAATGATGATGATGATGATGATGGT
>NC_068990.1:31363978-31391661 GCF_001194135.2 Octopus bimaculoides | reverse complement strand
ATATATATATATATTTGTATATATATATATATATATGACAGACAGATAGCCAATCAGTCATAGGCACAATGGTGCTGAACTACTTGTAACAATTTTCTCAACTGAACAGAAAACAAATTTCACTCCTTGCTCATAGCTGTGGGGTTAGCAGCAATAGCAAAAGTTTCCACCTGTAACAATAATTTCAAACTTTTTGTGTGTCTGTACATTCTTACACTATGGAGGCGCAATGGCCCAGTGGTTAGGGCAGCGGACTCGCGGTCATAGGATCGCGGTTTCGATTCCCAGACCGGGCATTGTGAGTGTTTATTGAGCGAAAATACCTAAAGCTCCACAAAGCTCCGGCAGGGGATGGTGGCGAACCCTGCTGTATTCTTTCACCACAACTTTCTCTCACTCTTACTTCTTGTTTCTGTTGTGCCTGTAATTCAAAGGGTCAGCCTTGTCACACTGAATATCCCCAAGAACTACGTTAAGGGTATACGTGTCTGTGGAGTGCTCAGCCACTTGCACGTTAATTTCACGAGCAGGCTGTTCCGTTGATCGGATCAACTGGAACTCTCAACGTCGTAAGCGACGGAGTGCCAACAACAACAACAACAACAACATTCTTATACTACCTGCTAGATAAAGCAGCCAAATCTTTTTGAAATCATGTCCTTTTGCCTAAAAAAAAAAAAGGACACAGTAGATATATGTATTCCCAGATACACTGGCTAGAAAACAAAAAATACATTATGGTCCTATTAAAAAATAATTAATAGCAACAGAAGCAGTATTAATACCAAATGTTAATATTTATCCCACTTAAAAAAAGATGGATGTTATATTAGAATACAGAATACTGTGCTATTTACCATGAGAGAACTTCTCATATGGACTTGTGGTGCATAGAAGCACTTGTGTTTATATTGCTGGTGGGAGATATTTGTCCATTATCACTGCTAGTTGCAGCAATTTGATCACAGGCATACTGGGTCAAGGTTAATCTTAGTTTGAACATACTTCAACTAATAAACTGTTATACTTAAGCAAGCATAAAGCAATCACTGTAAAACAGTTAACACACCTACAAACATACATATGTATCTATAATATATAAACATATACATAACATATCACCATCACTATTTTAATGTCTACTTTTCCATGCTTGCATGAGTCAGACAAGACTACATCGGGGCAGAGTTGTCTTTTTTCTGATACTCTTCTTGACACCGGCTGTCATCCAACAGTTTATCAAAAAAAAAAACAAACAGCTTGGACATGCTTTTACAAAGGATTGGAAACAAATGCCATTGATTGTATGAATGATGAATCTTTTTGTTAACATGAAAATCAGGGGAAATATGAACTCACACACACACACATTACATATAAGTGTGTGTTTATGTGTGCACGTGTCTCCTTGTCTTGACAGTGCATGTTAGTTGTAAATGAACGTCACCGTCATACTGATGGTACTCTTCGTTTTTAATCTTCCATGAAAACATGTCTGGTCATGGGGAAAATATAATCTTGTTTGCAAACAGGTGAAGATTGGCAACAAAAAGAGCACTGGGCCATAAAAAATCTGCCCCAACGAATTCCATCTGATCTATGCAAGGATGGAAAAGTAGATGCTAAACAATGATTATATATATATATATAAATATATATATATAAAGAGAGAGAGAGAGAGAGTGAGTGAGAAAGAGATATGCAAAGCCAGACAGCCAATCATTGTTGTGTTATCAAACAATCTGAGAGGTCACTGTTATTTCATAGTCCTCAAAGCCAATATATTTAAATGTTAAATGTTCCAGTCTACCTCAAAATAAATATGTAAAATTTGGCACTGTAAGCTTTGTGGAAGAATTAGAGTTTCCTGTAAGTTTGGCTAAACCAAGCTGATATATCCACAATGGTGGTAACCCTGCAAGACATGTTCAAACACATATCCAAATGCAAACATGCATATACACATATGTGCCTATAACACATGCATGTATATGAATATTTGTGCATGTATAAATCTATACAGACACATTTATATGCACATATATATAAATATATATATATATATAGATATATATATATATATATATATATATATATATATATATATATATATATATACAAAGAAACGCAAACATATACCGACATATTGAATGTAGTATTATTAATGAAGTATATAATTTTAAATGTATTGGGTGCATGACTTTGATTCTTGTGTGTACAAATTCCAAAAGAAATGTTTCCATTTTAGGGAAGCTTTTTTTTATCTTATAAGTTCTTAAAATTGTAATATTTGTAAAATAATAGTAGGCATATATCTTGTGACTGGATACCCTTTGAACTACCAACTGCTGAATATTGAATTGTAGGTAGATGTCACCCATTTTTAAGTAAATACACCTATACAAGCAGAATTATACACTTTGTCTGTGACACAACACAACACCTGCAACCATAATCATATAAATATTTATTTAACTTGTATTTAAAAATTGGCTCACAAGAATTGTTATTAGAAGATTGATTTTTATAATGTAGAAAATACATATATGTGTCAACAGATTTTGAGCTGTTTGCAAAATAAATCAAGAAATTACATTCTACTTTAAATCTATAAAACTCCAAAACTCTCACTCTGTAAAAATTAGAAATTCCACCAGCATCACTTGTGTTTTTCATGTTGGTGTAAGGGCATCTTTGTGAAATGTTTATTTCCAATAGTAACTTTTCTATAAGAATGAACAATTTTCCTGATTTCACTGATGGCATGTATATGAAAAGTATGAGTCAATAATGTTGGCATCAGTGCAGTTAAGGAAATTGCTAGAAATAAATATTATTATTAATCTGCAAGTATTCATGTGTATTCAGAGTAACCTTATAAGGATATCATATATAAAACATTTTAACTGGATTATATAACACTGTTTTGAAAAGAAATAACATTTAAATTATGAAGCAAACCAATACAAGCTCATATACATTACATTCCCTAACACAAGAAGAACAGTGAAAAAAAAAAAAAAAAAAAAAAAGGTCGCCATTTTAAAGAAGTATGGAACTTCTAAACTGAATTTTGATGAGATAGCTAAAGCATTTTACAAAAATTAAAATTAAAATATTTTCTAAAATTCTGTTATTTCTATTTTGAAGATTTGTCGTTCGTAATTATGGAATAGTTTGAATTAATACCTGCCATAAAATGGTAATGAGTTAGAGATAGATCTGAAGAAGATAATACATTCATAGTATAGAATGTTAGAAGTAAATTGTATAATTATCCAATGTAACCAAAGATTTGCAAAAATAAAAAAAAGGGAGAAAAAGGAAAAAGGCAAAAAAGAAAAAAGAAAAAAAGACACTGGAATATAAATGAAAACATTTAGTATTAAAAAGTATTTTAGGTAAAAAAAAAAAAAATAATAATAGCACTTTGGTTTCTTTGTATTTAATAATAAAAAAAAACTGATCTGATATAGTTTCTAAGTTACAAGAAATACAGAAGGCCATAAACCAACTATCCTAAGGCAAAGGGCCATGTGGAAGTGCTATACCTTGTACCTGCTCAAATGTGCAAGTCTAGTGGTATTTTTTACATCAAAAGCACATCATGCCATATGGAAACGAGACAACATATAAGAATGCATTTAGAATACACCGATACAAAAGAAAATTATCAATCCTGTACATGACACAACTTCATGATTGAACTAATATTGGTTAGAATCCTACTAAGCTGCTTTCTACCATCTATAGGAAGGCAAGCTGGATGTGATCTTCAAGCCAGACAAACCCCTTGAAAACAAATTAGAGACTTTTAAACCATCTATGTGCAACTTTGATAACATAAGCAGGGCTGGCAATGGAAAATGTTATTTAACTTTTGATGTTCAACAGGTCCTTTAATATTAAACACTAATTCCATGATTTCATACTGGTTTGTGCACGGGAAAAGAATTAGAAATCTTTGATATAACTTAAAGAGTAGAGTAGGAATGATTATTAGCTCCAATATAGTTCAGCATGGTGTTCTTAACTACATTGTTCAAAGAATTCCACAACAGTGGAGAGGGCATCCATATAAAATACAGAGCAAATAGAAAGCTGTACAATAGTCATTGCTAGGTAGCATAGCAGTTAACAAGATGTAAAATATGAGAATCAGAAACTTCGTTTTGAAGAAAACTGCATAGTTAATGCTACCAGTGAACATAAAATACAAGTGAGCATAATGATTGATGTTAGAACTCTATGAAGATCTATGTGTAATACTAAAGGACTAAATACTAAATATAATGGACAGCTTCATCAATATAAGTACTTCTTTCCAGGAATGTAAAATTGATGAAAATCATCAAGTGCAGATTTGAAAAGGCATGCAGAACTTTTGGAAGATTATGGGACAAATATAAAATGAAAAAGCTTTCAGTCTCAACACAAACTGGAGGTCTTCAACATTTATAATGTTACAGTAAATATGTTAAGTCATGGATTTTTATAATGAACACATTAGGAAGCTGCAAAGCTAACATATGACTTGCAATCTACTGATGGTAAGACAAGATTAGTGGCTCAGGTTCTTTCTCACTCAAATCTACTGAGCATTAATGCTGAGTTGGAGAGACATACATCAAGTGAGTTAGATATCACCTTCACAGAGACCCTGAACAATTTCTAAATATGCAGGAATATGGTATTTGAGGAGAATAAGCATTAAACTGGAAGACCTAAATGCACTTCAATAAAAAAAAAAAAATAAAAAAAAGAGAAATCAAGATTCTGACAGTTGAAAGAATGCCTGACTACAAAGAAAAGTGAAGCCATAGTCTGACACTAGCAGAATCATGATGGAGAACTGACAGAGAAAAACGAGAAGACTAAGGGAAAGAGTACAAGATTATGCCTACTCCCCGAAATAGACAAAGAATTTGGGTAATATTTATGGTCAATAATGATTGAAAAACTTTTACTAAAAAGGAACAAGCAAGTATTGTAACAAAAATCAAGGAAACAATAAAAAGAAATTGATAAAGAAGAGTGAAATATTCCTCATACCTTACATAGCATAAATACTAAAATAGATCTAAAATACTGCAAACACATAAACTAATGTTGGTAAAGTATATTTCATAAGATGGATCATAAATGACTTGGGAAATCATAACATACATTACAAACATCTTGAAGTTAACTTATCGTCACAGTACAGTGGCTTAGTATTTGTTTGGTGAGTCAAACAAATGATATTTAATATCTTATAAAACAGTGTTTAATCAGTTAAACTGATCTCAGTACCTTATAAAGTAAGCATTGACATAGAAAAGCAAGAGTCTTTGAATGAATTAATAACTAAAAGTAGAAAGAGTAACTGCAGTTTCCTAGGCTTGTTAGAGAGCAGAAACATAGACAATTAGATAAACAATTGGAAATGATATATTGAAGTATGTATAGGATGAGGATCAATAACTCAAGATGAAATGGTATTGTAGGACAACTGGTATTAAATGAAAATTATTTGATGAACTGATACTGAAAATTGCATATTCCATGATAAAATCTCCTTATGAATGCATTAGAGGTATGGTAGCCTGATATGCAAACATTCCCATGTAACCATGAAAGAAACAATAGTTTAGGGAAAAACAATAGATATAACATGTTAAGCTGTTCACTTGTATGCAATGAATACTAAGATAACTGCAGGATTTAGAGTAAAATAGCTAAAAGAAAACAAAAGAGAATAAGTATAAATGATATCAAGTAATTTATAAATACTGGTAAAATCAGATATTATAAGTGAATATCTCTGTCATCAACATTACTGAAGATAGAGCTTATACTATAAAACTGCCATATTTACAGGAACATTACATATGTAACACAATGATACATTAAACTAACTGATTTGATTGAAATAAATACAGTTTTTTTTAGATATATTTACAAAAGTTCTATGAAAATAACATTTGATCAAAAAGAGAATAGAAAGCTATAAAAAGTAAAAGAAATTATGGAGAGTTATGTAAATATGAAATATTTGAGAGAATATATTTTATTCCTGAGATGAATCAAATAAGAGGAAAAAGTATTGCAATAATAATATATAAATCTAATTTAATTATATATCCTTTTCTACTTGGATTTATGTGGAAAATAAAACAGTTGAATAAAACCATTAAATAGAAATAAAAATATTGACTTTGTATTATCAGCTAATATTTAGACGATAAAGGAAATGAATATTGTCAGTTATTTCACTTGTAAATTAGCCATATGTGTGCGTGTATGCATGTATGTGAGGGAGCATGTATATACATACACACACATGCATATATATATATATATATATATATATATATATATATATATATATATATATATATATATATATATATATATATATACATATATACATATATATATATATATATACATATACACATTTATATATAATTGTATAATGTAAATATATATATACACACACACACACACACAGACACACACATATATATAAATATATATATATACACATATATGTATATATAAATATATACACATATAAAGGAATATATAAAGATATATATACATACATATATGTATATATACATATATATATAAATACATATATGTATATATACATATATATATAAATATATGTGTATATACATATATGTATGTATATATATATGTATATATATATATACACACACACATAATATATATATACACGCAAATATATATACAAATAAATAAGTATATATATATATATATATACATGTATACATATACATGTAAATATATACATATATATTCAAATACATATAGATATATACACACACAAGTATGTGCATATGTGCGTGTTGTGTGACAGGTAAAATAATGAGGATTTGTTTAAAGTGTTACATTTATGGTTATCATTATTATTATTATTATTATTTACTTTCTACATTAAGTCCACATTTCCTTAGACAAATAACCTAAACACCCAAATTTGAGGATCATTAATTATACAAAGTGACATTTTTATCAACAATCCATCCATACTCTAAACACGTTTCAAAATCACATTTAATTTTTGCCAAAATTCAATATGAAATTCATAAAAAAGACAGTTCAGTATATAACAGTTTATTTATTATGTGTATGTAAAATATATATGTACATTTCCCTAAAGTGACATATAGATACCTCAAGATAAGCATACACACGTGTTTGCACAAAAATTTTACTTATCACTTATATATTAACATGTACACACACACCTTTGGTGACGTAATCAAATATTACAATTAAAAATTCCCATTTTATTATAAATGTTCATTATATATGAATTATCTCTCTCATAAATGTATATACGCATGTGTGAGTGCATGTGTTATCATTTACCTTTATTTTGTTTTTTTGTATACTTTTCTACATGTTTGATTGCTTATGAATGATAACTAGACTTGGAATTAAGATAAAGCAGATTGTGCACACACACACATATATACATATACATACATATGAATATATATTCATATATATAGACACATACACACACACACACACACACACACATAAATATGTATGGGAATCAGTTTTTCTTTCAAGCATGTCACAGTGACGATGTAATTGTGTTTAAATTAAATCTTTTTATTAATAATTTTGCATATTTCCTTATCAGTCCTTGATGTTTAGCTTGTTTTTGGGTGCATAAATGATAGGGGGGAAAAAAACACACACAATAGATGTAACTTTGTTTAGTCATGTGTGTGTGTGTGTGTGTGTGTGTGTGTGTGTGTGTGTATATGTGTGTGTGTTTTCGTTCGTTTGTTACATAAAACGAAAAGAAGGTAAAACTTTGAAAATATTTAATAGCAAAAAGTCTAACATTATTTCAGTTATTAAAAACTGCTGTCTAATGCTGAATAACAGTTAGAGAGGACATTTTATAAACACCATTATCCCACCATTGCATATCAGACATAATATACATGGCTGTGTACATGTGTGATCCATCACAAAATTTTATTGGTCTTTTTTTTCTTCTTGCATAATTACAAATTTTCACACACCATACATATAATAACAATGACAAGTATGAAATATTAAATACTATTCAGTTTTGGGAACTATATTGTTTTATGTATACATGTATATGAATGTATGCACATGCTTGCATATAAATTCCAACTAATAAGTAAAACAATGCATGAGTTAATGAGCTTAAAAAAAGACAGTGTTTTAAATGAAATTAATGTAAACCTGTTATATAAATTAACAGAAAAAATTGATAGTGAAAGAACTAAAATGGAAGAAAACCTGCCCTTAAATAATAGCAACACATACAAACATATTTACCTTTAATGCTTAAGATTACAGATTACAAATATACATCAATATAAATACATTTCAAAGGCCCATGTTCTGCCTTTTTCAATATCATTTACTTTTTACATCTATTCTTCATCCAGATATTCAATTATTCTTTTCTAGGATGAACTAATTGAAAACATAGAAATAACAGCGTTTCCATTCTTCTATACAGTTGCATTCATTAGAAAATAGTCCTTTATACATGTCACTTAATCCAAGTACATATGTTGTGCATAATTACATTAAGCAAGCATCTCCAGAACATGTATTTAAACATATGAATACTTATGTATAGGTGTTATACTTGCAAAAGATTGTATGTAAATAGATAAGTACAAAAAAAACAAAAAAAAACCCAACTTTAAATCTCAGATCTCGGAGAATCAGGCAACGATTGCACTTGGTCAGTCTCAAATTGATTCTGATTCAATTTAGTTTTCTAACCTCATTGAGGCATTAAAATTAATAATGCATAACTCTGTTCCATGAATTTTGTAGAAAATATAAACGTAAACATTATGTTACAAACAGAGATTTGTAAAAGTACATGAACACATACTCACTCACATGCATACATCACTATACATAAATAAAAATTTGGGGATTGTAATCAAATCTAGTTTACATGAAATACTATATTCTCAAGATAAAAGAAAATCGCTGGAACAAAACACAGTGCAAAATCGTATTCATTATAGTTAAGAAACTATAATAATGTAACAAGAAATAATCTTTGGATCTTACTTTATAGACCTCTGGGTATTCCTTATAGAATTTAATTAAGGATAAATTAAATAATAATAATTTGGGGAAAAAGGTTCTTTAATAAGAAACTTTAAAAATACTCAAAAATGCTTTGATAATGATGTATATTTTCTGCAAATATGCAATTGAAATAGCAGCAGTATAAAATAAAGTGGTTTGACAGTGTATAAGCAGGCTCGTTCAGGTTTAAAATGAATATTACACTGCAATACACTGAATAACTTCCTTAAGATAGGCTTTATTTATATATTAGATGTAGATGATTTTTAAAATGTGTAGAACTAATTAACAGATAGAATTAGAAATTACACAATTTTACAGATGTTTTGGATTAACTTCAAATGATTTTCTGAGTAAAAAATAAGATAAATAAGGTTGAAAATATGCATTTCCTCAAGTTAAATGTATTAAAATTTAGAAGCAGCAGCTTTCTAATATACTGAAAGAGAAATGACATCCCTTTTCAAAATTGCTATTATTTAAATGCAAAAAGATAACAATAAAATCTTTTGTTTAATATATAAAACTCTAAATGGAAAATTTCATTTGAAATTTCTATTCTTTCACTGACTAAAAACAACTTAGAGCTTAATTAAATCAATGCCCCAATGTGAATAAATAAAACGATAAATGGATAAAGAAAAAAATAAAAATCATAGGTTGATCATTTGAGAAAGAGTGAGATCTATTCATAATGCTAACAGATATATGGTAGATGAACAATGAGGAAAACCATGCTGAGTTAACCTAGCTCTGAAACTTCTGTAAGTTCTAATGAATTGTCATGACATACTCCTGATGGTTTGTCACCAAAATCCAAACGTATTCGTTTAATTTTTGCACGATGGTTCTTGAACCATAATTGAACATTTTTAGATTCAAGCTTAGGGAATTTTTGTCGATATTCAGATTGATTAAGTTCTTCACAATACTTATCTATCATATATGCTGATGGATGAGTCTCTTCTGCAAACCACTTTTCGAGTTTAGGGATCTCTGAAAGGGGGTCAATGAAAACACGAGTACGTCTCTTTTTCTCCAAACTGTGACTATGTGATTTCAAGTGTGATTTTTCTTGAAGCTGGGAATAATACTGAGAATTATAAGGGAGATAATGTAATGGAAGGCCGTGAGGCATGTGCCCAGGTATCTGGAGAGATTGTGTCATTCCACTACTAGATAGTGATTTTAAATTCACACTGTCAGCTGATTTACTGTCATCAATTTCTTGTTTGACAACAATGTTAAACTGATCTACATCCTGACTAGACATAGAGTTGATATCCAAAGACCGATTGTCATCAATAGATGAATCAACATCATCACAGTCCATTTCTTCGTCCTTGAATTTTTTATGATTATGATTAATTCCTTCTTCTTCCTCTTTAGAACTAATTGTGTGGTTAAATGGAAGATCTTCTTTTGCATTTGAATGACTGAATGCAGAATTTTCTTTTGAGCTAGTGCTTTCCAAACTATCACGAAATCTTGAGTTGTTAAAAGTATTTTCCTCTTTGGAAACAAGGCTTTCTACACTATCTCTTTGAGAGGCAAGATTTAGACCACTTTCACCTGATGATAGATATGATTTACCTTTGTCTAGTTTTTCCCTCATGTTCTCTTCAGATGAAGTTCGAGGGAGTGGAAGTGGTGAAGAAGCATCAGGTGTTTTCATGGGATCACTCTTTTTTTGACTGACGTCCATTGGTTTTCCATCCTCTTGATGATGACTAGTAGTTGTCATATCCATTGCATTACCACAATCTTTGGCATATGTTGAATGCAATGGGTGAGGCACAATGTAAATTGCATTGCGATTTGGAAGATAAGGAAGAGAATCTGCATTACCATATGTTTCCCCATTAGCATTTTCTTCTCCTTCTAAACTGTCTTCAATATTTTTACTAGCACGACGCAAAGCAGCTCGAGCATTTTTAAACCAATAAATTATATTAGTTAAATCCAATTGCTTACGCCCTTTTCTTGATTCTAAAGAGTTTAATTCATTTAAATAATGGACCATTTGTTCTCGTGTCGGATGCTGGTTCTGTTGAAACCATCGTTGCAATCTAGGTATTTCATGTTCAGGATCAAATGAAGTTCGCATACGAGTTCGTCCATGTGATAGGGCATAAGGAGGGGATTGAGCTGGAGAAGGTGTAGTAGTTGTACTGTAAGTTGTAACAGTGGTTGTAATAGGGACTGAATTGCTAGGAGGAGATACACACTGGGAAGTTTTCAATACAGAATTTTGAGTCAATGTAGAAAGATGTGATCCATAGTTATCAATTAAAGTAGAACTGACTGAAACTGTTGCTGAAATCTTTTGCAGTTGGTTTTGTCTTATAACAGATTTACGTAGTTGATCCTTATACCAGTTATTAAATGCTTGTCGTCTTTCTTCAGATATCATAGCAAGTTTTTCTCCTTTCGAAATGGAAAGTAAAAAGTTCTGCAAAAGAAAATAAAAAAATAATATTAATGAAATTAAAATGAGCATTTAAAAGTATATATATATATATATATAATTTTCATTAACATATACAAATACAAAAAAAAATCTAAACAGATTAAAATATATGAAGTTTATATAGATCATTATGAATAAAAAGAAAAAATGGATATACATAATTAAGCAGAGATAATTTGTAAGCTTACAACACTGTATAGAATTAATTCAAATTTGTCAACTTCATAAAATAACTAAAACAAACAAAAAAAAAACGTCTATCCATTTTTTTTTTTTTTCAAAAATATGATAAAATGTATTAAGAACATTGACTATTTTTATTCGTTTGTAATTTTTCTCTTTAGATTTCTGCCATTTTATTCAATAAATTTACTATATGTGAGAAAGTTGTCTTATAATCAGCTGTAACATATTAAATAAATTCTTTTTTTAAATATCTTTGCTTATATAATCATGATTGTAAAGGTAATTTCAATCTCTGCTTTAGAAATATTTCAGACAATTATTTTCATATCATTTCTATAATATCCCATAAACAGAAGGTGAGGTAACAGATTTATAGATTACTTTGATTAGCTCTTAGATGATATCCAAGATATTTGATGTTATATGAATTCAAAAAAAAAAAAGAAAAAAGAAATTAAAGTGAACAATCAGTACTGAATATATTTAGATAACTATAGAATAAATAATCAAAATCGAAAGAAGTATCATCTTCATCACCATTGCTACTATGATTGATTAAAATCAGTTTAACCAGGTTATTTAGAAAACTCAGTCATAAATTTTTCAAATCTACTTCTCATTATGCAAAAGTATTATTATTATACTTAACTTTTATAAAAGTAAAAAAAGTCAAATGAAAGAAATTAGCTTTGAAAGTAGACTCAAAATAAAACAATAACATGTCTTGTATTTTAGAATAAGAATACAGTATTTTTGTTGAAAAAAATATTTGAAAACAATATTATAACTCTTTCTTATAAACCAAAATCTGGCAGTAGTAGTAGATTTCATTGTTCTTGTTTTCTTATTGTCACATTTCCATCTCTATTGCTGCTAGCAAGATCCTATTACAGGAGTGAAAATGTAGAAATATAACAAAACATAAGCTACATATAAAACCATTTTCTAAGTTGAAAAGCTAAGCTGCCAGCATTAATAAGCCTGAAGGTGGGGTGCACTATCTTCTTATTTTCTTAATACAGCGTATGCAACTAAAAGGTAAGTGACAAAATTCTGTGACAAGCGATTTGAAGAGAGCTTATTTAGGCTTAGAGAATTGTTTGCATGATAAGAAGAATTTCAAAATTCCATATCAAAATTCCGTGAAGATTTTCTCACTTTTGAACTTGGAGCAAATCAGCGTGAAGGAGCAGCGAGCAGATTTCCATTGAAATCTCTATTAAATAACAGCTAAACACTGGCATTGTTTACATCATGTATACAAAGACAATTTCTAAAAAAAAAATCCTGAGTAAAAATATTAAAGAAAAGAAATATAGGAAGCCTACTAACAACTGAAAATTATCTATTCATTCAATACTATACCAAAATGTTTTGTAAACATTAAAAGACAACAGACAGGAAGATGAATTGAAAAAAAATATATATATATGCCCTAATCATCATCATCATCATCATTTTTATGTCCACTTTTCTATGGCTGGATCCTCTTTGTTTCCAAGCAAAGTAATATTTCCTCATGGCCTGACATGTTCTCACAAGATATTGAAAATGAATGACATTGCTTGGATGACAGTGTCATTAGTTAAGCAGACACAAGCATACACACACTCACACACATTATTTGTGTGTATGTGAGTGCTCAAGTATGTATGCATGTGTTTGTGTATGACAGGCTTCTTTTCAGTTTCCATCAATGAAATCCACTCACAAGGCTACAGTAGAAGACACTTACCCAAGGTGGCATGATGTGGAACTGAACTCAGAACAATGTGGTTGAAAAGTAAATTCCTTAACACTCAGCTATGCATACATCTAACATGTATTGTTTATGTTATTCAAATCCTAATTTGGTCAACATTACCTTATATCCTTCTAACCCTCATTAAACTGAATAAAACAGAATGTTTAAAGATATGTCTAAATATTTTATTGCATATAGTATATTATAGTAATTATTATTTTATGACCAATATTATGAGTGTTCTGCTATAAGCCGTAGAGTGAGAACTGATAAGGAACAGAAAATGTTTAAAAAGAACTAATCTTGCTGCAAATTATCACCATTTGTTATTAATGAATTAAATGATTTTTTATACCAATTTAGTTGTTTTCATACTTAAAAAGAAATGAGTCAAAAAAAAAAAAAACTCTATTTGAACTTGCATTATATTAAGAATGATAATTAAATCAATTACTTGTCAAATTGTTTTGAACATGTTTACAGCAAAAAAGATGAGATTCTATAAAATCTTTACCAATAAATTTCATTGGTTTTGTAGACAATTATAATTTGAAATTTTCAGGTTATGATTAGTTTAATATCTTTAAAAAAAGGTCAAGATTATTATTTTAAAAAGGGAAATTTCAAGATAACTTACTTCTCTGAATGGAACAAGGTTTAACAATTGTAAGGAAGGGGTGTAGCTCACTGAATCAGTTTTGGTGCTTATTTTATTGCCAGTAAGAAGAATAAAAGACAAAATTGATGCCAATGGTATTTGAACTCTGCACGTATAGAGATGACTCTAGACACTGTATGCCACTCTGCTTTTTACCCACCTTTTATTACTCTTTTCAAAATAAAAATAATACCAATAATACCAAAACACAAAAAAACACCCACATATTTTAAAAGAGTTATTAAAATAGTAGTAGTTGATTAAATCAATTTCAAGACTCAACTGCTGCTTATTTCATTGATTCTGGAAGGATGAAATGTATAATTGACCCTAGTGAAATTTCAGATCAATGCATAGAAGTACTGCAGAGATTTCTGCTGTTTTTTTTTTTTTTGCACCCCACTCCCTTAACGTTTTAAAATAATGTTTGTTTCTGAATTAAACATAAGACCAATGACTTTTGAGAGGAGGGAGTTAGCTGATACCATAAACTCCAGTGCTTGACTGGTATTTTAATGTTACTGACCAAGCTAACCCTCAGCAGGATTTAATCTAGAAATATGGCAAGGAAGTTTGTCTGACACTGGCAACAATTATAAACATATAAATATATTAGCAAAGACAAAGGATTTAAGTAAATAAAGACATAATAGAAAATACACAATCTAAAAGTATATATACACACAACATGTGTATATATACACAGGTATATCTATATACATGGGCATATATATATACTAGTACAGAATAGCTGTATGTCAAAGAGGTTTGTTTTGCAACCACATAATGCCAGGTTCAATCCCAGTGCACAGAACCTCAAACTGAAGTTCACAGCCTTGAGTTGACCAATATCTTATAAATGAAATACGATATATGGAAACATATAGATTTGTATTTATGGGAAACAGTTTTTCTCTTTTACATTTTATAGAAAACAACTATGTTCCAGTATTATCGTTTTCATATTTCTGTATATGTTTCTGCAGGTTGTTAGGAATAATAATATTTCTAGATTCATAATCAAGGTTTCTGAACCTTCACAGTTTCATCATCGGGATAAAAAATATATTTAGCTTCTGTATAGGTTCTTTTGATAGCGGTCAAATTTATGTATACTTTACCACCAAAGAAATTTTTACCATTAGGCTTGCACATCAGTCAGTGGTCATGTATTAATTTGTTTTATAGTTGTCATATATACATACTGTAAAATTACAATTTTGTTGATGATTTCAAAATATAATAAGCAACTTTCACCCATCATTCTCCAATTTAATGTTTTTGTTTTTCCATAAAACAAATATCAAGTAGTTACCTACATAGAGTCATGAGTGATATGACATTCCAGTGTATTAGTAGTACTTGCTTAACAAAGCAATATAGAAAGAAAATTTTTGCCTGACTTTTTATTATTTGTGTCTTCTTCATAAAATAAATGTCAGCAATTTTAAATACACAATAAAATGTGATTTTATTAAAAATCGAATATTTTCTTGCTTAGAAACAGGTGAGACTTGGTGCTATTAAGAGCATTCACTCATAGAATATCTGCTTCAGGGAATTTTGTTTGATCCATGCAAGCATGGAAAAGCAGATGTTAAAACAATGTAGATGACTGAAGAAAAAATGGAGATAAAAACCACTCCATAGCCAATATTCCACAGAACTTGATAAAAAGGAAATATGCTAGAGAGAAAGCCAACAATGGCTCAAGCATTTAGAAGCTAAAAACAGAAGCATGTATGATTTCAGCTGCATAGGACCAATCCCTGGCCATAAATAAGATGCTAATTAATATCATGTACAGAGTATGGAAGTATTACTGTCAGATGGAAGTATTACTGCCTGGTTGATCTGTCATCACCAAGTTCAGATATAATTACCACCATGATCAGGTCAAAAACTATGTCCATTGGGCAATAAAATGACTCGGATGGGAAAGCAGATAAAAAATGTTTTAAACATGTATCAGACACAGTATGTGGCCAAAATCATTTGGGACATGCCTGTACAGACCAAGAAAGAGATCTAAGCAACCCTTCCAGATATAATTGGTAAGAAATGGAATGAAAACGTTAATGCGATGGACATCTTGATCCCTTCTGACCAGAATATTACCCAAAAGAAGGTGGAGAAAGTGTTAAAGATATTGAAATTGAAATAAGAAGGATGGAAAGCATGAAAAAGAGAACTAGTATTGATAATAATTGGAGAACTAGGTATAGTAAAAAAAGGTAATGAACAAAGTTATACAAATCATAGTAAAGTTCACAAAATTACACACAGTCCAAATGAGAACTTCAAGTCCCAAGTACAGGCTACATCCCTTTCAATTCAATAGCACAGCACAAACATTATGCCCTCTGCACACAACACATACCCTATACAATAACCATCCAGTAAAATAACAGAGCTCACACAACATAGGCTCAAAAGAATTACCACCAAACAATATAACACAACACATATTCTAAAGGATCATCATTCAATAAAATAACACGTATTCTTATAGAATCAATATCCAATACTGTAGCACCAGCAGCTTCTATAACTCACATTCTGTACAAGATGTTAAATAAGACAACCCACAGAGTGTATAAAACACAAACATCATCCAACCAAATAATACAACTTGCATTACACATCTACATCACAGTCGAAATACTAAAATAGAACCAGAAACAACTTAACCAAATTCAAACAATGTTAATTGATGTAGTATCCAAACACAATTCTACATTCTAAAAAGACAATGCTGTATACACCTCAGGAATAGAGAGGTGCACCTGGTGGTGGTAATAGAGTAGAAACTCATATAAAACTGTTGAAGAAATAATAATAAAAGAAGAAGAAGAAGCAGTAGCAGCATTCGGGTAGAGGAGAAAAATAATTTTTATTTCAGTAGTAGTAGTAGTAGTAGTAGTAGTAGTAGTAGTAGTAGTAGTAGTGGCAGCAGCAGTTTGTTTGTATTTAGTAATAGAAAACAGTGGTGTTTGTAGCAGTTGTCATATTGAATGAAATCAAATCAATGTATGCAATTTGTTTTATTCAAGTTTGGTATCTTTAACAAGAACACTGAATGAGCTCATTAAAGGTTTACCTATCTTTCAGCATATCCCATGTTATGTTGTGAAGAGGAAAAACAAAAGTCAGATTTTTTATTTTGATTTTTATTATTTGCAGAGAAATAAGTCTATTGTTACTCAAGAAAAGCTTAGAAGGAAAATAACAAATAAAGAAAGGGTATTCTTTTGCAATCAGGGAACTAAAGATGTTAAGAATGGGATGTGTTGATTAGGAAGCATAGCTAATATAGGTCAATGGAAAAGTGGGTGCAGCACTTGGCAATTGAAAGGAATATAAAACTAAACTGCTTAATTAGCACTCAAGAAGAGGAAAGAGTGAGTTGAAAGTCAGTTTTGTAATTTGCTTTTATTCAGAGATATAATTGCTATAAAAATAAATATTTTGAAACCCAAAACATATAAAACAAAGTAAACTACTTTCCTTATAAGAAAAGGAAATAGATACTGAGTCTTAAACATAATTAAAATAGGAATGGCAAATATATATTTAAAAAATTTTTTTATTTAAAAACTGATAATTATAACAAAATCTAATTTTAAAATTTTTTCTTTCTTTTAAAAATCTATTTTCATGCTTATATCTAATAAAAGGAATCATTACCATCTGAAGAGCAAAATTCAAATAAAATCTACATTATACAATATTTTCATCATAAAATAGGAAGTTTAGTGCAGATCATATTTTTTGGCCAAATATGTGTGGATAAACAACTATACTAAATATTTTCCTTGTTAAATTAAACATATGAATATTAATATTTTACTAGTCTGTGACAGAGCCCCCCCCCCATCCCCCAGCAAACAGAATTACATTAGGTCTTCATGAAGTTAATTACTTTCAATTGGTTCTTTTCACTGGTGGAGTGAGAAAAGGAATGGTTAATTAACAAAGCAAAAGTTTTAGTTTTCCTTTCAAATTCCTATAAAGTAAAAATTTAACAGCTAGTGAATATGATCAAGAATATAAACAAAAGTTAGACAAGATCTTTGGCTATTCATAGTCTTTGCTCACACCTTATACCCATTGACCACCTAAACAACAAAAGAAAAATATTAGACAATAAAGTTCAACAATTACAAAACCTGCTAAAACTGTCCTGAGAGTATTATATCTTTCACTCAACCTAGACAAGCATATACACACGAAAATAGTTGCAGCATCTATAACCTCTTTAGCCCTATGTTATGACAAAGACAATCAATACTTTCATATGAACAACAGTTGTTGCATTCTAAGTTCATCTTGTCCACTTTCTCAATGGTGAACCACCAAAATCTATAAGTGTACAGAAATACAATTGGACAATAAAGAGACACACTGTACACACTACCACACCACTCCCCATACAAACACCAAACATGTGCAGTATGTTCCTCAGTTAAGAGGAAATATAACTTATCTAGAAAACAGATCAACGGGTTGCATCTTATCAGTGAATTAAGTCTGCCAGACCATATCTATCTTAGAGCTACAAGGACACAATTAACACACATCTTCATTTTTGAGACAAGGATCTCACACTATATTTTCAACTATCTATAGTTACACTATTCCAACTTTTAAAAAAGTAAAAAAAACTCTCTAGATTTCACTCTTATGTAGCCAACATAAAACAAGTTGCTCAAACTGAACATCTCATTTTCTAATTCATTTAAGTTCATTTGCTAATTTTACTACTCACTGCATTTATCCAGCATTCAGCAGCTGTTTTAGCATTTCTCATTTGGTAATAAGGACAAACATCACATTTCTATATTTACTAAAATCATCATGTCTAATGACTTCAATATAAAAAAAAAAAAAAAGCAAAATTTTCACTCCACCCATTCAGATGCATTTGGTGCAGAAACTAAAAATATACCATTCTGATTATTTTACATTAGCTAATTTCCACTCCTATTTGTGCTCCTGACCAACTCTACAAACACTCACAGCTGTTTCTTCACTTTCAAACCCAGTCAGAATTCAAGACACCATCAAAATGCATTCACTAATCCAACTGATCAATCCGTCATTTGTTGGCATATTAATCACATCCCTCCATATTCCATGGAGACCACAACTGGCAGCAAATGTGTTTCAACCCCAATCTATCAGAGACAGCTAAATGAATGACAAAGACTCTTCTCTGAGATATGTTTCTGTAAATCTTCCACATCACCAAAGATGATTTCCTGTCTTTGGGGAACATAGAGCATACTATAAAATATGGAAAGAAAATATCCTAAAACCTCTGGAAAAAATAACTCTTTACAGTAGTGGCAAGAGATTGTTCAATAAATCTACAAAATGGCCATCAATAAATTGTCTACAGTTTTTCACTCTGTCTAAATCAGACCACATATTTTAGTTGCAAAGTATTTCATCTAACTTTGCTAATCTGCCCATTTTGTCTCCAATGTACCTTCCATTTATTCAATGAAATCCCCTTTGAAACTTTCTTAACTCTTATCACTATCTCAGAGCCATAAAGTATATCAGTTTCTATATTCCCTAGGTACAAGACAGTGACTAGTGCTCCAAGAAGTACTAGAATTTATGAAGAACATGCATGTATATCCATTTCTGATAACTGCATGATCGACTAGAAGTATTTATCTTTTATAGGAAAGAGCTAGATTTTATTGTTTAGTCAGAAGTTAAGCTAAACATTTCTTAGACTAACAAAAAAAAGCCTAACAAAAGGGTTACATTTATGGTATAATTCAAAACTAAATAGACAAAAGTTGTAAAAGATTGTTTTTTGAAATATTATCAAGTGCAGCAACTGTAATAATAATAATAATAATAATAATAATAATAACAATAATTATAATAATAATAATAACCCAACCCAGCATGATAGCGATACGCATACATTTGGTGACAGAGCTGTGGAATGATTGGCTACAGAATGAGGATAAAATCAGGAAAAAAACATGAGTAATATACGAAATGTTTGTTAATTTGAATTTTTAAAATGTAGATATCATTAAATACATTATTCTATATTCTGATTTAAAATCCCACTGGATCAATTTTGCTTTTGATCATTAGGAGATTGATAAAATAAGTATCCATAATATATTGATTCCATTGACTATATATGTTCATCCCCCAGAAAGAGGTTTTGAGCTTTATGACACATCTACTGAAATGTGATAAAAAAAGTGTTTTACTAATAGAAAACATTTACAAATGTTTTCATATCAGAAATGATAATACTTAATGAAATTTGCTTGTAGTATAATAGTAAATTAAATACTCTGGAGCCAAGATTATGATGTAAAAATACATAGTATAATTAATCTGTTTTTGACTGCAATACATCTATTTTTGTTTCATCAAGTGGGGTCTAATTCATAAAGAAAAAAGGTAGAAAAAACAGTGATAAAGGAATCTGATAAATGAATTATTTTCACACACTTTTTAAATGGAACACCAGCACCAAACCGGTGACCCACAGCAGTGAAGCTTCTACTGTCACATAGTGTTTTGATCATCTCTACCTTTTCCAGTAGAGGGTATACTCAGCTGCATCATTTGTTAGGATCATAAAAGACCAGCAAGAGCTCTGCATTTTTCCTGTAGTTGTCTTTTACAGGATATCCTATCAATTGTTCCAGAGGCTTGAAACCCACACTGAAATCCTTGCAACAGTTTCTTCATGACAACCAACAAATAGTTGAGCAGTATTCTCATAAAGATTTTCCTTAGAAAAGAGAGGAGGAATATGTCATGGCAGTTGCTACAAATACTGCTCTCTATTTTCTTAAAGATTATAACGATTAGAGAATTCTTTAGATTTGCAGGTAGTATTTGGGTGAAATAGGAAGAGGTAAAATAGCTTTGTTCTTAAAAAAACTGGCCACCATTTTGGATGAGTTCCAACGGGATGTTGTCAGAACCAAGTGATTTTATAGTTGTATCTTTTTCATGGCAACTCTGAATAAATGAAAAGATGAAGGGTTCAATATCCATGGTTGAGGCAGAAGGGGAGGCACTATTCTAAGAAAAATCTGCAGCTGTAGTGGAGGTCCAATTGAGTAGAGTGCTGAAATGTTCCTTCCAGCAGTTCAATATGTTTTGACTGTCAGTAAGAATGTAAGTGTTGTTGGCAGTCTTCAAAGTACTTGTTGAAGCCTGGGTGAGGGCATACAGTTCTGTGGTACAGGCATAGAAATTTTTAAGGTCCCCGGTATCTGCATACAATTGAAGTTTAATAGCCTTTTCTATCCAGCAGTTGTTTTGAATCTCTCTGATTCAACCATGATATAGCCGGTTGAGATCTTAAAATTGTTTATTTTTTATTTTTTTCGTTTGAGGTTGGGTCTGGCTCAAGCAAGAGGCAAACAACACTTAGCATTGATGAATTTGGGGATTCCTCTGTTGTTTTCATCAAACCAATCCTGGCTCTTCCTTTTCATGAAATGAATAGTGTTCTCAACTGCTTCTTGGATGATGTTTTAAAGTTTGTCTACTCTTCATCACTGTCCTTGGAGTGGTTGTGTGCTGGCTAGTCTTTGATATATTCTCAGAGTTCTGATGTCCAATGGCTGTGTAGATAGTACCTTTCACTGAGTGATGTGCAATATATGGCCTCTCCTCAGACAAGCAATCAGTCATGTTTAGGGAAAGACCTAAACATCTGATTTAGTAGCAAGATTGTCCCAGCTAAAAGTTTTACAAAGAGAGGTTGTTTTTACTGATCTGGGCAGATCTTGAGGGGCATACCTTGCACAAAAAATAGCCAAAGGCCTATCACCATCATCAGAACAAGCAGATGAAAATATATGATCTTAAAAGCTAAACTATTGGAAGATAGACTGGTTAAGAGGGTGCAGTTCAAGCTATACCTGGGCTGCAGTTTTGTTGCCTGATACCACAAGTCACATTCATGCACACACACACACACACACACACACACACACACACACACACACACACACACACACACACACACACACACACACACACACACACACACATTCTCTATTTATATTTTTAATTCCTAAAAATGTGTTAAAATATTGTTAAAATAATCTTTGCAAAAAATTAATTAAGAAAGGAATAAACTGCAAGGTTACACTTTATAAAAACTATACAGCAAACTTTTTAATATGGGTGAACAAAACAAACTTATTAGTTAGAAATGAATAAAATAGTGAAATTTTTTAATCATGTTAAATAGTTGATTGATTTAATTTCCCAGATGTATACTTAAATTTCATTTATATAGAATGAACTACACCAAAAGCTATTTCTAATACAAAATTAAAAAAAAAAAAATTAATTACTAATTCAGTATGATTTGATTCAAAAATTTTAGATATTCACATCAATTCACCAATTCTAGAATATTTGCTTAATAGAGAATATTTCCATTATTGATATAAGAAACATTCATTGAAATTTTGAAACAATGATTAAGATATTTCTCAAGAGCTCCTTATTCAGAATATATATATATATATATATATATATGTGCATAACTTCATTTTTATTCACTGAAGTAAAAAACAATCTAATTCATCAACAATTTCTATATTCAGTGTCGTCATACTAAATTCTTTTAAACTACTTTGATTAAAAAATAAACTCTTCAGTGTAACTGAAGAGTTTTCTGTTCAAGTTTACTTCATGTATTTCATTATGTTGCCCAACGTTATGTGTGGTTGTATATGTGTAAAGGGCAAAATACCCAATCTATACTGTGTTTGAAATATTATTTTCTTGTCTGTAAAATGTGTGTGTGTGTGTGTGAGAGAGAGAGAGAATGTACTTATATATAAACAAATATATTTACATAGAGCATACAAAATACAGGATAATAAGAAGAGAATACATAATTTAACTCAACAGCGGTTTCACAAAGCTCTGGATTAATTAATAATTATAATGTTCATAATTAGAAGATGGTATGCAACCAGTAAATAAGTCACATAAAGATATTATTATAAGTTTGGCTTCCTTTATCAGAAGGAAATTGGGCAAACATAAAAACACACACACACAGATATATACCTTCATATATACAACATACGTATGTACGTATGTATGTATGCATGTATGTATGTATGTATGTATGTATGTGTGTATAGATATGGGCATGAACTTGGTATTCTTTTATTAAAACTGTAAGATGTATGCAACTTATAAGTGCAGTATACATAACCAAATCAAACATGTCCTCAGGCAGAGATGAAATGCAAGTCACAAACACATAGTCATCGTATATAAATAACTAATAGAGATAAGGTCAGAAGAAACAAGGAACAGGGGCAGGTGAGAAGGGATTTACGCCTACAAAATCACAAGTGTATAATGATATAGATAACAATGTGGGGTCAGTTATCAAAAGGAAGGTGGAGACATAGGTCAAGAAGAAAGCTAGATATGTAAATAGATACTGTATCTAGATAGGCAGGCAGAAGTGGAATTGTGGAAGGGGTTATAAATTGCCATACTATGCATTGTAATAGATATATCCACATACACACATACAAAAGTGTACAGGTACACACATACACCTATGTCTCTATACATATAGACACACATCCTCATTTGTATATGAACACACACACACAAATATATATACACACACACACAAGTGCATACACCCAAACATATACATATGTAATCACATATGCACATATGTAGATCTAGTATGTTCTCATGCACACCGGCAAACACACACATTGTAGCTAATATTTGTAACAAGTCGGCAAATCCATACAAACATACACACAGGTGTCAGCTGTGCATGCAAAAACAGACACAGTAGCCTGGTGTAGTCTTCTACCTGGCTGGCTCCTGTCAAACTGTCCAACCTATGCCAGCATGGAAGACGGACGTTAAATGACAATGATGATGATGATGATGATGATATACACATACATGTGCATATTCATACATATATATGCATATATTTATTCATGTGTGTGTGTCTGTATTTATGTGTGTGTGTGTACATATGTACATTCAGATGCATATGCATATAGATGAAAAATAATAATAGTATAATAATAATAATATGAAATATCAATACTTTACCTACACACAAACTGCCAAGGGCCTACACCACCACAGATGGTACTAACATCATTTTGCGGTAATGATTATCATAATGATATGATTACGTATAATTATTTTGTTTTACTTTACTACTAATATTGTGCATTGTTACTGTTGTTGGTACCTTCTTTGCTGGCATATGCACATGATGATTCGCATGCTGGTTGAGTTATTCCCATTACTGTATAACTAATTTTGTTTATATATATGTATATATATGTATGTGTGTATGAAGTGGGTATATATATATATAAATATATACATACATACATACATATATATATATATATATATATATATATATATATATATATATATATATATACTGTGAGGATATGAAGTGAGTGTATGCATATGTGTGTTTGTGTGTGTGCATATATATATTTCGGAGGAATGAAGTGAATGTATGTTTATACATGTGTGTGTGTATGTGTGCGTGTGTATATATATATATATATATATGTATGTATAATGAGTCTGTACAAGTGCATAAGTATGTGCATGTTTTGAGTATATTTTCATATAAATTTATATAATCTGTATATGTATGTATGTGATGTGAATATATATATATACATGCATGTATATGTGTGTATGTGTAGTTATTTTCTAAGTATTTCATTACTATGAGTAATATTGCTATGATGATTATCACTACTGTTAGTACCATGTATGGTTGAACAGACCACAGTAATAAGTGTATGGATGAATTATTAACATGTTATATTATTTTTATTACTATTATTATTTTCTGTTTATATGTCTATGCATATGTAATAAAGGAATACCAAGTTCCTGCCTTCTTTTTTTCTCTCTTTATTGATGTACACTTTATATTACATTAATAGCTTTTGTCAGACCTCGTAGTAAGCAATGGGTTCATGCAGCAGGGAGTTCAATGTGCTTACTAATAAGAGATGCAACATGAATGGCAAATTTGCTGCACAGTCTTCCATTACTACCGTGTGTGTATGTGTGTGTATATACTCTTTTACTTGTTTCAGTCATTTGACTGCGGCCATGCTGGAGCACCGCCTTTAGTCTAGAAAATCGACCCCAGGACTTATTCTTTGTAAGCCTAGTACTTATCCTATTGGTCTCTTTTTGCCGAACTGCTAAGTTACAGGGACGTAAACACACCAGCATTGGTTGTCAAGCGACGGTGGGGGGGGGGAGGGGACGACAAACACAGACACACACACACACACATATATATATATATATATATATATATATATATATATATATATATATATATATATATACATATATATGATGGGCTTCTTTCAGTTTCCGTCTACCAAATCCACTCACAAGGCTTTGGTCGGCCCAAGGCTATAGTAGAAGACACTTGCTCAAGGTGCCACACAGTGGGACTTAACACCACACATCCATTTCCAAGTAAGTTTATCTTAACTCCTTTCATGTGACTCTATACTGTTTTCTCCCCCATCCTTCTCTAATTCCCTTTTTCTTCCCTTCACCGTTTTCTATCTGTCTCTCTCTCTCTCCCCCTCTTTCTCTTTTTCTCTCTCATTGCTAACACGTGACCATTGTCCATCTTTCTTTTCCTCCAGGATGGCTTAAAGACTGCAAGTCTTCTATCTCTCTCTTCTTTCTTTTCTCTTTTCAAAGAAAATATTTCTCCAGCATTTGCTACTTTACCCTCTCATTCTGGTCTAACAGCCCTCCATATTTGTTTTCATTTGGTTTTCTTGTATGTCCCCACTGTCTTATTTTTGTTCCCAACTTTGACCCTCCATAAATCCAAAATTTTATTTTGGTATTTATGGGAGTAACTGTCTTTGAAGACTCATATTGTTGTTCAAGGCTTGAAACGAGAAGCAGATAGACAGCCGACAACTGATGAAGAGTCGTTCGTTGTGTTACTTGTCCTGTTTTCCATTTTTTAGTCTCATTCATTGCGCATTAAACCCATTTATTTTCATAATTCATGCTGTTTACTGTTGGTGACATCCTGTACCCATATATGCATATAACTATATTATTTCTATTATTATTTAATTGAACACCAGGCATCCATTTCCAAGTATACATATATATTCACACAAATATACATATATACACACACACACAAATATATACACATGCCAGCATGGAAAACGGACATTAAATGATGATGATGACATATAGAAATAATTGAGATTCAGTTGAATTAGGTACTTAAGTTGAAGCACCAAGTCAGTGTGGCATTATCCGTACAACTCAAAGTAAGGTGAATAAAATCAAAATAAGAAACAGAATATCAAGAGGTGATGCAGTATGACTGTTTCAAGTGACTCCATTTAATTGAACAATGCAATCATTATATCAATCTAAATGCAGGCTATCCTCAACTGCATAAATAAATAGAATTTTTAATCAGTTGGGCACATTAATATAATTTTACTCAAAATTTCTAATAGAGCAAGAAGAGGGATAGAGTCCACGTTGCTACTAATGTAGCTAAGAATATACTACACTTCTAAGAACTGTATGAAGTTTGTTAGGGTCGTAGCTTGTAAAGGATTGTGATTCATTTTTAATTTAATAATCTTATTATCAACTACCAAATCTAAGAGTAGAGGACTATGTCTGTTTAGACTGGAGGGCAGGAGTGAGTTGACAGTTTATAGTTGGGTATGGTCATAAATATTGTCAGGATTTTAGGATTTGTATAAGTAAAAGTCTATAAAGGGGCTGAATAGGGGATGACCTCAAATCAAGATGTTAATTACCAGTTAAAGGGGCAATACGCTAATAAAAGCTATGATGTTAATACAGATGAAATTAGCATGGGGTTGTATATAAACAATATTGAAATGTATAAAGATAAAACTTAAGATTACTAAAAATGATGCTATAGCCGGAATAGATGTAATGTGTATATATACCAATTTTCAAAATTAGAAAGGGAAGATTACATAGAATTAGATTAATATTCATTCTTGTACTTAATTATTTACTTATTAAGTGGTTTCTAAAAAGATTATGCAGCTGAGGATAACTAGCATTTAAATTTATATATATATATATCTATATATATAAAAATGAGAATGTGTGTCTGTCTGTCTGTCTGTCTGTCTGTGTGAATCCCTAAAACTCGAGAACTACGCAACCAATTTCATTCAAATTTTACACATGCCTTACTTAGGGTGCCAGTTGTGTTTTAGTCAAAAAAAATTATTAACTTCTTGCAGAGTTCGAGCACACGGCAACATAATATCTCCTCCACTATTTAAGTATTACGTGTCAAAAGTGAAACAAAAACACTCATGTCAAATACTTTCACTTTAAAAATGAAACTATTCCACTAACTGAAACAATCACATTTCGATACTGTAGTGACAGATACTTTCACAGAG
>NC_068990.1:31354261-31361182 GCF_001194135.2 Octopus bimaculoides | reverse complement strand
ATATATATATATATATATATATATATATATATATATATATATATACATACATATATACATATATGTATGCATACATATATATACATATATATATGTACATACATATATACATATACACACATATATATATACATATATATAGACATATATATATACACTATTTGTGGTGGCCCTGTCAGACATGCCCTCCATGGTACAGCCAGCCAATCTGACCAGTTATGCTAACAACACAAATGTATTGAGGGCAGTTACGAACCCAGAGGACATCATAAAACTGCAGAATGACCCGAATGGGCGAACAAAAATAACATGCAGCTCAATGCTATGAAATTTCAGGCACTCCACTATAGTTCCAACACCAGGCTAAAATCAGAATACACTGGACCAGAAGGTAATACAATCCCCGAGTCAGAGTTTGTGCATGACCCCGAGGTTCACATGAACAACGATGCAACATTCCATGTGCATATTACCAAGATTGCAACACTGTTCAGGCAAGTGGCTGGATGGATTCTGGGGACATTGAGAACCAGGAAAAGGAAGGCCCTGCTACTACTATGGAAGACTCTCATTCTCAGCCGCTTGGATTACTACTCCCAACTATGGTCCCCAAGTAATCCAGTGCCAACACACAAAGTAGATCGAAACGATGCAAAAGATGGGCTACTGGGAGAGGCTAAAGGAGTTGAGTCTCTATTTCCTGGAGAGAACACGAGAGAGATATGCAGTGATATATATTTGGAAGATCTTGGAGGGTTTTGCTCCCAATTATGGAAATGACTGCTATACCAATACTCGAACTGAACGGCAGTGCATCATAACAAAGATCCCGTCGTCGCCATCTAAAATAAGGGCACAGTACTGCAATAGTCTGGGTTTCAAGGGCCCGCAATTGTTCCACATCCTTCTAGGCAACCTTAGAGATCTACATGGTGTTCATGTAGAAGATTTCAAGGAACATCTGGACAGGTTTCTATCTGATATACCGGATAAACCCACACGGCAGTAGGAGACGCAAAGAAGAGCAGCTCTGTCCAACTCGCTACTCCACCAAAAACAATATCGGAAACAACACCATCATTATCATCATCATCATCATTTAATGTCCGCTTTCCATGCTAGCATGGGTATTTCCAGATATTTATTTATGTCAAAATCATATTTTCCCACTTGTTGTAAATTGTCATCAGCATCATGTCAGCAATTATTTCAGCTCAATTTTCTTACCTACAAACATTTTCGAACCTTCATTCTTTTTAATGTTAAAATTAATATTACATTATCTCCTCCTTATGCAATGTCTTTCTGTTCTTTTAAATCTTTATTGATAGCTCATATTCTCTTCCTTATTGAGAGAGTTGAAAGTCTCCATGCCACATTAAAAGAGTTGCCACTCTTAAACATTTCCAATGCTGGTCATAATTAGTTTATAATTAGAAAATATACAAAATATAGTTAAATAAAACATCATCTTTGAGAAAACAACAAATATGAAGATGAAGTTTTACAACAGTATTATTTATTATAGTACTTATGTTATCAATACATACAATATATAATATAAACTTAAATAGTCATTTAGAAGTAAAATGAAAGGCTTTACCTTTTCAATAGGACATCCAGAATTCAGCAGCATTCCATGAGACTGACTAATGAGAAGTTGAAGAAGTTTATCTTTCACATCATCAGTTGAGTTCAGTTTTGGTTGACTAGGAGTTAAAAAAAACAAAAAACAAAAAAAAAACATCAAAACATATTTCACTGAAAATTAAATGCATAAAGTATAAATTTACCTTCTTGAGTATTTTTATGTGTTTACCACAGAGGCAATAAAGTTTGTTAGCTGCTTGGTGCCCACTCAGGATGTAAGGAGTAAGATTAGTGCAGTTAAATAAATACACAGAGCTTGAATAGTTAGAAATTAGAATATCATTAAGACACAGAAGTAAGCGTCACTAGTACGGTTTTCGTTAGAATGAAAGACTGTGATATTTTGAGCAAGATTTGGGGATAGAAATACAATGTACATAAAAAAAAAAGTACAGAAGCACTGAGAAGTACAAGGTTATGTATGTAACAAAATATGATGTAAATTCTCAAGAACTCATTATAGTTGTAGAAATAGTAGTGAAGAAAGAGAAAGAAGAGGGAGAAATAAGTAGATATAGATAAAGACAGAGCACTACAAAGGATTTGAATTGAATTCTGCAAGAGAAAACTAAATTGTCGGATGATTTTCTTTCTTTCTTCAATATAGTCTAGGATACCAATAATTAAAGGTGATTTAACAATCCTGACAGAAATATGGTATTTCTAGTAGGGTATTCTCTGCTTTTGTGGAGAGACAGTAACTATTCAAAGGTGAAGTATTTTAGGTTCTATAGAACAAAGCCAAACATATATGGCACAGTTTAAAGATGTCAAGATTACAAACATGAAGTGTTGAATTCTAATGTGTATAGTGAGGATAATTCATGTTTGCAGTTGTTTATGAATAGAAAACCTATAGTATAGTCGTCCTTGGGAAAAATAACTATTAGAGTCTGATGATATTAACCCTTCTGTTACAATATTTCTGTTGAAATACACTGCGTTTGCTTTAATTAATGTCTGGGAAATAATGATGAATTTACTAAATTAACTTTATTAGTAAAGAGGTATTTGGAACATAAAATAACATGAATCTCTGGTAAATAAAAAGAAGTTTGTACCACAGAACCAGAAGTGGTCTCAGGTAGGTTTGTATTAGAAGGGTTAAACTTTACAAGATCATTAGCTCACTAAAGAAAGTCATTATTGAAAAAAAACAGCTGTGTCAGACTGGATCAATTTGTAGAGAAGGGTATAAAATTAGTTGAAGAGGATTATTGAAGAAAACTACAATCAAGAAGTTAAACTGAATTGTGTTAACGTTTAAGGATCATTATCACAACAAGCAGGTATGTTGGTGATTAGTACTCTATGTAATTCATTCAAATATGTTTGATCAGACAGCTCATAAGCCACTGAAGGAAAGTAAATCACTAGTGGGTTTAGTTTTTAATTAATCTATATTGATAGTTGTTCAGAAGAGGGAGAATGCCATTCAAAGTATTCCAAATATCAACAATTACTTTCCATATGGAAAAACTTAGGGATTTTGATTCTGAAATGAAGACAATTTACTTCACTAATGTCACTGAGAAAAATATAAAGTATGAATATCGCAATCTCATATCAGGTCTTACACTTAATTAGAAACCTAGGATGATTTCCATCAACATCATATTAAGAGAAGAGTGACAGAGGAAGACAAACCAAGTATGACTTTTTTCAAGACACATTGAATTTAATGACTTTCAGTGTAGAAAATCTGAAAATAGTTTATTTAATTAAGTTAAATTTATTTATTCTGAAAAGAAAAAAAACAAAACTGTCTGTCACTTAACTAATATTGAAGATGACAACTTATAAAATCAGCAGTAGATTTGCTACAGTGAATGGAAGCCATGCATAGACTTAAATAAACTTCCATTGATATCAAGTCTGAGCAAATGCATTCTTTTTACCTTGCCTGTGTTATTTTCAACCATCACAGATTATGCTCTTGAACAAGCCATCTGTTGGACAACCACACTCCTACCAAACACACAACTGAGTGGGGACTGAGAATTCACCTTGCCTCACATGACCTGGCTGTATCCATGCACTGTTTTCTTTAACATCTTTCTGAAATAGGATACCATAATCATTTCAAATTTCCCTAAGCACCCACTTATCTCCTTCAAGAGAGAAATATTCAACATGAACTATTTGAGCGTTCCTTTGTTCTTAGCTGCACCTAAACTGGAATCTCAGCTTGTTCCCATCTTCATGCCATGCTTCTAAACCACACATCTACAATTAGCAATTCTTTCTCTCCTTCAATCTAATATGCTGCAGAGTAAGTAAATTCTGATGACTCATTGTGGAATTGAACATAGGATCTCACAATTGTGAAATAAAGTTTTTAACCACCCAACCATTATATTTTACACCCCTACATACTTATGCTTGCATATATGTGCATGTCAACATGCAAATATATATATGTAAGTGGGCATATTCTTTCCAAGTACATATGAATGTGTATAAGTGTACGTGTATGTTTGTATATCATCTTATTTCCTACCATGAGCTAAAAAAAGTCATGCATTTCAAATTTAGAATATTTAATGAGTAAATTTATATTTGAATAGTTTTTTACTGTTCCTTCTGCTTACCCCTCCACTTTTTTGTTTGAATTCTTCAACTTATTTTTTTTTGCTCCAGTTTCTTCAATTTTTAGCTCTGCACTTGTTCACCTTCCACCCCAGATTTCTGATCCTTTCAAAACATCTCTCTCTCTCTCTTGCTTGACCTGCCCACAACCCAACATCACTTCTTCATTTTAATTCCCACTTACAGTGCAACAGGTGAGGGTTGGTGACAGAAAGAGCACTTGACTGCAGTAAATCTGCCTCAACAAATTACATCTGACCCATGTGGGTAGGGAAAAGTGGACATTAAATGATGATAATGATAAAAGTTCCCAATAAGTAAGCTATGTCTATTTTATATTATACAAATTTATATGAACTTCTTATAAGTTGTAAGATGTGCAGATGAAGTTCTGTCTTAGAAAATTGATTTTAAAACTATATTAGATGTATGGAAATGACGTTTCTTTCATTCACATTTTCATAAAACAATGCTTCTAGCAATGTAGACTGATTTATGAAGAACTAAGTAGTCTACATAAAAAAAAAAACAGCAAAATGCCAGTAGCAGATATGATCTTGCAATTTAGACATAAGGTGATAATTCAATATCCTGTATTTGGCTATTTAACATTTACACTATAAATTGCATTTATATAATTTGGAAAATGTTTTGAAAATTGCAATTTTATTATTATGTAAAGAACAGAGAATAATTGTCTGATTGGATAAATCTATGTAAAAATTTCAGTTTAAAAATCAGAATAATACATTAATAATACATGAAAAAAAGACTGGGAAAATATAAGAGCATGATCTTGGTTACTCATTGCTTTTAAGTCATGAAACACTTGAAAAGAGATATTTCATATTGTTGTCAAAATGATTGAATTATCAAGATATATTAATAAAGCATGTTGACTGAAGATATTTTGCACACAAATATAAACTATGAAAGCATGAAAAATGAAGGTGGTGATTTACATCGATCATAATGATATTCTAGAAAAATTCTATTTGCCATTTCAACTTTCCCCTCAAGGTCAACTTTACTTTTCATCCTTTTAGGGTTGATAAATAAAGTACCAGTCTAGAGTGGCAGACAAGCAAAACATCAAAAAAGATACTTTGCAATATTTGTTCTAGATCTTAGCATACTGAGTTCAAATCTCACAATAACTTAATTGGGCAAAAGGTTTAATTTATTGCTCAGTTCATAACAACCACCTGGCATCTTGAGTACCTTTGGTGAAATGCATTCCATTTGCAAGAATTTAGGTCAGGGACTTTCTTTGAAGATACATTTCTACTTCCAGCCTGCCTATCACAGAGGCCTTATGAAGAGTCATAGGCATTATTTCCTCTCCTGGCCCCAAAATATAACAAAAATGGTGTCCAACTATTTCTTGTTTTACTCACTTAACAGTTAACAAATACTGATATTAACATAAAAATGGGATAACTACTAGAGACAAGACTAATTTGGTATGAAAGTGACATAAAATATAGTTCCATGGAAATGTAGCCAGTATAATTAAGAATCTTATGAAAGAGCTAGACAACATGAAGTGTGTGTGTTTGTATATATGTATATAATCCTATGAAAGAACTAAAGATATGAAGAGTATATGTGTATGTATGTATGTATATATATATATATATATATATATATATATATATATATTCTAAATTTTAAAAAAATGGAAATGCATATTTATATATAGACAATTAATAATGATCTGTGGCCTGGCATTTCCAAACAAAAAAAAAAGAGAATGAAAAAAGGAAAACCTTTAGGGTCAATTGTTATATTTCAGCGTAGTACTGTGTTTCTTGAGGTGATGTCACTAAACATAAAAAACCGAATATTGACATCAATGACACATCACACCAAAGTGTTTACGAAACACAATAACATCACTGATTTAGCCTAATTCTCTAGTCTAAACAGACAAAAAGACTATGGATTCTGCTCACTCCAATTACAGCATGTGTCAGTATCATTAAAACTATAAGCTTACAAAGATTATTCTCAAAATAAGACAGAAAATAAACAAATATGATTACAGATATAATCTGTGATAATATTTTTGCCACAGAATTAGAATGTTAAATGAGCTCATTTAACATTCTAATTCTGTGGCCAAAGTTTACAAATATGTTGTCTTGTTTCTTAAATGCAATGCTTTAAACATGATGATGATGATGATGGTGGTGGTGGTGGTAGTAACGATGATAGTGATGATGCAGATTATAAAAGAGACGAAATAGAAGATAAAGACATCAAAAAAGGAGACAGCAGTAGCAGTTGTAAACACAATTACTTTTAAAAAGTAATTGTATTAACAACGGTGATTAGTTATAATGAAGATCATATTGCTTCAGTTAAATGTAAGTTAGAAAAGTGGTTAAAGGTTTATCAGTCTTATAACATTTATAAGTATTTACACTGTGTATAAATATTTATAAGTAATCATATTTTATGCTTTTTTCTCTCTTTTTCTTTTTTTTTTTTTTTTGCTTTTCAATATATTTATGTAAGGTTTTTCTCATTTATGTAGCATTCAACTAAAAACAAAAATAACCCTGGCTGCAGTTTTCACATCTATTTAGCAAAATAAAGACTATTCCAATCAGTTTTACAGTTCACGATCTTATATACATACATATATATATATATATATATATATATATATATATATAT
>NC_068990.1:31343985-31353925 GCF_001194135.2 Octopus bimaculoides | reverse complement strand
TTTTCCTTTTAATACATTCATCACACCTAAAAAAAACTTTTGGCACTTAATGCACAGTGTTCCTTCAGGGAATAATAATAATAATAATAATAATAATAATGATAATAATAATAATAATAATAATAATAATAATAATAATAATAGTACATAAACCATTATATAATAACATGGGGATAAAATGCTTACATTACGATAAAATCGATATCTTACAAAATTATTAGGAACTGCCCAAAATAACAAAGTCTCAGTTAACTTAATAAGTAAAATCTTTTTATATAATCATGAAAGGACACATTATTAGTGAATATTCAGTGTAATGTAAAAGTTACAATGCTTTTTTTTAAATGTACTAAAATTATCTATATAAAAACATGACAATCATCTAAATAATATCATCTATTTTTTTCTGAATTATCATTGTTCAAAAAATTATCAACTTCAGAATCTAATAATCTTTCAATGTTGGAATTACTCATCCCTTGAAACTTCAATAGAGCAAATTTTCCTAAAATAATATTCTGAACACAAAAAAATCTTTTATCAAGAAAATTTGAGAAAATGAAAGCTTGACAGATTATGGTTAAATACCTAATGAACATATAAAGTTTTCTGAGCCCTTTATAAAGCCTTATGACTCTTTAAATGAAAATCACCTTAAAATCATTCTTAATACTAAATCCATTTTTAAATGAGTGTCTTTTAACCCCACATCAAACTTCTTGTCATTTTCAAAATTTTCAAAATTATTTGAACAATTCTTAACATCTAACAAAATGATGAAGACTGCATTGAGGCATCTGGGAAGTCTTTCACAGCAAATAATACATTTCACAATGTAATGACTCCTGTTCATGTCTGCTTAAAAATTGTCATTTTGTTATTGTTCGTACTGTTTCTCTGAGCTTGTCCTCTGTCAATTCAGAACTACATACTAAATCTAAATTGTTGGTTTTCCTATTGCACTTAAATCCGACAATCCATCCCAAAGACAACATTTGAGGTTCTGTATTCATTTATTCCTTCTAATTAGCAATCTACAGTACTGAAGCAACATATTAATTGGACTAACTTTCTTTGACCTGCTTATCTTCTGCTTCTAGGATTAGCAGGGTCAGTAGAAAAAAAATACATATGTACTAACAGGATATGGGGGCATTATGGGTTTCAATATGGATGCTCATGAGTTAAGCTTCAAAATCTTGAATTGGTATCTCTTTCAGAATTTTCACACACTATATTAAATGCTGTTTACATAGAGGATTAAAGTGTAAACACTAAATATATATGTGAACACAAACACATATACATACCTTCTAAGGTACAAAAACTAGTTGTAGCAAACATTTTTGTAAAATTTATTTAGAGATTAAGGAAGTCATATATTAACTAAAAAAAAAATTATATATGAATGTTAAATACTACAACCAGGAAATATTAATAAAACTACATATAAAAATTTCTATTTCATATTCATTTACTTAACTAAAAAAGAAAAATGCCATTTATAAACTTCAAATGGCATTTAACTGTTTTTTCAGATATTGTATTAAGATTAATATTTTATTTTTTGCTAGGATCTTACTGCTTTATCCATATTCCATTATTTGTAGTACTATGATAACTATGCCATTAAGAAGATGCTGTTATGCATCCCCTAAATTGCATTGATATATTTACAAGCACATTCTTAACTACTCCTAACACAATGATTTTCAACAAGAGACTAATCATGCATCTTTTTTCTCTAATTTATGTATTTTCAATAGCATTTTAAATTGAAGATCATCAGACTTAATCTGTCTTCTATTTTTTGTGCTTATGACCTCAAATTGTAAGTTCATTCTTTTTCTTGATATGTAATATAAAAAGAGAGCAACATTTCAATCTACTAAATAATGATTAAATAAATAAATAAAGTCAGAGTATAGAAAGAGAGTGGGTATAAATGAGAAAAAACAAGTATTACAAATAAGAAAATGAATAAAATTTAAGATACATTAAAATTCTGATCAAATGCTTTTGCTTCCTAACAGGTTAGTTGAATAAACTATTATAAAAAGGGAAAGTGACATGAAAGAGGAAGTAAAGTGGGTGGAAAATTGATTTGCAAGATTAATATAAATGTAAATGAAGAGGATCAATATAAAAAGACATGCATCTAACTTGGCACCAACAGATTAGATCATTAATCAACTGGATTGTATCACAAAAAAGTGAAAAGTACAATTTAAAAAAATCCTGATCGGATTGTATTGAATATATCAAACAGCATTTGGGAAAGCTGCTTATGGAAAATTGGAAAATGGGGTAAGAAGAATTGATTGGTATAATTAAAAACATAAGTGAATGCTTATAAATATTATTCTTTCTAGGAGAAGAGAAGCCTCAGACAATTTGCTGTAAGTAATGAAATAAACTTAGCAATATAGAATATAATGTTGAAATATAAAATAATTATGGATGCAGACAGATAGGGGAAATAAAATGACACTATTTAGTTGACACAAAGATTTTTATAAATATTGAATACCACAATAGAAAAAAAATTCATAAAGAAGTGCTTTTATTGAAATCTAGCAAAATTTAACTGGAAGAAATTATAATTGTCTCATAATAGTCAATAGCTTATATTTCACTGCTTAATGTTTCACATAGGCAAAATGAATGCACACTTTTAAAAGGGAATATGTAGTTAGATTTATTATTCTCACAAAATACTGTTTCAAGATAATTACAATGATAACAATGGTGACATTCATTTAATTACCAGAAAAATCTCAATTTTTTATTGATCCAAGGAAGATTATATTTGAGTTCCAGAATGGAGGAGCAAGAAGGATGAGTAAGAATTATGTAGACAGTGATAAAACTGAACAATTAAGAGGATGTAAATAAACATTGATATATATATATATATAAGTCAGGCTGAGAAAGACAATAGCTGGCAGAATTGTTAGCAGGCCAGGCAAAATGCTTAGCGGCATTTCACCCATCATTACATTCTGAATTCAGATTCAGCTGAGGTCAACTTTGCCTTTCATCCTTTTGGGATTGATAAGATAAGTACTAGCTGCACACTGAGGTTGATGTAATCGGTTTTCCCCCTTTCCCTGAAATTGCTGGCCTTGTACCAAAATCTGGAACCAATGTAAGGGAGATTGAGTTCTGAAGAAATGCACACTTTGGAAAGATGCTCACAGGATATATCAAAGCAATTCAGTAGTTATCTGAAAGGGGTTACCAATATTCATTTGCATATAGATTTCAATACAGTCATATAAAGCAATACACTGTAGACGCAAAAAGAAAAAAAAATGGTGTTGAGCCCTCCAGTTAGCCCTGTATAAGAGGACAAATGGCAGAGCAGCAGCTGATCAAAGAACTATTTCACTAATTTTTAACAATTCTCACTGAACAACACAAGTTCATATATGGAAACTCCCTCAATGAATCTAGTAACAGCTGGACCATAACAGAGAAAACTGTATTAGGTTCAAACTGTATAGAGTTATAGTGTAATCAAAAGAAGACAGTGAAAAGAATGAGGGAATTTCACAGATAACAGGTTTTGAAGGTTGTCCAATGATTTTGGTGAAAGATCTTGCAGAAGTATATCAAAAAATTATGTAGCAAGATACAATTCATTTAGACAAATTTGTATCTTCCTATAACAGCAACAGTTTTGATTTCATTATAATGTTTAATGAAATGGTCACTGTGTTAGAAATAGAGAAGTAGTTTATATTATATGATGGACTTCTTTCTGTTTCTATCTCCTTTTTCTGTTAAAATATTTGAGAAATATTATAATAATGTGTCCTACTTGTTAAAATTCTATTAATTAATTGGTGCAGCTGAAGATGACATTTCATATACATTGTTCAATTAAATGGAGCCGTTTGAAACGATTGTACTGCATCACTACTTGATACCTAGTTGCTTATTTTGATTTTATATATATATATATATATACACACACACACACATATACATAGTAACTTCTATGCTGTAGCAGAAGCAACATGTTCTTTGTCTATCTCCTTAACTTCTTGGAGATTTTAGGTATAATTATACTAATGTGTCTTTCTAATTTAATTAAATTCTATGTCTTTGTGCAACTGAGGATTGCTCTGCATTTTAAATTGATGTAATGACTGCATTGTTCAATTAAATGGAGTTGCATGAAACGATCGTACTGCATTACCTCTGGATATCCTTGTTGCTTATTTTGATTTTAATCACACACACACACACACACACATACATACATATGTATATATACATACATATATATATATATATATATATATATATATATATATATATATACATACATACATACATACATATATATGATGGACGTCTTTCTGTTTCTATCAACTAAATTTACTCATCACATGGCTTGCGTTGGACAAGGGCAATAGCAGAAAACATTTTTCCAAGGTGGCATGCAGTGGTTGGGAAGCAAACGTTTTAACCATATGGCCAAACTTGTACCCATTATAAACAGACATGTGACTGTGTGGTAAGAATTTGCCTCCCAACCATATCGTTAAATACCTATAAGAAAAATATGAATTGGTACTTTGGGAGAGTTAAAATATCAGCAATTATAAAATGTAAGAAAGAAGATTATATTAGAGTTGTTGTTGTTGTTGTTGTTGTTGGCACTCCGTTGCTTATGACGTCGAGGGTTCCAGTTGATCCGATCAACGGAACAGCCTGCTCGTGAAATTTACGTGCAAGTGGCTGAGCACTCCACAGACAAGTGTACCCTTAAGGTAGTTCTCGGGGATATTCAGCGTGACACAGTGTGACAAGGCTGACCCTTTGAATTACAGGCACAACAAAAACAGGAAGTAAGAGTGAGAGAAAGTTGTGGTGAAAGAGTACAGCAGGGTTCGCCACCATCCCCTGCTGGAGCCTCGTGGAGCTTTAGGTGTTTTCGCTCAATAAACACTCACAACACCCGGTCTGGGAATCGAAACCGCGATCCTATGACCGCAAGTCCGCTGCCCTAACCACTGGGCCATTGCACTTCCACTATATTAGAGTAAGCATTATAAAAGAGAAAATTTTGATTGTAAATAAACATCATCAATGAAACTGCAGAAAGAGATAACAAAACGCAACATATTTTCCAATTATAAATTTTGAACTACATGATAATAAATTTATCGCTTCAAAATATTGAGGTTTGAGTCAAGATATTTGATTGTATAAGATATATGAATCTCTTTCTCCAGTCAAAATAATCAGGAAGCAAAATGTTCTCCAATAATTTATATAGAATTTTTTAATTCATAAATATCTTTCTTACATTTTTCATAATTGCCAAAAGTTAAAGATCAACAAACATTTATCTTTTTATCAACATTGCCAAATATAAAAATTTAATATCTAGCAATATTTTATACCATGGAGATAAAAATTTTACCCTACCTGGAAAGACGAATTCGTAAAATAGCAACAGAAGTCAAATCTCCCAATAAATGATCAATAGATGACTGTGAGGTGTCTGTAATTGTTTCAAAGGAAATTGGTTTCCAATTTTTCAACTGAATTACTCCTGAAAAAAGAAAGGAAAAAAAAAAAAGTAAAATTTGAATGTCTGACAAAAATTTTAATAAAATATTATAAAAATATATATTCTTAATTCCTATGATATATGTCATTTTAAGATATAAAACACCAATTTATGTGTCCCTTTTATTGGTTTCCTTCTTTGTCACATTATAGAATGTGAAAGGAGAAGGCACTGGTTTTGCTGGGAGAGATAGAAAAGAGAGAGAGAATGCATCAGAAGAGGTGTGGATTAGAGAGGTAATTAGGAGAGAGAGAGAGATAGAGAGAGAGAGTGGTATAATACAAAAGCATGCAAAAGGGACAGGGAGGAACATCAGAAATTGAAGAGAAAAGAGATGGAAGCTAGTTTTGAATGAAAGTAAAAAGCCAGAAATGTATATCATCAGCAACATCATCATCATCATCATTTAATGAGCCTTTTCCATACTGGCATGGTTTCTACAATTTGCTGTCTTCCCTAATGCCAACCACTTTACAGGGTAGTTAGATTAGCAAGTACTTGCAAGACAAGACCCCTCAACTGAGTGGGATATAATACTGAAGGAGGTGAAAGTATGACAGAACAACAGGAACATGTGTCCTCTGAAGAGGTGAATAGACAGCTTCTCCAGCTGGAAAGAAAGTGATAGTGAGACGATATCCTCAAAGTACAAGATGCATATGAGAGAGTGAACAGGAAGAGAGGAACAGAAAGGTAAATGGATAAGTAAGAGCTCTAGATTGTGAAAAGAGTGTGAGAGATGACTACAGACAGGGAGATAGACAAACAAATAGAGAAGAAAACATTAAACAAATGAGTTAGTGATGATAACAGAGAGTGAAGAGAGAGAATGTGAGAGCTGGGAAGTGAAGAAATGACAGCAGATAACTGAAAGTCAATTAAAAAGAACCCATAAAATGATATCAAATTTTTAACATTTTTACTGCATAATCAAAATTTCATTACCCTTAACTGTGGAAAGCAGTTTTATATTCCAGTGTATCTTTTGTTGAGGAATGTCATGTTTGAAACTTCTTTTTTTTTTTTTTTTTTTTTTTTTTTTGTTTTTTTTTGGTTGAGATATGTTGAGTTTTGAGGCAATTTGAATACAGAATATACCAGTTCTATTTTTTTAATTTATAGGTATTTAACAATCATTACTGGAATAACTATGAAACTAATTTCATAGTTAAAGGGTTAAGTAACACACAAAAATATATGTGAAATTAGATCTGCAGAGAAGCTACAAAACTGACATTTCTTGGAAAGCTGACAAACATACTACTAAAATATAAACAAAAATGCTACCTTATTATCAACTACATAATCACTAAACTTAATTGCATACAGTCATAGTATATGACAAGAATAGTTCATTAACTGCATTACAGTACCTTCACATATTACTTCATTACTATTTGCTTGAGTAAAATCAAATTCAAACCCTGCATGGTTAGCTGACATATTGGTTATAATTCTATTTACTCCAAAATTTCTATTCAATTTCAATAATGTTTTTGTATAAATACAACTTGCAATATATATCAGCATTTGATACCAATATTATTGAATAGTCTATTAGATATCTGAAAAATAGTCTCTGGAATCTATTACCTGCTCTGAGTGTTACTATTTCCAAGTAACTGTATTTATGTCTATTTCATTAAATTCCATGGAGCCATTATTTCCTCATCATCAATGAAGTCAATGAGCTTTCATAATATGCATTTTAAGTATCTAGTTATGCTTCCAGTTTATTATATGTATGCATTTAGACACCCCCATTTCAGTTGGAATGCTGCAAGCTATTTTCAAGCAACACAAATATTTATTACATACTTTTAAGAAAGTTTATATTATTTTAGGACTACATGAATTGTAAATTCACATTTGGTATCAATCAAATCACTAATTTGTATTTTTCCACATCAAAGAAAAAATTCAATACAACAATATGCACCAATCTGTAGATAATTGTGCTTGCTATTATAACTAAGGAAATCGTTAATTTTAGCTTCTTAGAATACTGAAATTGTTTAATTTATCACAAAAAAAAAAAAAAAAAAAAAAAAAAAAATTACTGCTGCTAAAAATTATTTAACATCATTACAAAATCATAATTGCTCCTCAACTGCTCACATATACTCCCTACATGAGGCTTCCATGAAATATACAGGAAAAAATACAGCATTGTTAAAACTAAGACTGTATAAAAATCTAAACATAAAAATCTAGTTTCATTGGAAACAGTCAAGCAATTAATTTTGTACTTATTACAAAAGAGAAACTTAATCAATTAAAATCCATTAAAAGCTAAGTTTAAAATGTTATTTTCTTATGACATTAGTATATTGACAATAAAGAAAAAAACAATTAGCTGAGACCTGTTATTCATATTGACAAGAATTACAGTTTCTTTTTACACTACTGGCATCAATTACAATAATGGAAAGCCTGAAGACAACAAAATTTATTTGCCAGAAATGCAGCATGACTCCCAAACTCCCTGTCTTTGACAATGCAACTACACTATATATTTTTTTTAATGTTTTGTCTGGAAGAAAAAGCTGTGTCCAATGGCCTTCACAGACTTTTAGAGACTGGTGAGATTATTGTGGTTGACAATGTACTTTCTGAACAACTGCAACTCAATAGCAGCAAAAGAAAAAATAGGGAGGGAGGGAATTCCAGAAGGCTGACATTTTAGGGAGAAATGTTTGGGAACATGATTTGTGGGTAGCCTGAAGAAGAGAGACAGATAAGTTAAGGAAATGTTGGTAGAGGTGACCAGTCAATACAGACTTGGCATGATATCTAGGTTACATGTGAATAATGCTTGTATGCAGAACATCACAAAGGAGTGAAAGAACCACCTGCACAGGAGTTGGCATTGTGGGAGGTGATGGAAGTAGATTATGGATATACAAGAGGAAAAATGTGTATAGAACCAAATTTTGGAACCAAAAAGAACTAACAGAGGTGTGGGTCAGAGAGGGCTTCGGCTCAAAATCAGACATTTCATTCTTAATGACCTGATAATGATAATAATGTTTTCAAATTTTGGCACAAGGCCAGCGATTTCAGGGGAAGAAGTAAGTTGATTGCATTGAGCCCAATACTCAAATGGTTCTTATTTTATTGACCCATAAATAATGTTAATGATCTCTAAAATAAGCACAAGGTCACTATTTGTGAGGAGGGATATTAACTCAGTAATTGATTCCTATTTGTTGACCCCAGAAGGATAGAAGTCAAAGACTACTTTGTAGGACTTGAACTCAGGATAGAGATGTTATTAGATACTAAAAGTTATTTCTTTGCCTTTGAAAATCAGAGTTAACCCTCTTGATTTCAGAATATAGTGGGATGGGAAGAGTGAAATGCATGGCTTTCTTAAGAGCTGTAAAACTTGCTAGCACTTGACCATCTATACTTGAGTAGACATTGTAACAATATGCTGATAGAAATATAAGGTTATGAAGGGTATTAGATTCAACCAAACCCGAAAATAGAAATATATGAATATAAAATGACAAAAAAGCTCGATACTGAAAAAAATGTTTATACATTACAAAAAAAAAAGAGAAAGATGAGATATTTAAACTTTTTTAAATGCATTTAGCAAAATATGAAATATTTATATTTCAGGAAAAAAAAAAAATACAGTTTTATGTTTTAAATGTAAACAAATAGGAAGAAATAAGAAGCACTTCATGTTTGCTTCTCTTAGTATTATTTATATATGTCTACCTTTGCATTTGACCAATGCTAGTATTATGGCATATAAATGAATTATTAAAAAACAAAACTATTATAAAATTAGCTTAGCAGTAAAATAATCAAGTACTAATTAAATATAATTATATGAAGCAATGTATGTAACATAAATATCAAATATGATGATTATATGAAATAGTGTATATTAGATATCAAATATGATAATTATATCAAATAAATTAAATATAATAATTAGCTTATCAGATTATAATTTGTACAACAGTGGGAAGCAGTGCTGAGGAGGATATTTGTAAGAAAATCAAAATTCTACATAAGTAAAATTACCTTTTGCACCAACAGACTCAGCAGTACTGTATCCCAGTTTTATCAGAGCAGCTTGCACCAATTCACTCATTGGAGTACTACCTGGAAGAATGGCATAGCTATCCATTTCAACAGTAGTATGACTGTTACAACTGTCAAAACTTGAATTACCAGATATCTGTTCAACAATACAGTGGATTGGTAATGGCTTGTCACCTGCAACACAATTAACCAGAGACATATTAGATAATTAAAAATTAAAACTTTAAAATGCTATCATCCGAGTATCAGTAGGGCATAAAAAAATAACTTGAAGAAAAATAAAAGAAAAAG
>NC_068990.1:31323945-31343861 GCF_001194135.2 Octopus bimaculoides | reverse complement strand
CCGAGTATCAGTAGGGCATAAAAAAATAACTTGAAGAAAAATAAAAGAAAAAGACCTTCAATACATTGAACTGTAATCAGTATGTTTTCTTTTAATCCTCAGGAAGTGAGCAATTAGCTCTGAAAAACAACATAGTATTAGTTAAATATTAGAGTTAGGATTTTCACATGGAAAATAAAGAATTCTTCAATATATGTGATGTTTTCTCAAAAATATATTAATACTTACATAAAAGAAATTTAAAATACTGCAATACATCATAATTATGTACTTAATGTTTATTCTTCAATAATTCCAAGATATACATAGCAGGCTAAAAGAATCTTCTAAGGAATATACAATACTCTTCAATCACTGGCTCATGACATATGTTAATATGCACCAGTCAGATTCTGCAACACTACTACATCACATACGAAAAATGATATCGCTTTTCAGCTTCATACACCCGTGTTCTTTCCAAAACCATAACACCTCAAGAGTTTCAGACCCCACTGCTCTGATTTCTCTATTGATATTCTCCTTCAATTGCACTAGGGTCTCTGGTTTGTTAACGTAAACCCTCTCTTTCAGGTATCCCCACAAGAAAAAAATCTGGGCTAGTCAAGTCTGGGAAGTAGACCTTGCACATGGTTCCAGCAAGATGGGCCAACTGATCATACTGCAAGAGAAACAATGCAGTTGTTACGGCAGTGCTTTGTAGAGAGAATAATCTCCCACTATGGCAATGTCAATTGGCCTTCATGTTCCCCAGACATGACTCAGTCATGAATGTCTCAGTCTTTGCAACACTAAATTTCATTCTTGCTTTGCAATGCTTGGCAGGAAACCCAATCAGTACATGCTGGAGATCATCTTCTGATGAGCCAAGTAGAACCATGTTGTCTGCAAATATCAGCCAACCGATTGTGATACCACTTTCACAATGATTATACATGTCAATCCACTTCATAAAAGTTGTGAAAAAAAGAGGTTACAATATGCACCCCTGCTGAAGTCCAACACCCACATTGAAGGGTTATGACTTAACACTATTTTCCTGAACATATGTATTGCATAAAATATCATTAGAGTGAAAAAGTGAGTATAAAGTCATGATTATAGACAGTGATCTCATGGAGCATTTGACACATGACATTTATATCAATGTAATTACATACAGAACAATACACACACAGGTATACACATATATGATGCACATAGATGAAACACTGACAGCTTTTGAATACAAACATTAATAGCAACAATTGCTTTGGCTAGTTAATTGTACAAGACCTTAAGTCAAACGGAAAGCAAAATATTACTGTCCTCTTGAAACTGTAAGAGAAATTCGATTTTAAATGCAAAAGAAAATTTGAAGTAACTCTATAACATGACATTTGTTTGAAATATGTATGCAGTGCTGGACATATGAATTTTTATGGGTTTATACATGTGCAAATGTCAATATACGTACACTCACATATACAATTTTTTTTTGCTATGCTTTTGGATATTCACAGTTCTTATACTGAAAAGATATAGGTGATAATCCTTCTTTTAGATAATAACATTTTCAAATGGACTCTAACTCCTCTCATCCAATATTAACAAAAGAATCCTGGATAGTCACTTAAAGTTTAAATAATAAAAGCAAAACTTTGAATAAAACAGCCAAGATTAAACTAAGTAAATGTGAACTCCAAAAGTGGAGCTGCTAACTAATTCACTCAATGTTAGTATCACTAACATCCTTAGATTAAGAAGATTAAGATCTTTTTTGTTGTTGTTGACAAGTTTTACAGTTTATTTTATATTCTATATATCAAATAATTTGCTTTATATAAACAAAAAAAAAAATATAAGTATTTAATTATTTTAATTTTTCCAAATTTTACATGTCAAATCTATTCAGAAATACAAATATAAATGGTCATACTGTACTATTCAAATATATAGCTTTGATTAGTTACTGATAGTCATATCTGTTTGTGTTGTAGAATTTCAAATGATGCTCTAAATACAGTTCAATTTATGGTAAACACGACCTTAATTTCTGATATTTTCCAATATTTCCCCCTCAATTCTTTGCAAGACAATTTATAAACCAGTGTTTTGTAATCTAGTTTTGATGTCATATAAGGTTTGTTAGCTGAGTAAAGTAACATAATGATTGAGATGGAGCTTATGATTTGATAGTTTAATGATGAAGGCTGCATAGGAATGGAAGATATTTTAGGGAACAACAAATAAATCTGCCAGAAAGACACTAAACACTAACAGAAAGTGTGAGGAATAGGTCAGATATGGTCTAACGGATATTCGATGTGAACTTACAGAAATTTGAGAAAGAAATTAAGCATCAAAAGTATTGCTGATATATGCAGGAAAAACACTTATTTGGTACAGACATATAATGTCTATATCATGGTGAATGGTTCAGTGAAAAAGTGATGTAACTTGATGGAAAAATTTATCGTAGAACAAATAAGATTTTGCAAGAAATGAAAAGAACTTGGAAAAAAAAAATTGGAAAGAGAGTTATAGTAAACTTGAAAACAATCTAAGGTAAAATTAAGGTACAAATACATCTTTTTAAACCATGGGGAAAATAAACATCATTATTATGATGATAGTCACTGATATTCACCATTGACATAAAAATTTCTAATGGCTTGGAAATCAGACATTGTAGCACACATGAAACAAAAAGCTGGTTATTTTGGAGGGAGTATACATGACTAGAATTTGTTGTAGTAATGCAGAAATAGTTGGAAACACAACTTGACTCTAGACAGAGATGTACAGATGGGAAAACCTCTTTCTGAATGTTGTACAGGGTTATTGTGCTGAAGAAGAAAAAAAAAAAAGAAAGAAACAATGCCAGCTATAATGTAATATAGCATAGTGGAATATATTTGGCTTTGATAGAAGGTTAACAACTATATAAATATAAAATATTTTGGGCTCATAAGAGAAATAATATACTGGACAGCCAACTAAGGATTTGGTGGTGTATATCCTGTCACTAGCATTGTACTATGTTCAGATGACCCAACTCACGTAGTTGTAAGTAGTACAACAGTGAAATGGTTCAGTGTTATAAGCAGTGAAGCATTGTAAAAGTGATAATGCTGCTGAGTTCAGGTCTTTTTGTGAGCCTGGACCATGCTAGAAGTGCTAACAACACAGCTCTGTATCACCAACACTTACGAAAGACTCAAAAATAAATAAATAAATATTAAGAATATGTGGCTTAAAGGAATATTGTGAAATTTCTAAATAGAGTGATCAAATATTACAAAAGCAGAGATGAGTGGTAAGTTATGGGGAGTTGTGTAAGAAGACATCAAGTGTATACCACTGATGAAGATACAAAAAAAGCAAATGAATTAGAGATATAATTTTGCTTGAATAATTGTATTGGAGCTCATGGGTAGCTACTGTTAAACACAAGCAAACTAGGGAAATAAAGAAAAAAACTTCTTACCAAGGTGATTAATTTAGAATTCATCTATCAACAAAAGAGTTTTCATGTCACAATTTACTTACAAAGAGCTCTTCATTTAAGATAAATTCATTTACTGATACAATGTGGAGCAGTTTTTAAATCTAAATCTTAGATATAAACTTATATAATGAATTCAATACTCTGATAAATAAAAGGATTAAGCATTCTATATTTCTAATGTTAAAATATAACCAACAAAAACAAAAGTCCCAGGAGTTTCCATAACATCATTTTTTTAAAGAAATTTACTGTTAATTTGAATTATCATTCATTATCTTACCATGTATATATAAATGTAATTTCAAGAAGCTAATAATGAATAAAAGATGAAAGAAATACTTTAATATTTCTCTTATAACCCAGATAAAAAGATAAGAGAATTTTCTGTTATAATGCATTTTATATGAATTAGATAGTTTTATAAAAGTAGGTTAATTCAATCAAATTAAAATTCAAATTACTTCACATTTTGGTATTTAATAAAAGAAGGAGAAAAAAAAAACATTATACACATTTGAACAGAAACAATTTGAAACTGATTTGTATATCATTTGTGTAGTAATAATTAAAATAAAGAACAGAAAAATGTAATTATATTAAGGTTATCATTTGTTTGGAAATGGCATAGCAACTTGCAATAGTAATTTAGTAGCATTAATGTTTGTGTAAATTCAAGATTAGTTTTATTTTTAAACAACCTTAAAATCCGCATCAGTCATCAATTGTTTATGAACAGTGTTTCTGTTCTGTCAAATATTGACATTTAATCAGTGACCAAAACTTTCAAATCTGTGTCAAATGAGAAACAAAGTCCTAGACTTAAACAGGATCAGAGTGCGAAAGTATTTGAAAATGTTGCAGATTAGATAGCATAATTGAGGTATTAAGGAGACATTTTTGCATGAGCCTCATTTACTGGGGATCTGCTGGGATTTTTTAGTCGTAAGCTGTTGAAAGATACAAGGTATAAAATTCAATATGACTCTTCATTTCAGTTTTGTAGGCAATGATAATTTTACCAAGATGCTGGTGAGCATAAATACTGCAGCTAGCATAATGTCAAGATGATAATTTAGATGTTATCCTGTCAGACGCCTAACACATAAAATTGAACAGAAAGTTATGGATAAATATAACAATTCTTTTCTTGTTGTAGCAATAACATTACCATGTATTCTATCATCATTGATTTGTAATTTTTCTATGTAAATCTAATCATAGAAAACGTTAGTAATAAATAAAAGAACAAAGAACAAAAAATGGTGAAAGCAACATAAAAAGTAACAACATTTGTAACTGGAATTAGATGTGATCACTTTACTACAGGAAAAATAAGAGTTAAGGAAGAAATATATAACAATGATAACAAATGCTAAAATTTCTAAGATAAAAGCCAAAAATCTAAATGAAAATTTAATACATAACACAGAAAGAACACTGGAAGAAAACTTTCCAAATCAGGGAAATGTAAAAATTCCTTAATATTTAAATTTAAGATCTAAAGAATGAAAGAAAGAAAATAATGTACAAAAACTTAATTTAAAAAAAAAATTGCATTTTCTGGCATACACTGTGTACCATAACAATATTCTTATTCCACATCCCACATTCCGAGTAATTTCTCATTTCCAGAACACAAAATCTCCTTGTTTTTTAAAAATTTTTCTATAATGAAGTTAGTAGCAATATCTACTGGCATATGTGCTATGATTGTTACAAATTTTATTCTACTTCAGTCAGTTTGGATCAAGTTTGGCAGCAGGTGGTAATGCAAAGCAACTACTACTACTACTACTACTTCTACTACTACTACTACTACTACTTGTGGCAATCTTTTTTTCTGTTGCAAGCATACTATCATCTGTTTTAGCTTTTGCTGAGAATTTATTAAATCTTTACTTGTGACAACCATTAGCTAACATTGTTTGGGAATTCTTGTCTGTATAGATGACACATTCAAATCACTGAAACTATAGCTTGAGGCATTTCGCTGCAATTTTTGTAGAACCAACCTAGTTAAGAACATAGCCTTTGTAGTAAATGTAGAGAGTGTGTTGGGAATCTGCATAGGATTTTTCCAACTGCTTGATGCACCCATGCTAAAAATCCTCATTATACACTAGAGATGAAGACTAATGGCTTTGCACACCTTGAGTTGTAGTTGTTTGCCCAACATCAGCTTGATCAGAAAGATATATAATCAAGGATGCAACAGCCATGAGTATCATATTTTTTTTAATACAGCCTTAACCCTTTAGCATTCAAATTATTCTGTCGAATGTAATGCTTTTTCATTCACATTTTTAATTAATCATGCATTATTTTGTAGCTTCAAAATTATGATGATGTGATTGCATATTTTATAATAGCATTGAAGGATAGATGTGATAGGCTGGATCTGGCTGGCTAGAATATAAAACAGGTAGCATATTTGGGCTGGATATGGCTGGTTTAACTGCTAAAGGGTTAACCATACTACAACCTTAAATAGCAACCACATTGAATAGGTTGTAATTTGAATGACATTTGGCTGCTATTTTTGTCAAGTCAAGTGATTGCAGAGGTTATCTCATTGGATTATATATATATATATTTTAAGTTTAGAGGAAAGTCAAAAATTCTTATATGGCAGGAACTCAGTGCAATCTTTTTGTAAATACATGTTTCAATGCAAAATAATTGTTAAGGAGATTTGCTACCTGAAATTGTGCTGCTGTTATTCTTATATGATTCAAAATAAATAGAAAGCATACTTGTAGAGTGAAACATTTTAGTTCTACATTGGATCAAATTAAACACCATTAAAAGTTCTAAGAATCTGAAACATCAGCAAACACCAAAAAATAGCATTTCTTTGATGAACTTTTCAAGTGTTTCAGGATGAACCTTAACAGTTATCATAACAAACAGTACTTAGCCAACATGCAGTAGTAAATTTAAGATGAAAAAAGTTAAAGAGCACACAAAGAAGTAAAAAGTTCCAATTCTCATAATTTTTCTATTTGATCATGCAGAAGGTTTTCTAATGAAGAATATTTCTGCTGTCATGAAACAGTTGGAGAAGTACTTCTGTGGGTACTCTGGCTTCCTGAAAATAATCCGTAATGCATATTGTAAACAGTGTCACATGCTTAGATCAGGTCAATGAAGACAGAGTTGAAGCTTACATTATACTTCCAGAAATAGTCTTACTGTGTAAATAATGTCTATTATATTACAATGAAGGTGTAAATCAATTCATGACATAGAAATACTCCCTTCTAAGATGATATCACAATCAGCTTATGGTGATATGATGCACACAAGGATTTTTCCAACTTGAGAACCAAGTTATGAGGCATTCTAACCATTGCACAGATTTGCACCTTCAATACAATCATCTCAAAATAAGGCTTTTACAAATACAAAGAATATTTTCAAGTTCACACAAACCTGTATCATCACAAGCACCAATAAAGTAACAAGTGTGTTCCAATCAATTATTGGAGACATTAACATAAGATTAATGCTAATGAAATTATCTGCCTAGACATGTATGAATATGCATGCAGTCTCAAATAGCATCAAGGTATTTCTGTATTAAGGAGGAGTTTCATACTGATAATGGACTGTGGAAGTCATGCCTGAATTGTGTAACTTGTAATCATATTACCTAATAATTTTGTTGATTCAACTTCAGTGTATAAGTTGCCTGCATACTTACCACATTATTCTCAAAAGGGTTCTTGTAATCAGAGCAAAAACCTAAGTTCTTTTTTAAATTTTAAATTTGTCATAATGCGTATTACACTAGTTGAGGATCAGTAGCACTTATCCCTTAGTGGTGTTGCACTATATTTTTGGTTAATATATATAGTACTCAATGGCATTGCCCTTCCTGCTGCAAGGAATTACTATGTTATTCTTTACCATTGTAAAAAGCTCTGTAAAAGCTCGTAATTATTTCATGCGATTGAAATATATTAAGTTCTACTAATTACGTGTGTATGACCATGGCAGTAGTCATGAACATTAATCCAAAGACATGAAAATGGATGGTTTCAATTTTTAGGAATAATTTTAATTTTGATTTTAATTCTTACAATAATCAACAATGACTAATTTAAAAATTCAGTACCAGTACATCAAATGTCATAGTGGCACCATTTGTGGTACAAAGAACTATGAAATAAAACCATGACCTTCTAAGATGGTCAATTAAATGTAGTTGATAATTTGTTACTTAGATGCTGGTGGAGATGGTTGTATCAGAAACATGAATAGCAACAAAAATTTTACTTTTCATGTAAAGGGTAAAATGTATGGTATATGTGTTAGATATGTGATGCTGCATGGGGACTGAATGGGGAAGAATCTCAAGTACTAAAGAGACTTAAGGTGAGCTGCAAGAGCAGCTAAGCATTAGAGGCATCAGCTGAAGCAAGCAAGAGAGATGACCACATTGGTATGGACAGGTGATGCAAATGGAAAATGAGTGCTGAGTGGAAAAGTGTCGTGCTTGTTGGTGGAGGGTGTTGAAAAAGATTGGGGAAACATAAAAAAAGTGATAAAATCAGATCACAGAACACTGGGTCTCATGGGAAAGATGAAGAAAGATGAAAAAGGAGTGGTGATATGTTTTATAGCAGCTCCATATAAGCATGGAAAAACATTAAATTGTTGATGAGGATTTTACGAAAGCGAATTAAAAACAATGTACAAAAAATTTCTTCAGAAATTCTCATTTGGAAGCATATACTTTATACTATTTTTCTACACAATGTACTCCTAATATTCTTACTTAATAATCTTTAATACAACTGTTTGTATTTTAGATATCTATGTATATTTTATAAATTCAATGAAATTATTCCTAAACTGTTTAAAGTTTTTTTAAAAAGGGAAACAAAATATAATAGTCACAATAAACATAATATGAGAAGCAAAAATAATATTTAAATTTATTTTTCATATATAAAAAATGAAAAGAAAACAATCCTTGAAGTTAAATTTTTCTTATAATTAATAACAGATACTAATATATACTTAGTAACTGATTGTGTTTGGTGGCATACTAGCTATCTATTTATATAGAAAAATAAATGAAGTTGCTAATAATTTGTCAAAGAAAAAGAAAAAGAAGAAAATCTGAATATAACTAATAATTAATTTTACATTATATATAAAAAAAGGAAAATTACATTTAAAAATTTTGGTTAAGTTTGTAAATCTAATGTGATCAAAATGAATTTTAAGATACGGTTTCTGTTCCCCCAGTTCACATGTTCTCCAATGTTAACATAAAATCTGATGACTATTTACAATTAAATAACTTCACATATCTTCATAACTGAATACTTTCAAAAATCCTCACAAAACAGTAAAAACTACTTATTAGTTAGATTGTACTGTTTGAATGAACGTTGTAGATACTTTGATAACTACTTATAGCATCAATGGAAAATGTCACAATGTGAGCAACAAAAGAAAAGCAACTGTTAAAGCATATACTATACCTGTTGTGTACCCTCACAAGCAAAGAAACTACAGAAATATTTTATTGGTGCAGCTGCACATTACAATTACTGGAACAATGAGATTCAAAATCCATGATCCACATTGCAAGATACTTGCACAATGAAGCTTACTGAAGTGTTCGAGTACTACTATTTTCACTGTGATAGAGATAGATCCAGTGGCAAGAATGACTAAGTATGACTAGTATCTCTCCTCAATTGCAGGAGGCTGCCAGAAATCAGTTCTGTTGGAAACTGCCTTAAAATTGCCTGCTACAGCTTATTTTTCTCCTCTTGCCTTTGTCTTCCTGGACCTATCCATATGGTCTAAATAGGTTATTCCACTCCAGCTAAAAAGCCCTCTCTACTCATTTCCTAAGCAAATGTTCTGACAAGAACTAGGAGGAGTAATCATTAACCTCATGCTAGGTCTATCTGTCCTTTTGACAGGTCTTGTTTTCGCTTTGCTGAGTGTCTAGAAATCCTCTACATCAGACTTAGTCCATGGTGGGAATGTTAGTTACCAATGAGCCACCCAACCATGTAACAGACTGTACTAGATGACATGTTGCCTGTTGCACTCAAAATGACCCGACACATACATGCAAATACATATGCACCTTGTATGAGTAATTGTAGGTCGTATAATACTTATCTGTAATTGTAGTGAAGAAATGCAATATACTAAGTATAGAATTCATATTTTACAGTAATTCAATTTAATACTTGTGATGGTAGTGATAGAATTGTGAGTCATTATGGGAACAGTGAAAATAATAATAATAATAAACATTTATTGAAGGGGTCTTTTTTGTATACTGAAATAGATCTCAAATAATAACTTCTTTTGCTTACTCAGTATTTATTAATATGCAAATGCCTTTTCTTGTAGCTAACAAACCGTACAGATAGAATAACTGTTTTCCTGATGGATATTCTGAGTCAGAAATTATGGTTCCAGAAGTACAAGACTAAATAAAACATTAATATGTTTTACTTTAGCTGTTAAAGTTGCAGAAACTTGAGAGGTTTTGCTCTATTTCATTAAGGTTATTTGAGCTTTAAGTTTCTCAATACTTTTAATTGAAGTAATCACTAAATTATTGGTAAGAAAAGTTTTTGTTTAATTTGTCACATGCAATCAAGAATCTAGAGAAGGTTGATGCTGTCAGTTTTGATGTATAGGGAACACGTATAGAACAAATGTTAACATTTCAAGGAAATTAGATTGTGTTAATAATTAAAGTAGAATCATAGCAAAATAGCTTAGAATTGGTAAGTTGATAAAAATAATGGGCAGTTTAACGTAAAAATCAACTTTCCTTTATATTTTTGGATCAATGCCCCAATTATTATTTGAACAAGAAAAACAAATAAGTTAAAGACTACAACTTTCAAAAAAGAATATAAACACAGAAGTGGTTTTGTTCCATGACTATAAATATATTATAGTGTAAATAAATTAACTGATGGGTGCACAAAGTGTAGTGGAATACCTGATAGACAGATGAACAACTTGCACTTGCAAGAATTGCATCAGCAAAGTTGGTAATATGTATGAATCACTTGTAGAGGTTATAATTTGTTCTGATGAATCACTGGACATGCTTGACAAATTCTCTTATTTAGACATAATCAGCATTGGAGATGAAGCTGGCTAGGGTCCATAGTGGCTGGAAGAAATTCACAGAACTTTTGCTTATACTGACAATCAAAAGGTTAAATTTATTTTCCAAAGTAAAATGTATGTACATACATGCATCAAGAATGTTATTCTGCAGTGCATGGAGACAAGAGCAGTGAATCCATTTTATGTATTCAAAGTGGATTTAAGTAAGATAATTGTGGATATACGCTATGTAAGCTTCCAAGTGAAATATGTTAAACAGAATAAAAGAGCTTCGTAGTGAAGAGGAAGTGGTGTTAACACAATGCTAATAAGTAGTTGAATATGATGCTGCTCTAAAGTAAAGCAATAACATAAGTCAGCCAGGTTTAAATGACAGTGTAATTAGAAACAAAGATAGACACTAACAAACCAATTTAACTTTATTTGATATCAAGATGGAAAATAGGTATACACTTTAGCAGAAACCTTCTACTTAAATGCATTTCAATTAAAGTTACAATCACAAGAACAATTTTTTTTTTAATTTAAATAGATTTTCGAAATCTTAATGTATTAAAATGCAGTACACAATAGTTCAAAATAACTTAACACAGATTCATATATTTTAAGAAGTTAAATTTTAATAGCTCTCCAAGATAATCAGAATGTTTTTTAGATACTAAACAAAATAAGGTTTCAGTCTACAAAGCAATAGCTTTATATGCAATGTTATTACAAAAAATAATATGTGGATATAGAGGAGATAATGCTATTGACGATGATAGCACAAAAGAAGACATGAAAATAATCAAGATAGTTTGGCATAATGTGTGTAATCAACCTAAAAATAGGAGGATCTACATTTATCCATAATGATATAGACAAGTTATAGGAAGATCACTGGGATATGGATGTTGCTTGTAGATTGATCATATTACAGTAAAATGAAATAGACAAAATCCCTCAATTAAACAACAAAATCCCTCAACCTAACTATATGCAACAGACCAATTGACAAGTGTAACAAATATTAATACAACCCAGAAATAGCACAAACGAACATATATCTTTATTAAAGCATTCATTTTAGATTTGATGATAGCAAACAATATCAATTATAAAACAGATTACCAATGTATGAAGAAATACAAATCATTTTTTAAAAAAGTAAATCAAATATAATCATATAATATTTAATGTTTTTTTTCTAAGTGTCAGGTATAAAGATAATATATTGAAATTATTAATCACATTTTACTCAAAAACAAACATGATTTCCAAAGAAAAATAGAAACATACAGAATGAATTATCATCCTAAGTCAAACTATTAAAATAAATAATAAATATAAAAAATGAGCACAACATCCTTGGTTTTACCCATTTTTCTCTGTTGGCATAAGATGCAAAATAACATGGCTTCAGTTCTCCCAGACTGAAGTATCATAATAACCAGTGTTCTATAGTTTGGTCTAACTATAAAAAAAAAAATTAAAAAAAAAGATTCTAACCCAGCTATTCTTGAAGCTTACAAACTATCCACATGAATAAAGTTGTTTTGGTTGCTAACAAATAACTCAAGACAAATCAGGTTCTCTGTTAAGCTTCCTGTATGCCATGACTATACAGCACCATGGTGACAGACTGGTAGAAGTTAGTGCATTAGAAAAAGACACCTTGCAATGGGGTCAAAAATAAAGGATCAATTAAGGACTGGGATGATATGATATCAACTTATTCATCACCCAAAACGTCGGACATTATACCCATGTTAGAAACCATTATTATACAGCACTATTCTTCTGACACAAGGATTATGTCACTCACTATTCTATTCTGCCAGCCAACTATGTGTTTTCTATCATGAATTCATTCTCCAAATATCTTTCACTAACAACACACTCCAGATACAAAACCATTTATAGTACAACAATTAGCATAGAATGCTTGCAAAATATTACTTCCATTAAAATATTAGAGCACTCATAATTTTTTAGTCTGTGGTTGATTTCACTTCCAGAAAAAACTGTATGAATATTTTGGTGTATCCTCTGTGCACTCATTATACTGCCTGTATAACAGCTTCTAATCTAGACACAAGGCCAGCAGTTTTGAGGTTAGGGAGTTAGGCAATATCAACCGCAGTACTTGACTGGTATTTTATCTAATTAACTCTGAAAAGCAAAGTTGATTTTAGTATGATTTGAACTCAGAATGTAAAACACTGGAAGATATACCACAAAATATTTATTCCAAGATTTCAATGATTCTGATAATCCACTGACCTGTACTCCATATCTATAAATTAGGTTAAAAAAAAAAAAAACTATTCCTGAATGCTATGGGGGGTGGGGTTGCATAGAAGAGCTCTTATAAGTTTCAAGTTTCTGAGTGGAACTGAAATACTCTACTGATCACACTGATATTTTTAGCTGTTTATAAATAGTTTAGATATCTCTACAATGACTAAATTTTCTGAGAACCAAGCTTGACACTTTTAATTCAACTGCCCTGTGCTAATTCTTCATTGATTCTTATTAGATTTGTCTTCAAACCTTCATAATTTATTTCTATTTCATGCCAGACACCAGAAATAACAGCTTCTTATCGAAACTAGCAAGTAAAATAAGTGGTTAGTGCAACTCCTATCTACTGAAAATTTCAATATTTCATTTGCTATCACAAATGAATCTGCAGCTTCTTTTGCTTCCCTTGCAGTTAATTTCTTTTTCTTTTTTTAATTTCCTTCTTCCATTATTTCAAATAAAAGCCAGCAGTTTTTGTCACATTCATACACTGTTTAATAATTCATAACAATGACACATCCCTAACTTTTGAGCTCTTCACTAAGTGGTTAGTAATCAAATACCTTAACCTTACAACTGAGAAATTTCTTAAGAAACACTACTAAATTAACAGGACTTGGACTTGAAATTATCACATACAATATCTTAATTTCTCTTTTTTCTTTTTGATACTTTTACATTTATGTTTATTGAATATGTTTTCATTTCTTTATTGCATACTTTTACTTCAGATTTTATTGAAAATTATTGAGTGTATTATTCTTTTAGTTTGTTACAAAGCACTTTACAGACTGATATTAACTCTGAAACAAATTCAAAATAATAACCATGTAAGAGGACTAACTACTGTTCAATCACCAGTAATATTTATCTTATTTGAAGCACACAGGATTGATCAGAGTAGTGGTTAAGGACAACGCATGAGTTGTGCTGTCCTGTTTTATCAGGTACAGCAAAAGCAAATAAAAACTGACTGAAAATATAGACAAATCATAATCACACAAATCCACTGGCCAATTAAATATGAGGCAAATTTCTTCCAAATCATACTTTACCAATTTAAATAAAGAAAAGTTACATTACATATTGTATTCCAATGTACTCTTTAAAAATATGGGAAGGTTTTTAGGCTGAAATGCTTTTGAACATAATTCTGTCCATTCAGAGCTAACCTAGGGTTAAGCAACGATAATATAACACTGAATAACTTTAATATGTAATTTTTATATTTATAACTATTATCGGTTAATACGATTAAGTTTTCAAAACAGCAATTTTAAAACAGAACATTTAAAAAATGATGATAAAAATGAAAAACCAGAAATCATGTCAACGAAAGATTCTCTTACAGGAACTGGATAATAGAATCAGTAGAGTTTTGAGCAAAATAGCTTGCAATATTTAGTTACATCCTGTTATCCTTTCGGGGTCGATTAAATAAGTACCAGTTACGCACTGAGGTCGATGTAATCGACTTAATCTCTCTATCTGTCCTTGTTTGTCCCCTCTATGTTTAGCCCCCTGTGGGCAATAAAGAAATAAATTATAAGGCCTTCTGCAACCAGACAAATCCTTCAATGGGTGATTAGCACTAATCTTTTGTTTCTGCTTGCTAGAAGTCTGTCTACACAAGGACAATCAGTATAAGATTGCTAAATATAAGGAGCAGGAGAGCTATGTTCTTTTTTATTGTGTAGGATACAGGAGAAAATATTTAATTTTGCTTACATAAAAAAAGCAAAAAACAACTAGATAGTAATAAGGATTTTTCAGTAGAAAGAAAGAATTCTCTAGTAAGGCTTGTTCCTTACAGACAAAGGATTACATGAAGCATTTGTGAAGATATGCATAGCATACCAGTAACACTATGGAAATGAAAGAAACAAGTATGAAATGCTCTAATGATGCAAAGTGTGTCAATAATAGTAAACAGACCATTAATAATTAGTGTTGATATAATACTTGAAAACTATGTTTATGAGGTAGAAATCAATGAAAATAACTGAGTGAACAAAAGGTAGAGAAAACAAGAGTAGACAAAGAAAAATTTGCAGTGTAGTAGTTATTGTTGATAAGAATTAGGACTGAAAGTAAGGAGTTGAAGACGTATATAGTCTAACTTATCCATGCATGAAACAGAGATAATGATAGTAATGGTGTTGACAATGTCGATGATAATGATATCAGAAAGATTGAGTCAACAGCATTCAGGAAGAGGAAGATATAGTTATATACTATATTTAGGAGGAAAAAACAAAAAAAAAAACAAAAAAAAAAACACCTCCTAAGAAATTCAGAAAGTAAAAAAAGAAAATGGAAAATATCTCAGCATTTTTGTTTAGTTACAGGGAAGAAATTATATTTCACACAGATAAAAGTAAAATATCAACTTGTATATGAAGACAGACACGCCAACTCACACACACTTTCATGAACATGAATGCACGCACATACATGCATGTGCATGCATGCACACACACACACACACACACACACTCTGTCTCTCTTTTCTCTTAACATAGACAACATTAAATAATTTTTCTTAGGTAAAATATATATAAAAAAAAAAATATTTGAGTAAGAAAACAAAAAACAAAACCACAAGATGCACCATAAAGTCTAAAACATTAATACAAAAACGAAAATCTCTTAAAGCCACAATCTTCTCATATAATGATTATGTTTAAGTTGTGATACAAGCAAAAACCAAAAAGTAAAAATGATCTAAGTGCTAGTCTTTGGCTGCTGATCCGTTGATGGAAAATTATGCAGCTTTGAACTTTGCCATCATAAATCCAGCCTTTCCATCATTTTTGACTTCTGTGACCACTTTAAGTTTTGCAAACCACCAAATAGCCACAGCAACAAAATGTTATATGATAGAAACACCAACAGGTCTCCTTGTCAAGATTTCATTTTAGGCCTTTTTATCTTTCTAATCCCATCACTCTACACTGCAGTATGGTGGCCAGTGATGGACACTAAGCCATGATCTTCTCGACAGCCACTTCCAAGAGAGAAGCTTGCCACTAATCCCATACTTAACTCTGTCAGATAAGATAGCAAATGCTCTGACGTCACAGGGAAAAGGGTGAGGATAACAGTTTGACTCTATGACTACAGCAATGTCGACTAAATTGCCAGCAAGGTAGCAATACAATCTGAGCGATTTAAGAAAGATATTAGACTGATCTAATATTCTGAGACAACAAGAAGCTGTCTACATGTCACTAAAATAAAGGGCTTTACTGTTAGATCAAAGGGAGAGAATTGCAGTTTGAAAGATTTAAAAGCTTTTGATGACTGCCTGAATGAAAAGCAGCAGTTGTTGATTATACTTGAGCAATAGCTATATAGACTGCTAAAAGATCAATTGAAAGTAGGGGACCTTTACGATTTTAAAGATTATTTCTTTAATTGAAAACCCGATTAGAATAAACAAATTGTATTAAATGAAATTATCGTTGGAGAGCAACAGAACATTTAATTACTAGTTGATTAGACAGGCTGTAAAACAAACTTGGTAGATAAACTTGGATACCTTAATATACAAATTAAATCGATAATAAAACAAGAGCAGCATTAAATATTTTGATTAATTAATCAAAAAGCACGATATTTGAAATAATTTATAATGCGTCAATGGGTCAAAAACAATATGCCCAAACACGTGATTATCATGGAAATAAAATCTCACAGGCTTGTAAGCAAATTTTCAACTATAAATTTGTAGGAATTGTTAGAAATTGTATAAACTAATCAATTAAAAATATTAAAATATCAAAAACCAATGAGAGAATACATAATGCAGATGCTGCCCCATCCTCACTAAGTCAGCTGTATATTATTATTATTATTATATATAGCCGCAGAGGTGCCACACAGGTGCAAACATGGTTGTGTAGTAAGAAGTTTGCTTCCCAGCCACATGGTTCTGGGTTCAGTCTCTTGGGCAAGTGTCTTCTGCTACAGCCTCAAGCTGACCGTGTGTGTGTGTGTGTGTGTGTGTGTGTGCGTGCGTGCGTGCGCGCGTGTGTGTGCGCAAATATATATATTCCTTACCATAAATAACAAGCTGTATCATCACCTCCACAAACATTGTATGCTACACTACAAACTAACTTTTACTTGTTTCAGTCACTGGAGTACTGCCTTGGCGGTTTAGCCAAGCAAATTAGCTTCAGTACTTATTTTTTAAAGTCTGATGCTTATTCTGTTGGCTTCCTATGGCAAGCTGCTAAGTTACAGGGATGTAAACAAACCAACACTGGTTGTCAAGGTGTAGTGGGAAACAAACACACACTTATATATGTATAGATAGATATAGGTGCAGGAATGGTTGTGTGGTAAGAAGCTTGCTTTCCAACCACATGGTTCCAGGTTTGGTCCCACTGCATGGCACCTTAGGCAAGTGTCTTCTACTATAGCCTTTAGCCAACCAAAGCCTTGTGAGTGGATTTGGTAGACGGAAACTGAAAGATGCCCATCATATATATATGTGTGTGTGTGTGTATTTGCGTTTGTCCCCTGACCATTGTTTGATAACCGATATTGGTGTATTTAGCGGTTCAGCAAAAGAGACCAATAGAATAAGTACTAGGCTTACAAAGAATAAGTCCTGGGGTCGATTTGTTTGACTAAAGACAGTGCTCCAGCATGACCACAGTCAAATGACTGAAACAAGTAGAATAAAAGAATATACACACACACACACACACACACACACAGTTTCCCTCTATTAAATTCTCTCACAAGGCATTGGTTTGGTTGAGGCTATAGTAGAAAACACTTGCCCAAGGTGTTACGCAGTGGGACTGAACCTAAAACTATGTGGGTGCAAAGCAAGCTTCTTAACCACACAACCATGCCTGCGCCTATAAATAAATAAATTACCTTAATGCAATTTAATATAAGCCATACATTGTAGGCAGATATAAACATACATTTAGACATTTCGTACATGCATAGCAAACAAGCCATCTATCTTTTTGCCTCTCCTTCTATCCCAAAATAAATCTAATATAAATCCAAAAGCAACAATAAATCCTACTAGTTAAACATGGGGGGGGGGGCGCTCAAATTCATAAACATAAATACCCACACCCAATGAAGATGGACAATGGAACAAAGTTAAAGAATTCCAAGAAGACTCAACTACCAATTTGTAACTTACTAAGCGAGTTTACCAAAGCATCACAAAAGAATCAAACTGATATGTAAAAGACATGAAGTACTTAAACAGAAATGTAATTAAGACATTGAAAAATATTGAAATAAATAAATAAATACATAAATGAACAATAAACAAACATCCTTCAAGAGTTATAGAAACTGGCCAAAAAGTTGGTGTCAAGTAGATGCTGAGAAACTGTATCAACGATTAAGATGTAGCCGTGTGACAAAATCTTTTGACACTTTATGGTGTACAATACTATCAATAAATAAAACAAAAGTGAATGTAATGACATATATGTGTTGTTAGTTTTACATGACCATCATGATACTTCCACAATGTCATTGTTTCAAGATACAATCTCAGATTAACTTACATGCCAAACAAGCAGAACTCTAAAATAGACAATCGTTTTGAATTACTATAACGATGCAAAATAATACAACCACTGAAAGGCAGCAAATAGGAATAAGGCATAATAGCAAGTCAAGTAAAATTAGAAATTATAAAATTATATATATATATATATATATATATATATATATTATACACACACATACACACTTTCTCATTTACTGCTTTGTCACTTTCCTCTACCACTAATTACTTACATTAAAATATTTCAATTTCTTTCAAACCATCAAAAAAAAACCCATTTTTTTTTCTAAGAAGGACCCACTTGGTCTGAAACATCTAAATCACCTCTTCTCACTGGAATATAAACTTGCCTTATTTCATACTTAACTATTTTTACATATATATAATATAGGAGAGTACACATTGCTCACCTTAAATATATATATCATTATATTAGCATTCATAGTAATTTCATAAAAAATATATAGTTTTTATTCAGTCTTATTCTAGGACTGAAAAATGATATACAGACACATAAAAGGGAACCAATATGTACAGTACCTAAAATTATATTTTTGATGAATATCCTTGGCATTTAAGCAATTTCACATTGTGACCTTTCAACACTATTCCACAGAATACCCAAGTTGTTATTCATACATCTTGTTTGAATTATAATTTATTTCAGATGTTTCGATAATGTCATATTGTTTAGTCTCTCTTTTAATTCTAATTTAACCCCTGTCCCAACATTAAATGTAATTAAAATATTTACACCTGTTTTGAAATAAAAATGGAACAAAAATCTCACTTCACATCAACATTTCATATGGATTGACTTATCCTTCATTCATTTTCTCTTCGATAACTTTTACTAACTTTTATTGTTCTTTTGTTAAACATTACTCTAAAATTAAGTAGTAATTTTATCATTTTAAGAAACAATGAAATATTGTGTACTATATTCCGATTATAAGATAAAGATGCAAAATATTGCAGAGTTCTAATCTTTGTAGTCTAAATTGTAGATTTTCAGTTCTCTCTATAAAAGTAACTGTGACAAACACAGCTTGACTATATTTATAAAATATAAATAAAATTATGAATACAATATGAATTACAAATTTATACCAGAACTTGGATACATTATTTATGTATAGAAAAGAAGCATACATATCCTTTCTAAAAGGAATAATTTTAAAAGTTACATAAAACAAGGATTTCTTTTTCTACACTGTAAATGAATCATCATCATCATCATCATCGTTTAACGTCCGCTTTCCATGCTAGCATGGGTTGGACGATTTGACTGAGGACTGGTGAAACCGGATGGCAACACCAGGCTCCAGTCTGATTTGGCAGAGTTTCTACAGCTGGATGCCCTTCCTAACGCCAACCACTCAGAGAGTGTAGTGGGTGCTTTTACGTGTCACCTGCACGAAAACGGCCACGCTCGAAATGGTGTCTTTTATGTGCCACCCGCACAAG
>NC_068990.1:31314487-31323188 GCF_001194135.2 Octopus bimaculoides | reverse complement strand
TACCTCTAGTTTTTCACCCTGGAATGAGATAGAAGTTGTTTCCTGTTTGTTTGCAGTCTTTATTGCACCTGAACATCTGCCACAAACAAAAACTAACTTGCTAGTTAACCTGCCTTTGATGTTGCTGCACCTCTTATGTGTCCATAGCTTGCACCGGGTACATCTTATAGAGTTACTACCTACTCCTTTTCTACATACTGAGCAGGGCCATCTACCTGAAGGGGTTTGTGTTTTATCTACCTTCCTACTTATTAGGATTTTGGTTTTAGCTAGGTTGACTCTAAGGCCCTTCAATTCTAGACCTTGCTTCCACACCTGAAACTTCTCCTCTAGTTCTGATAGTGACTTATTAACTGAAGTCTCTTTTATATAAATGCATTTGTTTTAGAGAGTTTATTTAAAATTATAGCACTATCTTTCATTCTTAAAAATACATTTGTAAATTTTCTAGGTGTTGCAACATAAGTTTTTCAGGTATAGTTACATTTACCTTTAATTAGTTTTCAGATTTTTTATGACTTTCAGTTTACAAATTCTTTCCTGCAATATAATTATTACTGATCGGATTTTTATGTAATATTTTTCATTTCTTTAAAAAATATTCCAACATTCTACCTACTGAACCAATGAGAAATTTTCATTTGATAAAAGCAAAGTGTTTACAATCCAGTAACTTAACAAACAAATCCCTCAAAATATTCCAAATTAATAATGTATTTTATAAATTGTTGAGAAATATGATTCAAAATATTTCAGCAATTGTATGTATCTGTTTATGTGTGCAACTACATAAATATTTGCTATCCTTTAAATGCACTTAAACAATGTAAAAATAATTCAGTATTATAAAATAATTATAATTAAAAAAAACAAAAAAACAAAGAATAAGCAGAAAACCTTTTTTAATGAATCAAATAGAATGTATTAATCCAAAAGATTACTAAGAGGAATTTAAACTAACAGCAACTCATTTTCACTAATTGATAAAAGATGAATCCCATTATTTCAACTACTTGTAAGATGCTTCGACAAATGTAAAATAAAACTTTGCTTTCAAATAATTGTATCGAAAAAGAAAATAAATGAATTCCTTGTCTAAATGCTTTCATACTGAAATGGATGTATCAAACCAGGAGAAAATAGATAAGAGAATCAACAGCAAGAAGAGACGGAAACAAATGCATTAATAGTTATGCATCTTTGTAAAAGACAAAAATATTTTTTATTGTTTAAATTTTTACATTTTGATTCAGCAGATTTTATTTGAAGTTAAAAATAAAAATAAAACAGTAAGAATTTAAGCATTGCAAAAGAATATAATTCTACAAAAACAAATTAAAAAAACAAATTCAACAGAAGCCAAAATGTCTTATCTGTAAAGATAGACTTATGTTCTTAATTCATAAAATGGTAATCTTTGCAGCTCATATTTAATACTAAAATGGAAAGAATGAGTGTTTAGATGGTTATTAGACCAAAAAGCTTATTGATAAAATAACTTAAATTCCTGTAAATAGATAACTCCAAATGTTTCTAAAATATTTGACATCAATTTTGGTTATATTTGCAACATTAAAATAGTTATTTGAATCAAATTGCCATTTTCCAAAAGTTAATATTTCAAAATAAATTATTTTAAATCTTATAAAATTTTACAATTAGATTTTTTTTAAATGAAAATTTGGACAAAAATCATGAGACGTTTAAAATAAATGTTATATTTCAGTCTATTTCAAATATTTATTACTTCATAAAATAATGGGAAATAATGAGGAGTTCAGCAAACCAGTAATTAATAGAAAACACGTTACAGTCACAGAGTTTACTTATTAAATTACAAAATCAAAGTAGAATTTATTGAAAAAGCTTTCATAAATTTAACATATTAAGAAATATTAAAATTAAAGTAGAAATGTATTCTAACTCCTCGAGAATGCTTTTAATAAAGATTAAATTAATAAACAATTAAAAAAGTAATTTTAAAACAAGAAAAGATTTTGAGTTGCTTAAAATTCTGATATTATTTCAAAACTTAAAATGATTTACTGAGGCAATGACCATAACCATTTTTTACTATCAGGAGAAAAAAACTCAAAATTAAAGTTAAATGACATGTGAAGATGGCTGTAACCTTGTTCCCATCAAATGCAAAACATCTATTATTTACTTGGCAAAAACTAAATACGAGATAACTCCATTACTATAAATTTGAATGTTTAGAAATAGCTAAATCAAATTGTGATGTTAAACAGTAAACACTATAACAGTAAAGTATTCTGAGCAATTAACCCTTCTGATGATACCAAAGTGCATGAGAGTTCCCTTGGTTCTATGATACAAACTTCTTGTTTTTAAAGTGATCTCTATTAAAACTTACCATAAAAAGTTCCTGTTAATTTATATTCCAAGCACCAGCTTAATAATAGCAATAAAATTATTTGGTTAAACTCTTTGTTATTTTAAAATTAAATACACTACAAAAGTAGTGTATTTCAACAGAATTATGGTAACAAAAGGGTTATATAATACAAAGAAAGTACATTTCAAAGCATGTTAAAATGAACCTTTATATCAGGAGATATATAAAAATCATGATTCTGATAGTTGGCTGAATTTAGACGAGTTGTTTATTACATATATGGAAGGTGGTCATCAAGCGATGATGATATTTGTTGTCTTTTCTCACTTTATCTTTTTCAAAAGCATGTTTCTTGATCTAGTTATCAGTGTATCTGGGAGAGAATCCTTTTGCATTTTTCATATAGGGGTTGTGAGTTGATATGGGTTGATATGATTCTGTATTTATTATAAGTGACATTAGTGAAGTGAAACTTAAAAACAAAAAATGAGGTTGTGAATTGCCATCAGTTCTATTGCATCCATATCCATTATAACCACAATCAACATCTTTTTCTTTTAAATTACCATAGGTGCAGGAGTGGCTGTGTGGTAAATAGCTTGCTTACCAACTGCATGGTTCCAGGTTCAGTCCCACTGTGTGGCACCTTGGGCAAGTGACTTCTACTATAGCCTCGGGCCGACCAAAGCCTTTTGAGTGGATTTGGTAGATGGAAACTGAAAGAAGCTCGTCGTATATATGTATATATATATATATATATGTGTGTGTGTGTTTGTCCCCCCACCATTGCTTGACAACTGATGCTGGTGTGTTTACATCCCCGCAACTTGGCGGTTCGGCAAAAGTGACCGATAGAATAAGCACTAGGCTTACAAAGAATAAGTCCTGGGGCCAATTTGCTCAACTAAAGGCGGTGCTCCAGCATGGCCACAGTCAAATGACTGAAACAAGTAAAAGGGGATGCTTTTAATTCTCAATCATCATATGTATATATATGGAAGATCCTGGAAAGTCTATCATCCAGTTTGAAAGTTATACCAATTACTGGCCACTACTGCATTGTACCAAAGATCCCACTGTCTCTGCCCAGAGTAAGAATAAAATATTGTAACAATTAAGGATTCAAAAGTCAACTACTTTTAAACTTCTTGCAGAAAGGCTTAAGAGATCCACAAACTGTGGATGTGTTCAATGAGCAGTTAAACCAATTTTTTACCTGTTCAAGCCATAGAAACCATGCTAAAGCTAACGCTGGAGCTCAATGCAGCTCTGTGGCTAACCAGATCCTACCAAACCATCCGGTCCATGTCAGGATGGAAAACAGATATTAAGTGATAATGATGATGATGATATCTACAACTATAGTAAATTCCATGATCAGCATCGTCGTCATCATCATCATCATCATCATCGTTGTTGTTGTCATTTTAATGGCTATTTTTCTATGGTTGCATGGATCAGATGAAAGTACAAAGAGGCAAAGTTTTTTTCTATAAACAGATGCCCTTCTTATAACTCAGAACTCTTGTTTCTATGTGAGGTAATAATCTCCCCATCTATTAAACAAGTAACAGCAGCGAGGCATACTTTATACAGGTAGCTGAGAACAAAGAACATCATTTAGAAAACATTATATTTAAAAAGATATGGCAACATGACAAGATATGTCAGGAAACCTGGATATACTTTTATGGTGGATTGCAAGCCAATGACACTAGCAAGAAGCTGCTGTTTACAAACCAACAAACACAAAGGGAATACACAAAAGCATACACATGTACACACCCATCCGCATGTGTGTACATGTGTATGGAAAAGACATTACATCATGATGATATACACACATGTACACACATATACATACAACATATAATAATAAAGTAAAACCAAATAGTAATATTTTTAATACATTTAATACACATGTTTCTGATAATTACGCAAAAGAGAAAAAGATTCATATCTTGCCTAAACACCTCCTTCATTTAATACAAATCAAATAAGTCTTAACTAAAGAAGGATTTATGTAGGAGATGAATTCTTTTCTCTTTAATTATCTGAAACACATGTATTAAATACATTCAAAATGTCAATATTTTGTCTGACTTTATTATATGTTTTATGACTCCAAGCCATTACAGGTGAGCCTGTCCCTAATCCATTTACAGATATTCTAACAAGGAATTGTAATGGTTTGTTCTACTGGACCCCAGTTGAGAAAGAAGTTGTGAAGAACACAGCTAATTGTCTAATCATTCTTATTTAAAGTAAAAAAATAAAAAATAAAAAACAACAACAGCAGTAGTGGGTCAGTTAATTTGGCTTTAGGTTGAAAATCATCATCATATCTTTTATATTTGGAATTTAAATTCCAAATGAACACTGGGCAATGACTACATGAATGACCTGTAAAGTTACGCTTATAATCCTCAAGCATGCATGCATGTATGTATGTATGTATGTATGTATGTATGTATTGGCCCAGTTGCTGTGGAATCGTGCCAGTGACCAGATTGTTGTTAGTGCAACAACAAATTTGACACAAAATAATAAATGATTAAGTGAAGCAAACAGTTTTTGTGCTTTTGAATGGCTAAAGTGTCTTTCATACTGTTATTGCTAGATATTTATATAAATAAATATTTGCAAGATCAGCATAAGTTCTGTATCAGCTTAGTATTGAAATGCAAGAAACATACAGTAATAGCTCATGTTTTTAAGTTAACCTAAATAAGCAAGTGAAATAAAAACAAATATGTTTTGTCACACTGAAAAACAAGCATGTACATTTTAACAGGTTAGAAATTATTTGAGCTGTAAATTTAATAATTTCAGTAGATACAATATAATATCACAAGAAAATTTTTTAAAAGACTTCTGTCTTATGATGTAAATCACTGTATGCTACATGCTAGAAATATTAAAAATTTGTTGTTCTTTACTACCAAAATTCCTTTATAAATCTAGAAAAAAGTAAACTTTGCAATTGAAAAACAAGAACACCAGTAAATATTCAAGTAGTCACCAAAATACAAATTAGCACAAAAGTCCATAATAACTAATAAAATGTCTGTGATTAATTTGCCATGCAATTCAGTTAGTTGGAATGGTAAAGACAAATCTATCTGACCATAAATTGCAGACTAAAAACTGGTTTTGGAAGGGGAAGCAGTCAACTTTTAGTTAATTTACCGTCATTTATACATTCAGAAGCAAGAAGCTGACATATGACATATCAAATTTTATGTATCTAGAAATTGTTGGTTAAAATAATAATTTAATAAAGAGTAACATGAATAAATATATACAAAGTTGATTATGTGAGATGTATAAAAATTATTTCTTATTTTGACAGTTATGTTAACCATTTTTTTTTTTTCAAAAAAAAAAAAAAATGTTCCATTCATTCTGATCTCACTTCAATTTTCACAACATTAGCAAGGATTTACCATTTACAGCTCCTATTTTTATACACATAAAACAAAAGTTTTAAATCCTATTCAAAAATGCAGTTACGGAACACAGACAATCAAACCACTACACAAAAGTCTGCCAGTGCTGCAGAAAAGAGTTCCATTGCCTCATCTTATCTTAAAATTCCACATTGAGATGATTATCCTGCAAATATATTTTTCTTGCCCACAAATAAATACTGGGACTTCTTTAATGCCCATCACCAAACTCTAGGTGCATTAATGAGATGGAGGCTGAAATAAAAAATATTAAGAAAAAAAAAAAAATACAACACAAGCAGATAAGCAAATACATTTACTTCAGAAGTCTAATCTTCCTAAAATTAATCCATTGAAGTTGTTTACATGACACACACTAATACCAGTTATAGAAGTCTAAGAACTCTTAGATGCCACACCATATGTCATCCATATTATCTACAAAATAAAGGATGGGCAACCAAAATGTCAATGACAAAGAGACATTGGTAACCACCACACTGTCCAACCCAAAAGAAATAAAATCAAGATGTCACAAATTCTCTCAATAAAATGTAAGATAGAAATGCTCTTGTAAAAAGATAGAAAAGATCCTGGATTCATCACTGTGATTGCAAGTAATAATTATAAAAAAAATAAATAGAAAATTTAATGAACGCAGACCAATTTAGAATACATGTCATTGCATATTAAATGAAAGATATTTCTCATAAAAGCTGTAAATGAAAGAAAAAAAAAACAGATAATATAAAAAAGAAGAGAAAAACAACAATATTTTTTCAAATATAAATTGTGTATGGAAGTTGGTAAGGTTCTAAACATTGTGAGTATTTGTTTATAAATAATTGGTCTAAATGCAAGCAGAATAGGACTTAAGTCAATAAGAGAATGATAGAGATAATGACTCATTTCCAGATGAAATACATAACATTCTCATAAATGTTATCAGATTTCATTTAAGCATCAACCAAACCACCAACACCTCTTGAAACTTGCTGCTTAGTGAAAGAAAAGAAATTTGAAAAAAAAAAAAGAAAATCTACAAATATTTCTCAGTAATGTGTTTACGTGTGTGTGTGTGTGTGTATCTATTCTTTATTCTTTTACTTGTTTCAGTCATTTGACTGCGGCCATGCTGGAGCATCGCCTTAAAGGGTCTTTTAGTTGAAAAAATTGACCCCAGGACTTATTCTTTGTAAGCCTAGTACTTAATCTATCAGTCTCTTTTGCCAAACCACTAAGTTACAGGGATGTAAACACACCAACATCAGTTGTCAAGCGATTGTGGTGGGACAAAGACAGAAAGACAGACAGACACACACACACACATATATACACATATTGAACTGCACTCTTCAAAACTTCCACTAAGAATAAATACAAGGTAAAATGACTACCTGTTTTTATTGCAAGTTTATCTTACCCTCCTCCGACTTTTAGTTCATGCAATTGAAAAAACATCGCATTATTTATGGATGACCCAATATCATTATTATTCATATATATATATATATATATATATATATATATATATATATATATATATATATATATATATATATATTCTATCGAGGTGCAGCAATATCAAAGGAAGGCCAATTGGGAAGATAATTTTTGTGTGTGGAAAATGCTCAGAAGCAATAAACACTGAAAATGTGCATGGGAAAAAACTACAAGTAGTTGATAACTTCCATTACCTAGGTGACCAAGTTAGTAGTGGATGTGGATGCTCTGAAAGTGTAGCTGCTAGAGTAATGATAGCCTGGGCAAAGTTCAGTGAGCTCCTACCTCTGCTGGTGACAAAGGGCCTTTCGCTCAGAGTAAAAGGTAGACTATGACACATGTATGTGAACAGCTATGCTACATGACAGTGAAACATGGGCTGTGACTGCTGAGGCCATACGTAAGTTTGGAAGGAATGAAGCTAGTATGCTCTGCTGGATGTGCAATGTCAGTGTGCATACATGACAGAGTGTAAGCGCCCTGAGAGAAATGCTTGACATAAGAAGCATCAGATGTGGTGTGCAAGAGAGATGACTGCGCTGGTATGGTCATGTGTTGTGAATGGAGGAGGACAGCTGTGTGAAAAAGTGTCACACCCTAGCAGTTGAGGGAACCTGCGGAAGAGGGAGACCCAGGAAGACCTGGGATAAGGTGGTGAAGCATGACCTTTGAACATTGGGCCTCACCGAGGCAATAACAAGTGACTGAGACCTTTGGAGATATGCTGTGCTTCAGAAGACCCGGCAAGTCAAGTGAGACCATAGCCGTGGCCTATGCCAGTGCTGTATAACCAACCCATTTAAGAGTACCCTTCAATCATTAGACAATAAACTATGCTTGCAAAGACCTGTTGAGGCAAGTGAAATCGCTGTCATGGCCAATGACAGTACCACCTGTGCCAGTGGAACATTAAAAGCACCATCCTAGCATGGCCACTGACTGGTTCCCGTGCCAGTGGCACGTAAAAAAAGCACCATTCGAGCTTGGTCATTGCCCCAGTGCCGCTGGACTGGCTCCTGTGCAGGTGGCATATAAAAAGCACCATTTGAACGTGACGGATACCAGTACTGCCTGACGGGCTCTCATGTCAGTGGCAAGCTGGAGATCTGCATCAGGTTCCAGTCTGATCTGACATGGTTTCTGCAGCTGGATGTCCTTCAAAACGCCAACCACTTTACTGTGAGTGCATGAGTGCCTTTGCGTGACACTAGCATGACTATTCTTTGACATGGTGCCAGCACAGGATTCTTGCAGGCCAACCCTTTTTACCAGGGAAAGTGACCTTAACACTTCTGTTGTGGAGTACAGGCCTTCTTATATGTATATACACACACACAAATATATATACATACATATATATGTGTGTGCGTGTGTATATATATATATATAT
>NC_068990.1:31313191-31313660 GCF_001194135.2 Octopus bimaculoides | reverse complement strand
TATATATATATATATATATATATATATATGGCTCAAAATACAGATTAGAAAAACAGCCGGCAGCTGATGAAGGGTCATTCTTTGTGTTGTTTGTCTTGTTTTCCATTTGATTCTTTCGTTGTTCGCAAAAAAAAGTTCATATTCCATGATCTCATACTTCGTATGTTTTGTTGTTTACGTTTTGTGATGTCCTGTGCTCACATATGCATATGTATATACGTATACATGTAAGTATGTACGTATACATATGTATATATGCATAAATATATATATATATTTATATACATACCTAAGCATGTATTACACACATAGGTACATATACCCATATATGCATTATACAAACACATGCACATGTACTCCACATATACACATAAATATATGCAACAGACAATATATATATATGCAACAGACAATATATATATATATATATATATATATATATATATATATATATATATATATATATATA
>NC_068990.1:31306776-31313181 GCF_001194135.2 Octopus bimaculoides | reverse complement strand
ACACATATAAAGTGTGTAACAGTAATGAGTATTCTTTTGTATGTCGTGTGTGGGGGGGGGGTCTCGTTTTTACGTATGTGGGTGTTTCCAGATACTACCTGATGATGATAATATATATATTTTGATTTTCATTGTTTCCATTGTGACATAATCAGAGCAAATTACATTTGATCATGGTATATAACTTCCCATTTCATACCTGTGGTTATTTTGTTTTAAGTCCCAGAGGTGTTTTGGACAGGGAGATTGCATCTGTTTTGTGTAATGCTCAGAATGTGCATGTATCTGTCTTTAAGGGTTTGGCTAGTAGTACCAATATAGATTCTTTTCTGCTTGTCCTTCCTGTAAAAGTGTTGCTCTAAAGACTGTGATAGATTATAAGCAATCTCTATGTAGTGGGAATATCTTAGCTTTTATGCACCTGCATCTTTGTTCAGAGTGTTGTGTGTGTAGTGGCATTATAAATTAGTGATTACATGGTACGTGTTTTTGTGCAGCTATAGCAGACTTTTGTGTGTGTGTGTGTGTGTGTATATATATATATATATATATATATATATATATATATATACACACAAGTAAAGTTTCCACTCATTTACTAACTTATTTTGCCTAAAATTTTTGTTGCCTCTTGCATCCTTTTCTATAGTCTTTGACTGTCCATTATCCGAGCTGCATTCTTTTTGTTTGTTTGTGTGCATGTATGTGCACAAACACATGTATGTATGTAAGTGTGTGTATGCATGTATGTTCGCGTATGTGTGTGCATATGTGTATATGTATGTGTGTATGTTTGTATGTATATATTCTGCATGTTCATGTTTGTATACTTTTATGTGTGTGTGTGTGTTTGGATGTGTGTGTGTGTACCTTTGTCTCCTTGTGTGTGCATGTCTGAGTGTGTCTGTGTATGGGTTTTTGTGACTGTGTACTGTGTCTGTATGTATGGATGTGTGTCTCCATATGTGACCTTGTATGAAGTGAAGTGTGTGTATATGGTCACATGTTTCAGTCTACATTTCCTACTGTAGTAGGTAATCATACCCCCATACAGTTTATATTTATATACAGGTAGAATAGTTAGTGGCCTGTTATGTAGATGTATATGCGTGTGTGTGTGTATATATATATGTATACGTATATGCATGTGCACATGTATGTAGGCAAATGGATATAAATGTAAACAGGTAGACATACAGATTGATAGGTACATAGGTAATATGAACAGACAAGCACACATACACACATACATATGCAAACAAAGATTGAAACACGTGACCATATACACATACACTTCATTTGACACAAGGATACACATGGAGACATACATCCATACATACAGACACAGTACATATTCACAAAAACCCATACATAGACACACTCAGACATGCACACAAGGGGACAGAGGTACACACACACATAAAAACACACAAAAACATGAATATACAAAATACATACATACAAACGTACACATATATATACATATATACATATGCACACACACACACACACACAAACATGCATACACATGCTTGCATGCATGCATGCATACATGTGCACACACATGCACACAAACAAACAAAAAGAATGCAGCTCAGATAATGGACACAGACAATGGCTATTGAAAAGGTTGCAAGATGCAATGAAAATTTTAGGAAAAATAACTAAGTAAATGAGTGGAAACTTTACTGGTGAGTGTGTTAAATAATGAGGCACTAAATGAGAATGACTCTCCCCAGACACAACAATATATATATATATATATATATATATATATATATATATATATATATGTATGTATGTATGTGTGTATGTATATCACATATGAGTGCATATGTGTGTGTGTGCATGCATGTATGTTGCACATGATTGCATATATATAAATACATACACACATATGTATACAGACATACCCACATCAATACTGCTAGCAACAATGGCCAACTATAAACATTAGCACCTTTACTCCTAGCACCAACATGATTCTCTCATTAAAACCACAAAAGCCACCAACCACATCCCCATCATTAGTCTGTTTTTCTTTATATCTTCATAATAGCTGTGTTTACGTGAAAAGTGTCCAGAACTTTGATGCCAATAGTGGATAATTTTTAATTCATTTTAAATCTATATCCATTTGATAACACTAACTGTGACTATAACAAGCAGCTTCAACCATATTTTGTTTTTTATACAGCTACAGTTATCAAGAAAATGCAATATAAAAAAAAAAACCTTCAGGTGATTCAAAACTAAGAAAGTATCCAGTGTATTTTTTTGTGGCTATGCTTCAAAGAACTAGTGATATAACATTGCATTTCAGGGCATAGTAATATTCTTTCTTTGGTGGTTATTTCTAAGATTTATCTTAATTGGAATATTTACTTGAGATTTTCTGCTTGATTGTATTTAGGTTTTTTCTTTTCTTTCTTTTTTTTTGGTGTTGATAATCTGTTCATTTAACAAAAATCTCTAGGTAATTTTAACTAGATTTTAATGATAATTTATTTGCAATGTATTTCATTTTAATTTGGCTTTGTGGAAATTTAAGAAATGTACACAGATATCAGACATGATAATATGGATCACCACCCAATTTAAATTGGTATATCTATTTTAATAAGTGCAACCTATACACCAAGATTAATGATGGAGGAACTATTGCATCGCAAAACCTTTACTTACATATTTTTACAAAGAATAATAAGAATGAAGCTATCTCTTATGTAGTTACATTTAACTTTTTTCTTCTGGGAGATGCCAAAAGAGCATTCGGCTATGAAGCTGATGCAGTCAATTTTTCTAAGAGATTAGGTAAATATATTTTCATCACTTGAGTTACTTTTATATTTATCATATTCATTTAAAGTAGAGAGACAAGGAAAGTTATTTCCTAACGCAAATTGTTTAAATTCTATAACAGTAAACTTTACACTGTACAACCATATGGCAAAAACCAGTCTCAACCAATGTTCTGATCAAAAAGATTTTCTTTTCACAAATCCATTAAAATATTGTAATACTTACTGCTATTCGTACTAGGTGTTGAAGTAGTTGGTTGATGAGGTTGAGAAATATTTTGGTTTCCAGTTTGTCTCTCTACTCCGGGTTTTGGTGGACTTGTTGATGGAGGCTGCACATTTCGTGAGTCAACTAATTGCTCTTTTGGTAACAATGTTGGTAAATCCTCAAGGGAAGGAGGTTGTTTTAAATTCTATATGGAAAAAAAAAAAAAATGGAAGGTAAATCTAACTATAATACAATAAGCAAAAAAGTAGAATTGATAATGATTTTTATTATTATAAAATCTTTCATGAAGTAACTTTTAGCCTTCATATGTACTAGTAATATATTAGACTTCATTTTAATATCTTTGCCAAAGCAGAACGAACCAAGTAAGATAAAGATACCTCTTCATCTAGAAAATAAGAATCTGTGTTCAGACCTAAAATACTACAGGTACAAAAATCACTATCTTATGATATTTAATATTTGGATTCCCAAAATAATGTGTTTTCCATGCTAGGGTCTTAAGAAGACATATTCCAACATGGGAAACATAATGTAGGATAAAAGAGTGAAGGTGCTTATATTCAGACTTTGAACTGTAAAATACTGTCAACAATCCACAATAAACAACAAAGAAAACCCTATAAATAATCAACAGTAATTCTAGCAACATCATCATCATTTAACGTCTGTTGTCCATGTTGGCATGGGTTGGATGGTTTAACCAGGAATGGCAAGCTGAGGGGCTGCACCAGACTCTAGTCTGATTTGGCATGGTTTCTACAGCTTGATACCCCTCCTAACACTAACCACTCCAAGAGTGTAACAGGTGCTTTTATGTGCCACTGGCACATAAGTCAGTTACAAGACACCAGTATCTGCCACGACTACAATTTTACTTGGCTTGATGGGTCTTTTACTCAAAAACAGCATATTACCAAAGGTCTCGTATATTTGTCATTGCCTCATCAATTAAAAAAAACTAACAAATATAGACAGTAAGGGAGTTTGTCAAAACCAACAGAAATCAAGACAAACATAACATAACTAGCACAGATAGACCAATTTCTCATAAAAATTATTATAATAGAGATAAAAACTCAAAGTTAATTACTTGATTTAAACATATAGTAACAGTTTTGTTTCATCATTTACAAAAACACCTTTTAAGTGCAAAACTTTTTAGTTATGATACTGCTGTAATGCTTAATCTATAATATAAATTGAAGTTGGCCGAGCGTTGTATTCTTTCTTGTGTAATATAAATTGGACATGGGCGACCGTTGTATTCTTTCTTGTCTTGAGGTTCACAACCAAACGGCTGGGTGGATTTGCCTGAAAAATGGCACACATGTGGAGACGGGTGTATAGATTGGAATGTGGTTTGTATTTTTTTTCTAGCCCCCATAGTTACCGAGAAAATCGATTAAAACTTTTTCTAATGGAATTCCCCTGTTTGTTCAGCCATTAAAACAACCCGTTGCTCACACAGCCAGCATATACCATTTCGCTAGCAACAAGGGGAGTACAGGATGACAGTCAACCAAAAGTTTCGCTATGCTGTCTCTCTTCTTTCACCTCTTTGTGGGGTTAATAATCTTAATCTTTAGTTACAGTCTCTCATTCAAACTACATAACAGGCAGAATTGTCGGATTAAAACAGTAGGGTGTTTTGAGGGAGATTTGGCTGCTATTTCTACCAGGTCTAGCTACCATGTAGAGGTCTGAACTTAATTTTCATTCACATATTTGCATTTCAAAAATTTCATATAATCTTTTCCATAAATCAACTATCGTAAAAATACACACACACGACCATTTCATATATCTTCTTTCAATTTCTGCTCTCTGCAAATAAAATTTTTACGGATACAACTGCTTACAAAAATAGGGATTAATGTATAGTCTTAACAGTAAAGGGAGGGGAGTATTTTTAGTAGATTGTTGCCACACTGTGACAATATTATCCATTTTGTGATAAAAAAGAAACATTCAAAAGGTTTCAGAATTCTGAGAAGGATCTTACAGAGTAAAATTAATGATAAGACATAGAGCTTTGTGCCAAATTTTACTATAATTTTGTCATGAAAATTTTAAAAAACATTTCAAGTCAAATATTTCAGAATCCCTCATCCGCAATGCTTGAAGTAAAAACAGAGAAAACACTATAGTAGATGATCTGAAAAGAAACCTTTGTCTCATGGATCATTGATCAACCCCCGCTCAATCTTATCCAACGGCTGGTAATAGGAAGGTGATCCAGCTGCATGAACCATGCAAAAGCAGACACTGGAGACTAATAACATTTTCAAGTATATCAAATATTGTCCAACTCTCCAACCCATGCCAGCATGGAACATAGGCATTAAATGATGATGATGATGATGATGATGATGATGATGATGATGATGATGATGATGTATGGAAATTGTTTTTGGTGGCAAAACAAAAATCTTTTCTGGTAATCAAAAAAGGAATACTTCATTTAACACATTCTTAAAAATTCTGAAATGAACAGCACACAACTTTAATCTAGTTGCAATAAGTTCATTTTATATAACATCTCTTCTCATAAAATACCATTATTTTAAAATTTAAAATAATTTCTGAACCGTTAATAAAATGAGATAGAACAAAATGGGTGAAATTAAGAAAACAATAAATAAATAAATAGCGGAGCTGTTAAAGAAGATGCATATACTGTCAATAAGTCACTTGCACAAGTCTCAAGTGTCACCAATTCAACTGCATGCTACACCACAGCAATTAACAATATTCTCAATTAGCAATTGTTTAGGGAACTGCAAACAATTCACCTTCTAAGTAACATTGTTTAACTTAACTTTCGTGTGATATTTCATCTTCAGGCCATGGCAAATGATTACAAATACAAATATCAAGGGAAATATTACACTTGAGTAGTTCCAATATTTAAAACTACTAAAGAGAGATAACTTCACCAAGAATAACTTCAGCAAGCAAAGTTTCTAAAGTTCCCACTATATCTTCAATTCTTTTGAGATGAAATCTAGATAATAATTTTTCTTGAAAACAATGAAAAAGATGGATATCTATGTTAATATGTGAATTTGAAAGAAAGGTAAAGTATGAAAACAGATTGAAAATGTGTTATAATATTGGCAAACATACTGATATTAGAAATCAAAATACTGATAGTAAAGGAAGACAAAACAAAAAAAAAAAAAGAAATGTTTTTCTTGTGAAAGTAATTTTTAAGAAAACTAACTGAAAGTTAGTAGGTAGCTTCATAGATAAACACACTCATCAACTAAATATATAATGCAAAGTCAAAACATATTTTCCTCTAATTAAATGTGTAATTAATATATAAAATAGGATTATTGATGTAAGCTAATTTCTATTAATCTTCAATTT
>NC_068990.1:31292194-31302095 GCF_001194135.2 Octopus bimaculoides | reverse complement strand
TATATTAATACATATGTGTGTGTGCATATATATGAGGTGTGGCTGTGAGGTAAATTTTACTAAGTATTAATTTCCCTGTGTTCTGTGTCTGTGTGTTTGTGTTTTGTTCAATCTATCTTAAAAAAAAAACTATTATTACCTTTCTGGTGTATATTCAGTTCCTTCCTACATAAATTATGAGTAATGCACCCAGGTATTGCCCAGGTGTTATGACCTACAGCCACATTGTATTATTTGTTCCTTTCTTATGGGCAGAATCGACACACGAGGAGTATGAAGCAAACAACTCTTCCTTATAAACATGTTTTTCGGTCATTTTCTGAAGAACAACGTTGCAGTTTCCATCTGCCAAATTCAGTCACAAGTCTGTGGTTGGCCTGGGGCTATAGTAGAAAACACTTGCCCAATATACCATGCAGAGGGACTGAACGTGGAACCATGTGGTTGGAACACAAACTTCTCAATCACACAGTCATTCTTGCACCTAATGTTGTGTGTGTGTGTGTGTGTGTGTGTGTGTGTGTGTGTGCGTGTGTTTAGATTTGTTGTTAAATTGTGCATGGTGTTCTACACTGTCTCAAACTTAGCAGTTCATCAAGCAGAGATACAAATAAATGCCAGATTGAAATACATACTGAGGTCAGTATGATCAATTAAATTTTTGAAGGTGATACCCCATCATGGCAACAGTTGAAAGACTAAACCCAGTAAAATAATGTTTAAAGACTTAATGGCATCGAATTTAAGGTAATGGATTACTAGCCACAAGATAATGAGTACAAAAATTTGTATTGAATTTCCACTCTATACAATAACACTATATATATATGTACATCCCAGTCTACTTGACTTCCAACAATTAACAATTGTAATTTGAAAGATGTCCAGATTTCTTAAAAAATTACTGTGCAAAATATTCTGAGAAAAAGCACTTTTTGTCACAACACACACACACACACACACACACACACACGTGTCTCTGTGGTAACTTGAGCTGCTACAAATAGCAACCAAATCTCTCTTAAAGCATACCTTTCATCAAAAGAAAGACACATATTTACAGTATTTCAGGAAGGAAAAAAAATCTATGCAATGGGTCTGCTTCAGAGGCATCTCTGGGCTGAACAAAACACAGACAAACATACTTCACATTGATAAATTATCTACTAAATAATACTAATAAAGTTGACGGTATATCTTCGAAGTTTCATTCCCTGGTAAAACTCCATGTATTTTGAACACTTTCTCATTATGCCCTATCTAAGACATAAAGATTGTTCAGGCAGAGTTACTTTCCTTAGCTAAAGACCTAAAAATTGTGCGACCCATCCTCATTTACAAGTTTATTCTTGTAGTAAAAAAGGAGTGGTGCAAAAAACATACTTTATTTGGTAACCGAAAGATTACTGAATCTTTTGGTACCTCATATGTCAAAATTGGCAACTCAGTTTTTGAATCCATAAGGAACATAGACACACACAGAAACACTGTTTTATATATTAAGATAAATACAAAAGGTATGTAATAACACATACACACTTACAAACAAAATTATAAACAAACACACATGTGCTTGTATCATTTCACTAAACGTATACAATAGACAGCAATGTTACTTATTGCTTGCCCATCCCATGTCAGAATTCAAATATATGTATCTTTGCTTATCTTATTATAGCTGCATGAATTTCTGTAACTTTTTTATTGAGGTTAATATTTGCTTATTTCTTCTTTCATCTTATCTTTCTCATGATGGTTATTATCTTATATTTCAATTTTTAATCACTATTACCATATAACTACATATTTTGATCACATCATCATCATCATCTTAATGGCCCCTTTCCCATGCTTGTATGGGTCAGACAAAGTTGAGTGAAACAGACCTTCTTATGACTGGATGCCTTTCCTGTCACCAACCCTCACCTGTTTCCAAGTAGGTTAATAATATTTCCCCATAGCCAGACATGTTCATGCAGAATACTGGAAATAAATGATACTGCTTGTGTGACAGTAACAATCATTTTAGAACTATTACACAAGATTAAAACAAGGAGACAAATACACACACACACAAAAGACATATTTCAGATTCTGCCAACCAAATCCACTCACAAGGCTTTGGTTGGCCCCAGGCTATAGTAGAAGACACTTGCCCAAGGTGCCATACAGTGAAACAGAACCTGGAACAATGTGGATGGGAAACCACCTTTTTACCACACAGCCACGCCTGAGTTTATATGTATATTTATATATATTATTTAGAAAACACTTGTATAGTAGAAAACACTTGCCCAAGTGAGGTTGAACTTCGAACCATGTGGTTGGAAAGCAAACTTCTTACCATATAACCATGTTTGTGCTTCTCGCATAATTTTATGTTTCTGGTAAGGCTTTTTTTAAATACTATTATAAAAATATACATATTTCAACAAGGATAGATTATATTTTAATACCCAAATAAAGTAATCACACTGTTCAAATTTTCTGTTATGATCTGATAGTGTTCAAAAGATTACTGTTAATTAAAAACATGCCTAATTATTTATAAACATACACATAAATGCTTGCAGCTGTACATATATAAATACACACACAAACATATACATACACGCACACAAACATATACATACACACACACACACATATATATATACATACACATACATATGTATGTATATCATCTTCCTTGTTACCATCTTTTTAACATCTGTTTTCCATGATGCCATGGGTTGGATGGTTTGACAAGTTCCAGTGAGCCACAGGGAAACATTGTGCTCCATGTCAGCTTTAGCATGGTTTCTACAACTGGATGCTCTTGCTGATGCCAGTTACTTTACAGTACATACTGAGTGATTTTTTTCTTGTCACTGGCACTAGTGAGGTTGCTAAGTAATTTGCAAGACAAAAAAGAAGAAGAAAAGAGGGGGAAAAAAAAGGAAGAAAAACCTCTTGACTTAAGTGGCAGAGTATTTGAGAGGGTGGAGAGGAGATTTTATGCCTGAGACTAGCATAGGTGTCTTGCTGAAGAGAAGATACATGGGTGCTCCACATTTATATAAGGTTGTGATAGAGTATCTAGGAAAAAGTGGAGATGGGTTGTCAGAGCAAAACCCACAGGAAGCAAGAGATGACAAGGGCAATGGATTAGGGGGGATAGTGACAGAGAGTTAGATATTGGGGTAGAGGCAAATGCAATGAGTGTGTGGGAGGGGGGCTTGATAGGAAATATCAGTATGGACAGGGAGTAGGAGGAGAGAGATAGGAGTGGCTCAGGAATGATAGTTCAAGGAATAGAAGATGATGAGTAAGGCATAGGAGCAGTGGGGAGGGAGATGTAGAAGCAGATAAAGGGTAGTTATAGTGAGTGGGTGTGGTGGCAGACAAAAAAGGGCACTATGAGTGATAACAGATATGGAAAGTGTTAAAATGAAACATGGGAAAAGAAGAGGAGGGGCAATAGAATGTAGCAGAGAATATTGCTGGTATAATGCTCTGTTTGAAGTTCATGTAGCCACAAATATCCCAGATAAATTCTTTATAGCCCCCAAACAAATATTTTTCCCTTTCAAACAGATATAGAAAGATATTCAATAAGCATACTGTAAAATTTGCATACACCACCACATCTAATATAGCTGATATTATAGCAGCTCACATCACAAGAAAATTGAAAATCTTTGAAGCAAAAGAAAAGAACTAGTCCTTACTATGAACTTTTAAAACAGTCTGGATTCACTTTTAATGAAATGAGTATATCTAGTCCAGAGGAAGTGAGTGTTAATATGTAACATGTATCTAGTCAGAATACAGTGAGTGTTAATCTACTAATGTTTCGTGTAGAGAATAGTATTAATGCTAATATAATAAATGGAAACTTCTATAACTATAGGCTGAATGAACTATGTAATTGTAGGAACTGTAATAATTGCCTCTTGGTCAACTGAGGAAAAATATAGTTTATAAATGTTCTCTAACACACTTGGAATAGTATATTGTTACATAGGCTACATAATCCCAACTCCATAATCACACTTCCTTGAATAGAAAAGAAAATGTTACGTCATTAAGAAATTTCTGTGGAAACTCAAGGAGGATAATGTTAAATATTTTATCAAGTGGTCTATAATAGAAAGTACTTCCTCATATCATGGAGAGAATTCTCTGTACACTTTGTACTTTGTACCTGGAGAAAACTCTAGAACTCCTCGAATGTAACTCCAACTTAAAAAATAAACAATGAATTTTTGATTCAATGCTCACATTTATACAGTAGAACATTCTTAGCATTTGCAAACAGAAATCTTAAATGATTAGCTTGCACTGGTATAAACAGATAAATTCAATACCCTAGTTAAGCTAACATTGAACCCACCCATAATAATATACGAAATACTCCCCCAACTAACCTGAATTAGGGATAATTAATTTGATACTTGGTTCATATTCTATTGAGCCCTCTTCCTCATTTTTGTTTTACCAATTAGCTTATAAGCACTCCTTTCCTTACTATTTTGAAATTCATCCCGATTGCCAATTATTTTCTATAATTTTTACAACTAGAATAATGTGGTTTATCCTTTCTTTAGAATATATTTTATTTAATAGAATTCTTTTTAACTGCTGGTAATATGATTTATTTTCTTTTAGTATATTTTATTCAATGATTGCAAACTTGAAATTCCCAAATAATCTAAATAAGCAATGTTTTTCCAGCATGCACATGCTTGCGCACATGCACACACACATTCATTATATATATATATATATATATATATATACATACACAAGCATATATATATATACATACATCTATACTATTAAATGCACTCAAAGACATATATAAAAATATATGTATACGTATAAATAATACAAAAAACATATATAAATTATAATACAGAAAAAAATTTAGTCACCATAAGATAATTGAGGATCAAGTATAAAAGTGTAAACTATTCAGACAAGTACAAATTGAAAGAAATTTATAAGGAATTGTTAAAGAATGTACACAAATAGGGGAAATAATGAATAGAAAAACAAGTAGATGATCAAATAATGCAATTCCCTTTATAGATCAGGTTAAACAGTATAATTAAAAACATTAAAACTGACAAATAAGAAAACACATTTACCTACACATTTGTACATACATATGTAAATACCTATATACACATGCCCATATGTACATATATATATATATATATATATATATATATATATATATATATATATATATATATATATATATATATATATATATATATATATACACACACACACACACACACAAACATACACACACAGTTCTCTCTATATACATGCATTTATACAAGTGTATTTGAGCCTGAAGGATTGCATGGAGACACAAGACACTATATAAATCTGCTGAATTATTGTGTTTCCATGGCATGAGACTATTACTAGTTCATATTTAAAAAAGCCCTAGTCACTCATATAGTCAATCAAGTTGTGCAGCACAGTATCATACCCAGTGAGTGGTATAGCAGCATTACAATCAACTGGAACTAGGGTAATGGAGATACCTTAGACAGAGGTAACTACAGAGGTATTAAAATTGCTGGACCAACTAATAAATGATATAGAAAGGGTCACAGCTGAACTAATTAGAAAGAAAGTTAACCTAAATGTAATGCAGTTTGGCTTTGTGGTCAGGAAGAAACACAACTGATGCTATCTTCCTTGTAAAACAACTGCAGGAGAAGTATTTAGTAAAATATAAACTGCTGAACCTGGCATTTGTTAATTTAGAGAGAGCCTTTGACAGAGTCCTCTGCTCTTCCATCTGGTGACTACAGTGGAAGCTAGGAGGGTTGATGAATGGGTTTGTAATGGTCAAACCCATTGCAAAAGATATAATGTAATTTACAAATGCACTGTCTTTAATCTATTGCACAACTCTACAGCCATATACAGAGGATCAACCAAAAATTTTAAGCAACGATATGCTGCTCACCTTCACTCTTTTAGATACTATAAACATAGTAAATCTACAACACTCGTCAACCACATACATCATCTCAAACATACAAATATACCCTGTATATATAAAACCATAGAAACTATGTCAGAGCAGGCAAGAGAGCTTGGCACAGCCATCTGACTTGCCAGCATGTTAAACCATCCAACCCATGCCATCATGGAAAACAAATAGATAGATAGACAACATTATTTAATGATATCTATCTATCTATATATATATATATATATATATATATATATATATATATAAAATAAAATAAAAACAGATGAATGGATTATATGGCATTGTTACAATGTTTTATTGAGAGAGAATTTATTATGATATAATATTGTACTTCCAGGTATATAAGATGCAACATCATTAAGATTATGCAATATGTTATACTCTTCAGGCTTCACCATAATGTAGGTAGGTAAATAATTGATATGCCATCAGATTAACATGTCTAACAACATGTAAACACCCAAAGCAAGAAATACCAACAGTTCAGATATGGTAAAGGGTGGGAATATATCCAGTCAATCAAAACCATAGTTCAATTAAGCTTCAAGAGAAATTGACAACAAAAATGGGAAGAACAAAAAAAAAAAAAAAACAGAAGAAAAGTTGAATGGCAATATATTCACTCCATCTCTCATTAAACCTAATGACTCTAATTAGAATCACACACTAGCAACAAAAAATGATTATCTTTGGAGAGTGGCACCAAATTCAAACTCTGACTCCATCAATGCTTTAAAGTAAGACTCAGACACCATTTGCAAAAGAGATAATGTATTAAATAAAATTGTGCAGCATATTTGAAGGAATGGAATATACAGGTAGATAAGATATGCACTGTTTAATTATTTTCTTAAATTTAATACAAACTAAAGTCTTCAGTTTAATTATCACAGAATAAATGAAATGAATACACTAGATTTAATTAAGAGTGATGATGCTAATTAGTGTATAGATAAAATATATCGAGGATTAATGCATAAAGATTTAAGAATATTTCCCAAAGAAATTCAGCAGAGAGGCACACAGAGAGAAGAAAAAAAAAGAAAGGAAAGAATTAACTCATTGAGGTAGCTATAACAATTGCAATAGTATTAACTGAATAAAGTAAAATAGAATACAATAAACTGATAAGGGAAAGAAAAGACAAAATATGACTGGCACGCACATAATCAAACATGAGCAAATTAAGTCTAAATACTTAGTTATAAGTTTTAATTGTATCCAATTCATAAAAATATAAACTTAAACTAGTTTAATTGCTGTAAATTTCTAATAAATCTGTAAAACAGTTATTTTGAATCTATGAGCTAAAATTATTGTAATCACCAGGGCAAGTGGAACCAATATCTATACCAAAAAAAAAAAAAAGAAAAAGAAAACTACCTAATTAGAACAATACTGCCCTATTTATTATAGACTAGCAAAGATACCCAGTGTTGCTCAGGATTAAAATGGTATAATTTGTATATATAATACAGTTATATTGAAACAGCTGATAAGGGAAAGTGCAGCATTGATGACAAAACATTTGTTGAGTAAATGACGGTCTAATTTGACTAAGTGACTTGTAATACATCCGTTTGGAGGATTCCAGGCCCTAACCTGTCATGGAAAATTGGGAGGTGGGGTATGTAATTTTTGAATACACCGGAAAGCTGTCAGTGGATATACTTGCCTTTGAGGCAGTCAGTGCTGCATTTAACATGACCCATCATATGGCTGACAGTTAAATAAATGGAGGTGTAATGGAGATATTGTACGTAAATGGGTACATTCCGGAAATGGGCTGCAATGGGAGATGGCAACAAGAAAGTGAACTGTTGAAATGTTGCAGAAGGTGAAGGGTTGACACTGGATTGCTGGTCTGGCTGTACAATAAGAAACACAAAGTGAGCCTATGCAGTCACATGAGAATATGTAGTAATGAATTACTTGAAAAAATAAGGAATAATGGCATACTGCATGGTATGTATATAGTATGTTTGTATTTTTGCAATATAAGCAAATGAACGAAATAGAAGCACATGTATGGAACTGCTAATTTAATGGTAAATGCCACAATTATTACACACATATATATATATATATATATATATATATATATATATATATATATATATATATATATATATATATATATATATATATATATATATATATATAGATATATAGGATAAATTTCTTAATGTAAGGGTAAATATGTAATTGTAAATACTTTGCAACTGCTATGATAATTATTAAATGGTAATGAAACAGCAAATGTGTACTTTTATATATAACTTGGACCTTGTCACCTCATTGCTTTGTTTTTTTTCAAGAGTTTCACCTCTAGCACTCACGTACATTCAGGCATGTCAGTCACCATGTGCAGATGTGTGCGTGTGCGTTTAATAACATATGTAACATGGAAACACACACACTCATACACTCACACAGATTCATATACAAAATACACTCATATACAAAATGTGATGTCATCATCGTCATATAAAATGTTCCTGATATACACTCACATAATATACTAAGATAGTTACACAGAGACATATATTCATGCATGTCAGTCATTGCATATGTATATGTATGTGTAGATGTGTTTGTGTTTAATAACATACCTAATGCAGAAAGATATATACACACTTATACACTTACACACATACACCCACAGACAGATACACAGTCATATACAAGTTGTGATGCTGTCGTAGTGGTATAAAATGTCCTGTTGACAATAGAAAGATTATCTCTATGAAATGTTATATTCTTTTAATTGAAATGAAAATATAATTTCGAATTGACACTTACTAACCCTCACATACATATAGTAAGATAGACAAACACAGACATACATTCATGCATGTCAGTTATCACATATGTATAAGTATAGATATGTGTGTGTGTTTAATAATGTACTGTTACATATGTATATGTATGTCTAGATGTGTGTGTGTTTAATAATGTACCGTTACATATGTATATGTATGTGTAAATGTGTGTGTGCTTAATAACGTACCTAACGCAGAAAGACACACATACTATGAGACATATACACACTCATACACTTACACATATACACTCACAGACAAGCACACAGTCATATACAAAATGTGATGTCATTGTTATCATGGTATAAAATGTCCTGTTGACAACAGAAAGATTATCTCTATGAAATGTTATATTCTCTTAATTGAAATGAAAATAAAATTTCATATTGACACTTACCAGCCCTCACATACAGTGTGTTTAATAATGTACCTAACGCGGAGAGATAGGAACACACAGTGAGACATATAAACACTCATACACATATATTCAGAGACAGATACACAGTCATATACAAAATGTGACGTTGTCGTCATCGTGGTGGTTAGAATTAAAAGTAAAAAGTATACGAGTGAAACAATATATCACATTACAAGATAGATCTTATTCTTTCACTTTTATTATTTGACTTTCCAAACCAGTGCCAATGTTGCATTGTTTTAGTCTAAGTTACAAAAAACATTACATGCTGTCACTCATGGGGTCTGATAGCATAACCCTGTAAAATTTGATTTGATTTGGTTGAGCCATTTGAGAATGCATTGGGAACAGATAGACAGAGAGACAAAGGATTTTATATATATATATATATATATATATATATATATAGTAGAAAAATAAAGAGAAAGTTCTTGGTACAGTATCTATATATATAAAAATGAGAATGTGTGTCTGTCTGTCTGTCTGTCTGTGTGAATCCCTAAAACTCAAGAACTACGCAACCAATTTCATTCAAATTTTACACATGCCTTACTTAGGGTTCCAGTTATGTTTTAGTCAAAAAAAATTATTAACTTCTTGCAGAGTTCGAGCACACGGCAACATAATATCTCCTCCACTATTTGAGTATTACGTGTC
>NC_068990.1:31287851-31291170 GCF_001194135.2 Octopus bimaculoides | reverse complement strand
TGCTTCTCACATGGACAACTGTATGTTGGCTGCTCAAGAGTGGGCAGCAACAAAAAACCTATTTGTATATGCTCCACAAGGGAAAACAAGGAACATAGTTTACAATGAGGTGTTATAATCACAACAGCAAGAAAGTATGTACATGATCACCTTCTTTTACGAAACTTCATTGACTGTCATATATTTATATTGATATACATATATATATACATGTGTTTGGGTGCGTGTGTTTATATACATCTTTATATATAAAGATGATGCGTAGTCTAGACGGCGTTTTTAGATTTCATTATTCTCTTTAACCCGGGCAACGCCGGGTATTTCTGCTAGTTCTATATATTTAAAAGAATGAGTAGAGGTAGCTTTTTTGAGGGGATAATTTTGAGGGAAGAAGTATACACACATACATACATATATATATGTTAAGATGTTGGTGAGAGAGTGAGTTCACGCAAATACAATTGTCGATGTAATGAACATATAGCTCAGGAGTGGAATAGGTAAACTGAGAGAAAATGTGGGCCTCAACATAACCAACAAACAAGTTCATGCAGTTGGGGCTCATTCTTGATCTCACAGCCACTCCTGAGACCTGATGGTAAAACTCTCCAGTGAATGAGAAGAAAGTTAAGGAGAGGGCCAGTTCAGCCAAGCAGAAGAGGGTAGAGGTATCATATTGAAGATTAAGACAGGTGAAGGAAATGTTTTAATATGAGAAAGCCATCATTATCAAGGATGACAGTATATAGGGATTTGATGTTGAGGGTGAAGAGTAATCTGGAGGAGCCAAGGAGAAAAGAGAATGAATTAAAAGGACAAGGAGAATAGGTGATGTTGTGAACGTATGAATAGAGGGAACTCACTAGGAGTTGGGATAGATGTTTTCAAGAAACAACTTGACCTGCAGCTGTCCAAGATCCCAGATGAACCTACATAACAGCAAGAAACTCAAAAGAGAGTAGCAATATCAAACTCCCTACTTCACCAAAAGCCATTCCCATAAGGAGGTCCATTGAAAAAGTGACAATACTGGTGGTGCCCCAGCATGGCCACAGCCTTTGGGCTGAAACATATAAAAAAAAATACACACACACACATGTACAAGCATGTAAAATAACTTATTATACACTAAAATAAAATTATTATTACATGATGAAGACTGAAACAGCCGTCACCCTTTGGATATCAACTGGTCAAATAAATATATTTCATCTCTCATACCTCCTGACTTTTTATGTTCAATGTATGTAATTATGTATGTGTGTGTGTAATTATATTTAGCTGTTTTCTGGCATCTTACATATTGATATGCCTCAATTCTTAATGAATCCGTATAACTGTTTCAATCTTCTTAACTATATGAATGAAAATATACATACACACACACACACACACACACACATCTCTATACAGTTGTAAGGATTCATTAAGAAATGAGGCATATCAAAATGCCAGAAAACGGCTAAACGAGAGTGAAAGAATACAACATTGTAGACAAAATCTGTCAGAAAATTATAGTTTATGTAAATACCAAATCCAGTAAAACAACCAACAATCCAACTCACTGGTGGATCTTTGGTGCAGTGTAAGTATAAAATAGTAACATATAAATGGTGTCTAAATTAGCAACAGTTGTTTCAGCAGAATTTTATTCAATGTAGTCATAAGAAATTGCATAATATTATATGATTCCATCATCATCACGCATAATTTAAAAAGTCAACTAGTGACACAGCCTACTTAGTCCTGCTAGTTTATAGAAGAGAAAGTAGGTGCGGGCTAAATAGGCAATTAACAAACAGAAAATCATGGAAAAATACAATAAAACAAACCTAATTTATAATCCAACATAGTGACATAAAAAATATCCTGAGGTTGCTATAAACACAGTGGTACTAAGGTGTATATTAAATGGAGTTCAAATACATAGTAGATTTCACATTCATTAAATGGAATCAAGTACAAGCGAGTTCAATCAACTACAAAACTTCTTAAAAATTGTTTATTATTACTCCTCCATATCCACATGTAAGCACAATTGATACACACATACACAAAGATCATGTAACTTTAGGTTTATCATATCACCCAAATGTATTTCTTGAAAACACTTGTGGTAGAGCCAATGTAGGTAAATGTAGTTCTATAGAAAATATTTTTAGTTAGGCATAATTTATTACGAAGGCATTGAAGTTTGTTTCTACAATTACATAACACTGGAGGTAGATGGATGTTAATGTTACAGGTATTATTTATATTCCTACCACTAACAATATTATTCCTTAAAATATAAATATGCATCACATCAATATTACCATTCCCAATACTCCATTATTATCACCATTTCTGACTGTCAAACTTGTTACACATGAAAATTGGACATTTCATTCTTAATGACCTGATATACATACATGTATTTACATATATGTATGCGTGTATATATATATATATATATATATATATATATATATATATATACACACACACATACACACACAAATGTGGGAAGTACCAAGCACTTATATGAGAAGGTCCCTCAATGCTAATAACAGTATTTGGTGTTGTAACAAGGCATCCATGTTATGTTGGATATAAAAATTACCTTTTGGTATTAATACTGCTTCCATTGATAATAATAAATTTTTAATGAACCTGCTGGCTAGTTACAATATCACCATCTAAAAGAATGCTGACATTCTATATATCATAGCAGCGAGATATAATTGGTATGCAGTGACAAGTTCATTCTCTGGACTAAATGGCCTAAACAGGACAGGAGGAAATAGGTGGGATAAAGAGTCACTGAAGAGGTCAAAGGGTGTGTGAAGAAAGATTTAAGACAAATGGCACTAAAATAAGAACAATAATAATGATAAAGTGAAGGATGAGTATATAGTGTGTCTGTTTATTTGCCACAAAAAATGACCATCCCGAAATATAACAATACATATAAATACACACACACACACACAAACACACATATACATTCTTGGAGTGGTTGGCATTAGGAATAGCATCCAACCACAGAAACCTTGCCAAATCAGACTGGAACCTGGTGCAGCTTTCTAGCTTACCAGTTCTAGTAATGCTGTCTAACCCATGCCAGTATGAAAAGCAGATATTAAATGATGATGATATATCTATCTATCTATCTATCTATATAAATATAATCATAAATATATAGGGATTGACCGAAAAGGTTTTTTCATACTGAGCTACCCGGCAAAATTGTTAATTATTAATTTTATTACTAATTGATGATTCCCTGCCCTGCATATCTATATCTATATAAATATATATATATATATATATATATATA
>NC_068990.1:31282565-31287323 GCF_001194135.2 Octopus bimaculoides | reverse complement strand
GTATAAAAGGGTTACAGTTTAACCATCCAATAAGAGGCATCAATATAAATATACAGATATAGGGCAGGGAATCGTCAATTAGTAATAAAATTAATAATTAACAAATTTGCCTTCATACTCTTAACCGTGAAACGTTGTACACGATTAACTGAAGGCAGGTTTGTTTTTGCTTTTCTCTTCTGTTTTTGTTCTGTGTGTGCCATAAATATCGCCATCCGTTAGAGAAAAAAATTTGTAGTTTGGAATCAGTAGTTCTTTGACTGCTATTTCTAAATTTTCAGTATGTTGGAGAAGCAACTCATGCTAATCCTTGTATATTTATGATTATAAATGGTTTTACCGATAAAGGCTTTTTCATACTGAACTACTTGGCAAAATTGTTAATTATTAATTTTATTACTAATTGACGATTCCCTGCCCTATATCTGTATATATATATATATATATATATATATATATATTCATGTGTGTGTGTGTGTGTGAAGACAAGTGGCTTAATGGTTAGAGTGTTGCACTCACGACTGCCAGATTTTGAGTGCCATTAAACGTGGCAGTGCATTGTGTTCTTGAAAGCAATACTTCATTTTGCATTGCCCTGCAATCATTTGTACATTTGGAGTGTGGCACACTTGTGTACTTGTACAGGCAATGGGGAGAGTGAGCTTATGTAAACAAAAATGTTTGATCACTAGAAACAAATCATCTGTGTGGTTGTTTAGCAAAGAAAATCGCTGAACCTTCATTTGTCGTCTATGTTTGAAGAAAATGGCTCACTAACAACAAACTCCTGAAGGATAAGCAAAATAATCAACAAACAATTCCAAAGTGTTTTCACCTTCTCACTACTGGGAAATATGCAAATAAACAAACTTGATGGGTTCTTCAACATTGCAGATCCACAATGGGAAGAGAAAACCATTGATTACATTGAAATAAAAGGTAGAAATGTAATATGAAACATTGGTGAAATTAGTTTGAACTTAATGACAGACCCTGATGGGTTTCCAATTATTCTTTTAAAGTCATGTAAGAAACTTCTTGCAAAACCATTCCAGAAACATTTCTCGTGGCAAAACATGGCATCATATGCTCTGTGTATGAAGAAAGGAGCAGAACAGATGCTAAGTATTACAGGCCTATCTCTCTGACTTCACAAATCTGCATGTGAGGACAAGTATGGATGTAATATATCTCAACTTTGCAAAGGCCTTCGATAAAGTTGATCATAGGATAATATGTAACATATTGCATGACCTTGGGAAACTAAGGGAGCGGCTACATGACTTTTTTAAAAGATAGGTAACAGACAGTTGCAGCCACTGGTGCTCTTTCTTGGTAGACATTGATTCTAAATGGATTCTCTCACAGAATTGTACTGGGACCACTACTGTTTGTGGAGGCTCTGTCAGATGTGCCCTCAGTCATACAGTTAGCCACTTTCACCAGTTATGCTGATGATACAAAAGTATTGCAAGCAGCAAGGACACTGATGATAACAGAAAACTGAACACAATACGGAAGTAAGCTAAAGAAAACAACATGCAGTTCAATACTGAAACATTTCAGGTACTTCAATATACTGTCCTTCTCTGACAAAACACAGAATGTCAAAAGACAAGAATCTGAGATAATTGCTAAAAACTGAAAAAATTACAGTCATCTATACTTTGGAAACCTAGAGCAATGCAATTACGTTTCAAATATGCTACTGAGACCTATGACTATGACCTGCTTAGTATTTATGAGGTTGAGTCAGTCCAAGGATTCCAACAAAGCACAGTAAGTCGACTTATTGTGTTTTGTCAGAGAATGGCACTAGCAACCCCCCAATTGCAATCAGAATAAATGGCATATGGTAGTATTGCAATCACAAAGTCAGAGTCAGGGTGTAAACTAGAAATTGATATAAATAGTGATGTACAATACCATGTGGCTATTACTAAAATGACAACAAAGTGTTGGTGACTGACCAAAGTTCAATTCTCAGTCCCTTACTATTCATCATAGTACTACAAGCCATCACAGAGGACTTTTATGATTGGCAGGTCATAGTAACTCTAATATGCTGGTGACCTAGTTCCATTAACAGAATCTACCAGGAAATTAGAGAAGAAATTCCAGGCATAGAAGCAAAACCTGGTATTGAGAAGCCTTAAGATAAACCTAGAAAAGACAAAGGTTTTAGTAAGTGGGGTAAAAAACAGGACCCTTGCTTGATACGCAGAAAAACACTCAATATAAACTCCACACACTGTATTCAATGTAAACTGTGGACACAAGATATATAGTGGAATCACTGGCAAACTATCTGAAAATGTAAGCTTCATATACAGTAGATGCACTGGAGTAGTTCATACAAGCACATAAGAAATTGAGTTTTTTAAATGCCTAGATGGCTCACTAGAAGTAGCTGATAGCTTTTATTACTTGGAAAATGTAATAAGCAAATTCAGTATATGACACTCAAATTGTATGTATAAGACAAGTCAATATTATCATATGAGCGACATATCACTCACTAGATGCTCCAAATCACATAGGCATGTTTGAAAGCTCACTCAATCTCAATTTTCAGTACGAATACAGACCGTGAAAGCGTAGCCCATCAATCCTTTCTGAACAGCGGCAAGCTATGTGTCCACCAAGAGATGTCAGAAAAGTTACAATAGGGATGCAACACATTAGTGTATTCCTTTTGGGTGACTTCAACTTCCCCAATGTGGGATGGCCCGAGTGCCTCACGCTCTCAGGGATGACACACTGCAAACAAGCACAGGTGGAATCCTTGCTCAACCTTACCAATGCTTTATCCATGGAGCAAACCGTGCTCCAAACAACCAGGGCAAATAATATACTGGATCTCTTCACAGGAAACCCAATGAGAATAAGTAAAAAACTGAATGAACAGTTCAAAAGTGTTTTCACTACTCCTTTGGGACACAGGTAAGTGAACAAACTAGCAAAATTTTTACCACTTCACTTGTAACCACGGAGGCGGTAATAATCGATTATACTGACATTAGAAATGTAATACTGGCCATAAAAGAGGTAAATGCAAATTCAGCTTCTGTCCCTGATGGATTCCCACCAATCCTTCTTAAATCATGCAAATAAGCCCTTGCAAAACCACTGCAGCTTCTTCTTCAGTTTCCTTGCAAGAAGTACACTCTCAGACAAATTGAAGGAGGGAATAATATGCCCTACCCATAAAGGAGGAATCAGAGCATATGCAAAAATTATAGGTCTATCTCTCTGACCTCACATATCAGCAAAGTCATGGAGTCAATAGTTCTCAGGAAACTAATTGTATTCCTTGAAGAGTAAACTTGCTGACTGATATCCAGCATAGTTTCTGACCGAGTAGAAACTGCTTGACACAGTCCTTACAGCACTATGACAGTGTTAAAGCAGCTGCTCAATAACACAAATGTGGATACGATATATCTCAACTGTGTAAAAGCCTTTGATAAAGTTGACCATGGTATGATATGTCACAAGCTGTGTGATCTTGGCATAGTCAGAAAACTTGGAGAGTAACTACACAACTTTCTAAAAGATAGAAGTCAGGCAGTGGCAGCCAATGGAGCCACCTCTAACAAAACAAACAGTGAATGGTGTTCCAAAGAGTACTGTCTTAGGGCCACTACAATTCATAGTGACTCTCTCAGATATACCTTCAGCTGCTCAGAAGCCACTCTTATTACGCAGGTGATACAAAAAGTTTCTCAGAGGATACAGAAACCTGCAAAAATTGCACACCAAGGGTTGGATGCAATATACACGTGGGCTGAAAACAATAGCATGCAGTTTAATCCTGGAAAATTCCAAGCCCAGCACTATCAGCATACAAAGCTGAATGAAACGCAGACACAATACACTAGCGCAAGATGGGATTTTCAATTCTTGAATCTAAATCAGTGTGCGACATGGATATTAACATGAGTAATAATTATATATATATATATATATATATATAAAATATATAGTTTTAGGGAAAATAACCAATTTTCAAGAACTCATCGATGAAAATCCACTATCACATATAGAAAAATTAATAATTAAAAGCACAATAAATGAGTATAATATAAAGTAAAGTAAATATCATAAGATAAATATAATAAAAAGATTACACGTGTTTCATAACCAATTTTCAAATAGAAAATAAATTTAAATCGATTAAAATCAATTGAAATTATCGAAAATAAATTCTATTCAAAAATATAGCTACTCTTCAGATCTTAAGTAGAACAATAATTAGATATATATCTCAACCAACAATAAGTACCAAATGAATTAACATGCATACATACATACATACATATATATATATATATACATACATACATACATATATATATATATATATATATATATATATATGTATCAATTGAGATATGCATGTGTATATATATATGTATGTATGTATTCAAAGTTTGGGGGTTTAGTTCACAGGTGATCTAAACGATTATGTATGCTAGTTAAGTGCTGTAATGGATTACTAGGGCTCCAAGGTTATAGCCGAGACGGTAGTTATGGAGCCATTGCAGATTTCCGATGCAGCGGATATATAATTCTTAAAGAGGACAACAAACATTAAGGCAGCGCAAACATCTCAAGTCATATACAATATTATTATTATTATCCCCCATACACCGGGATATCCTAGAAAAAGCTGTAAGTACAACTTGAGATGTTTGCCTTGCCTTGATGTTTGTTGTCTTCATTAACAATTATGTATGTATTCAGATATATATATAT
>NC_068990.1:31276822-31282465 GCF_001194135.2 Octopus bimaculoides | reverse complement strand
ATCTATATATATGTATGTCTATATATATGTATATCTATATATATGTATATATATATATTTGTATGTATATGTATATCTATATATATGTGTATCTATATATATATATATATGTTTGTATATGTTTATCTATATATATGTATGTATATCTATATATAGAGCTATCTGTGTTTCGGCCGAAAGAAACCAGACATACAGCCTAAAGGAAGCACCCAATCTCTCAAATCTGAACTTCCACAAAACAGACTGGAAATTGATCCAGACAGAGATCCTCAGAGAGGATTGGCCAAAATGACTCTCCACACCAGACATTGACATGAAACTAGAACGTTACATGTCTACTGTGACGACGGACGAAAGTTGCAAATCGACTCAACCAGCATCCCAAAAGTAGCGAAAGGTCCCGCCTAATAATGACACTGATGGAGATTGAAAAAAGGCTGCACCAATCCTATGTTAGGGAGAGAGCAGACAAAGAAGCCTGGGTTATGAAAAACATTAAGTCAAACCCAAAGGCCTTCTTTCATTACGTGAAGGAAACAGCCTCAGTATGCTGCAAGATTGGACCCCTCTTCGAAAAGGATGGTTCCCTCACAGACAGTCCAACTAGGATCAGTGAGGTACTGAATGAGCAGTTCAAAAGTGTCTTCACCACTCCGTTGGAGCACAGACAAGTGAACAAACCAGTGGACTTCTTTGCTACCTCACCTATAACCATTGAGGCAGTTACGGTGGAATACATCAACATTAGCGAAGAAGATGTACTACTAGCTATAGATGAAGTGGAGACAAAGTCAACTGCTGGCCCTGATGAATTCTCAGCAATCCTCCTTAGATCATGTAAGCATGCCCTGGCAAAACCTCTCCAGATGCTCTTCCAGAACTTTCTCGCAAATGGCAGACTGCCAAGCAAGCTGAAGGAGGGAATAATATGACCAATCCATAAAGGGGAAAGCAGAGCAGATGCCAAAAACTATAGGCCTATCTCTCTGACTTCACAGATCAGCAAAGTCATGGAAAGGATAGTCAGAAGAAAACTAATCGCATTCCTTGAAGAAAATAAATTGCTGAGTGATACCCAACATGGCTTTCAACCAGGTAGGAGCTGCCTGACCCAGCTCTTACAACATTATGACTGGGTATTGAGGCAGTTACTCAACAACTCAAATGTGGATGTAATATACCTTGATTTTGCAAAAGCTTTTGACAAAGTGGATCATGGTGTGATATGCCACAAACTGCGTAATCTTGGCATAGCTGGAAAACTTGGAGAGTGGTTACATGACTTTCTGAAAGATAGAAGTCAGGCAGTAGTGGCTATTGGAGCCACCTCTATGAAAACACAAATAATGAGCGGTGTTCCACAGGGCACTGTCTTGGGACCATTGCTTTTTATAGTCGCTCTCTCAGATATGCCCTCAAGTGCCCGGATAGCCACCCTTGCAAGCTATGGAGACGATACGAAAGTCTCGCAGAAAATACAGAACTCCGGTGATGTTGCACGTCTGCAGCAGGAGTTGGACTCAATTTACAGATGGGCTGAGGATAATAATATGCAGTTTAATGCTGAAAAATTCCAAGCCCTGCGCTACCAACGTCCAAAACTGAATATGAAACTTACAGAGTACACTGGTCTGCAGAGAATTTCAATCTCAGACCCTAAATCAGTGAGAGACCTGGGTATCGACATGAGTGATGATACCTCTTTCCAAGTGCACATTACCAGGATGGCCACAAAGTGCAGACGACTGGCTGGATGGATCCTGAGAACATTCAGAACCAGAGATAAGGAAACCATGATGGTCCTCTGGAGGACATTCATCCTCAGCTGCCTAGATTACTGCTCACAGCTATGGTCACCCACCAGTGTGAAATTAACAGCAGACCTTGAAGCAATCCAGAGACGATTCACAAGGAAGATTGTCTCTTTGTAACAGCTCAGCTACTGGGAAAGGCTGAAACAGTTAAGACTCTACTCCCTGGAGAGAAGTCACCAGCAAGCAGAACAGTCACTCCACCCATCACTCTCATATTGCATCTCAGGTCCTGAAGAGACCGATTGAGCGCCTCAAAAGCCGCCTTATGACTCATGGTTGCCTCATCCCAAATTATAAGGCTGCACTCATTGAGAAGATTTCCCATGGCTGAGCCACGACTAACATTGCAAGTTGGATTTTCCTGTTTGGTCAAGTCTAGTGGTAATTTGAAGGCTGAGTGTGCCGTACGACCGCTATTCAGTAGATTTGCGGCAATGCCACTGGATGCAACCGCTATCGCAATCTGATTTTCCTGGCGAATTTTGGTGAACAGGAGGTTCATGAGAAAAGTTTTTCCGGTTCCGCCAGGAGCATCCAAGAAAAAAAGTCGTCCTTCATTGGAATTAACACTGGAGAGGATCCTGTTGTATGCAATTCTCTGTTCTTCCAAAAGTCAAGGCTCATCCTGAGCAACCTTTGCCGCCATTTCTTGCGTGTTGTAGCTCAACTCTCGCATGTACTCAGCAGTTAAAGCATTTGGAATGTCCCGCGGAATCGGCAAACCGAAATCTGAAATGCCAACACCTCCCATAGCTTGCAGTCATGATTGCAAATCGAGGAGGGCTTTGTTGTAGATGACGTCATTGAAGTCGAATGCAGCTGTTAGATCTTTGACTTGAAGTCGTCGGAGATAATCTTCGGACAAACTATCTTTAAATGTCTCCCACAAACGAAGAGGGTCAGACACATTACTGAATAGCAAGATGAGACAAAATATTCAGTGCATTGCTTCTGGTGTCCTGCATTCAGTGATCTCTTCCAATGCCGTGTTCCAGAGACCGTCCTCCTCGAGTAGTCCCCATCGCAAAGAAGCTTCCCTGTAAGTGCAACACATTTGTCCTTCGAATGACCCGACGTCAGCAAATGATTTTGGGCCTTTCACATGAAACAGAAGCATCTGCAAAAAAAAGCACTCCTGATCCTTTGGGTGTAGTGTGGACACGTCCGATCATATTTCCTTTGTTAGTCCAAGTGAAGTAGGACGGTACATCAGCGTAAAGTAGAGTTTGTACACAACTTAAAAAAGCGTGTAAGTGTTGTTTTCGGTGGCGGTGTTCTCAGTGAAGTAAACACATTGCCCATTTTCTAAGTGTACATGTGGGCCGAATACAGCTGGAGAGGACTGGTGAATATCAAAACCTAGAATGCGCCATGCCACCATATTGGACGAAATATACCTGCCCATGACGTATTGAAGGATTTCATCGTTGGCCGTTTCTTCATCCTGCTCACCCAAAACAGCCATGTCGCCACACTTGTTTACATATTTGCATATGTACTTGATGGGAGTTTGATATTGCTGACTTCTTTTGAGTTACTTGCCATGATGTAGGTTCATCTGAGATCTCTTACTACAGAAGATCAAGTTGCTTGTTGAAAGCACTTACCCCACTATGTGAATTGCTTAGGTTTTGGGGCAAAATATTAAATAGCTGTGGACATTGAAATTTATTCAAGTACCTTAAATAACTGTGGGCTTTAGAAGCTATTCTAGAACCTTGTCCTTAATCTAGATGGTATGGGTGAGACTTTTGGGGCAGTACAGTGGTGTTCTGTTTAGGGTTGGTATAACTCTTGATACCAAAGTGTGATTCCTGCACCCTTAGGATATTTCAAATGTATATCACTGCACATTTCCTGTCTTCACTCTAGGGAGTTGAGTGGTGATTCTTTCAGTCTCTCCCAATAGCTCAAGTTTTTCATTGATGCAATCTTCTCGGTGTTGCTGAAATGCCCCAAGTTCCACTACTAAATTCACACTGTTGGATGACTACAGTTCAGAGCAGTAGTCCAGACAGCTGACATTCATAAAACCAGCATGGTTTCCCAGTTTTGTGTTCTGAAAGTTCTGAGAACCCATCCAGCCTATTGCTTGTGAGTTGCAATCTTTCTGATGATATGTACATGTAATGAAGTATTGCTGCTTTTATTCAATCCCTAGGTCCTGCACTATATTTGACTCTGGGATTGTGACTGACTGATTTCAGTCTAAAGTATCTTTGTTGCAGTGTATTAGGACAAGCTGACTGATAACAGACGTCTTATAATTTTCCTACATTAAATTTCATGTTGTTTACTTCAACCCGTTTATATATAGCATCTAGTTCTTTCTGTAGAAGATTAACATCAAGAGAATTCTTGGCTGCTTGTGTTATTGATATAGATAGGAAGAGTGACTGCCTGTACAACTGACAGCATGTCTGAGAGGGTCACCACAAATAGCACAAGCCCTGAGGCTCTCACATTTAATGTCTCTTTGGAGAGGGCTTTGTTGGCTACAGCCTGCTTTCCATCTTTTAAAAAGTCATATAACCACTCTCCTAGTTTCCAAATTTGCTGAGTCCTTGCAGCTTGTGACATATCATCCCATTATTAAACTTCATCGGCCATCTCAGAGATGCAGCACAGAATTTTGTCAGTGAACAGGTTGTGGTCTCAAAGCAACGAAAATATTTTGGCAAATTAAATTTAAATGTTGAAGTGAATCTAACAGTTTTTATGTGTTTCTTAAATGGCTTATAAACACCTTCCACGCTGCAACTTATTCTGTACTTCTTATACTCTAAAATGTATCTTGTTTGGAATTTTTCCTTGGTTGCAAATATTATTACTGTTTCTCTGTACCATTGCAGAGTTTGTTCATTTATTAATTTACTTTAGTTCAATCATTATCATATTTGTAGTATTTTACAACAATCTACAGACCAATAGATTCTATTAATTTCAAAATATAACCCCTGTCCAATAAGCTTTGTATGTTAATTTGATGATTGAACTATTTAAAATCATTTAAAAATTATTTTAAAATTGTTGTTCAAAATGTCTACTTTTGTCTGATGATTGAGGTATGTGAAATGCTGAGTTTTCTGCTTCAATAAAACGACATATAAACGGATGTACATGCATGCTTTTATACAAAGGGGTTTCACATAAATATATGAAAACACACTAAAAGTAAAGACCCCCTTTGGTCATGAATGACCATGAGATTGTACCTACAAAGTTCCCTTCTGAGGCACAAGTCCAGGCAAGGTTGTTTATGGAAGACTAGCAGTTGCCTTTGCATACCAGCCTCCCCTCTGCATGTCACAAATGTTATCCAAGGGATAGACAAAGGCCATTACAGCTTGGCACCAGTGATGTTGCAACTCATTTCTACAGCTGAGTGAACTGGAGCAATGTGAAACAAAGTGTCTTGCTCAAGAACACCACATACGGCCTGGTCCAGGAATCGAACTCACTACCTCATGATTGTGAGCCCAACACTCTAACCACCGAGCCATGCACCTTCACTAAACTCACACCAAATAGTACAATAAAGTCGTCATCATCATCATCGTTTAACGTCCGCTTTCCATGCTAGCATGGGTTGGACGATTTGACTGACGATTGGTGAAACCGGATGGCAACACCAGGCTCCAATCTAATTTGGCAGAGTTTCTACAGCTGGATGCCCTTCCTAACGCCAACCACTCAGAGAGTGTAGTGGGTGCTTTTACGTGTCACCCGCACGAAGGTCAGTCAGGCGGTACTGGCAACGGCCACGCTTGAAATGGTGTCTTTTATGTGCCACCCGCACAAAAGCCAGTCCAGGGGCACTGGCAACGAT
>NC_068990.1:31249641-31276254 GCF_001194135.2 Octopus bimaculoides | reverse complement strand
ATGTGTCACCAGCACAAGAGCCAGTCCAGGGGCACTGGCAACGATCTCGATCGAAAAACCTCATGTGTCGCCCGCACAAGAGCCAGCCCAGGGGCACCGGCAACGATCCCGCTCGGAAAGATTTCATGTGTCACCCTCACATGAGCCAATCCAGGGGCCCTGGCAACGATCCCGCTCGAAAGATTTCATGTGTCGCCCGCACATGAGCCAGTCCAGGGGCACTGGCAACGATCCCGCTCGAAAGATTTCATGTATCGCCCGCACATGAGCCAGTCCAGGGGCACTGGCAACGATACTGTCATGCACACATAAATCAATTGCACCAACCCTACATTCTTACACATACAAACCAATGAAAATGTTTCTCTGTAGTTACTTAATTTTCTGGAATTATCAGCTAAGTCTCTCTCATATACAAACCACACTATCTTGAATATGTTGAGGACATGTAAAGTAACCTAGCTTTAAATGTACTGTCTGGAAGAAATAAGATGGTTTAGGCTGGAATATCTGAGATTATAGATCTACTCTGTCTAAGGCTAAACAACTACAGCAGCAGCAACATACCCAGAGATTTTCAACATCACAAAAAATATATACATGTGCATATTTATGAGTGTAACATGCACACAAACATTCACATACACTAAAATTTATAATAGAATCACACACACTCAAATATAAATATTCACAAATCCACACGAACACATTCAAATAACACATGTACAAATACACATATGCAGAAACATAAAGTAGATAATGCAACAAATTTTTGACAACATCAGATACATATACACATATATACACAAGCACATAAACACTTAACAATCCAGACATTACATGCATATATGCTCATGAGACACACACTCACACATAGCCAAAATCTTTTCTCCCCTCCCACCGTCTATCTAAGCATGCACACATGTATATACTCTTTTAACTGTTCCTGCCAGTAAATATAAACTGAAGTGTTAGTGTCAGATAAAATGGGTTTTTTTGTGAGTCTTTATATTCTTGAGTTCAGAGATAGCTGTGGTACCTCTGCTCCAGTTATGGGACAGTTGTCTTTGTCCAGCATGATGGCACCAACATGCTGAGACTCCCATCCAACAGTAGATTGGTAATAGCTGAATGTATTAACAGTAAATAATGTAGCACAGATTTGATTGGGCAAACAACATAAAATAAATACAATTATGTATATCCTCTGACATGTACTCACTCATTCACCGACAAGAGATAGTAGCTGAAATACTTAGCATTGCATGGGGTAATGTCTCAGAGAATTAACATGATGGTGAATCAACAGTTGCTTGCAGAAAAAAAAAATTGTTTATAAGTTTGACACTGTTTTAGTCCCTTAAGAAATTGCAAATTACCCCAGTTAGTTTTTCAGCAACCTGGAGGCATTTCTGACCTGTATGGAAAAGATTCCTTGTTTTTCTTTCGGAAACTTGAATCTTCCATGTTTGTAAATGCTCAAACATTTTTTAGCAGAGTTTTAGACAAAGCAATCCCCAGCTAGGTTTTATTCTTTCTTTTTTTTCTTTTTCTTTTTTATAAAGTTTCTTCAGTTCTCTACATTTTAAATATCAGAGATTGTTTCCCTGTTTTCTCTTTGTTTTGAAGTATACAGTTGTCTGTAACTTTTTTGGAAATATGTTTAAAACAGAGTTAAGAGTTTATGATTAAACAAAGAGAAATTTTCAAAAGTTGATTTTGTAAAAAGAAAAAATATATATTTTTAGAATTGTAATCTGCTGTTTAAAACAGAAATCTTATAAAATTTTCTTTAGTAAAAAGTGGGATGCTTAAATGCAAGACTCCACTCATTGCTTATCAAGGAACTTTGCTATAATTTAAATAAATTGCTTTGCAACATTCATCTTAATTCCTTGGCAACACTGGATATTTTGGCTAGTGACTCTATATATTGAGTATAAATCTAGCCACAGAGTTGACTTAAGCTTTCATTCATTCATTGTTGGTCAATTTTCTGATAAAACTGACATGAATCCTAGTTTGAAGAAATGATTTTAGCGAAATTTTGATGTCAACAAACAAAATTTACTTACTTTAGATTAGGTTTAATCATACCATAAATAAGGATTTCTTAGTATGCTAAGTATATGAATTGCTAAATGGTTATTTTCCTTTTAAAAATAGCAAAACAAAAAAATTTTAATTGAACTCCATTTGAAGGTCTATTAACTTTTAATGCCCTGTTGAAAATTAATTTGAAGTTAAAAGCTCAGTTCTATAATGATTGAGCAGAAAATGCCTAAAAATGGTTTTGTTTATTCAGATGTTTATAATGTCTTTATTTGTGGTCAGATTACTGTGAAAATTGGCAATACTTCCAATGTAATAATGTTACGCAATAACCGAAACCATTACACTAAAAAAATGATGAAGACAAAGACGGTGATAATAAATTAAATGCAGTTAGTAATAAACTTAGATACACAAATATTGCAAACAAAAAGTTTTTTCTTGACCTTTAGCAGCTTATTTACAGGTAAGCTGTAACTCACATCAGAAACAAAATATTCACAAATTTCAACTGAGCTGACTGCTCCTTTTTTGTTCCACATCCAAAATAATATATTGGGTGACTATCTTGATCAAATCTCAATGAAAAGTGTTGAAAGAAAAATACTCAACAAGCTTCATATCAATTCTTAAAGCTATTTTTGAACCAACAATTCTTGCAAAAGGTTTAGTGCCTGACCATTCTTCAGGTAATATTTTATCTAATTCACTTGATGAAAAATTGGATGAATTGAAATCAGGCATCAAAATGTGCACAAAAGAAATAGATATATCAACTTTAGCTATCATCTTCAAAGTTTTATCTTGAATAAATCAATGAATAAATTGTTACTCAAGGAATGATTAGCAGCTGTTATTCAAAGGAAAGATACTCCAGAAAAAGAAAAAACAAGAAATCAGTAACGTATTGGTCAATGTAAATAATGAACAATACAGAATTATATCAGAGTACATAATTTCCTTTTAAAACGAATATAAACAAAAGTAGTTTGGTTTGTGTGGTTTCAGAAGGTGACTCAGTCAGATGCAGTGCCATGCAGTTTCACATCATGCAGTACATTAATAATTAATTTAGCAAGATACTTTACAGTTTTGTCAGGATAGACGATTCTCTCTATTATAAAATATCCCAGATTTTATAAAGTGTGAGAAAAACAAAATTTATTGCTTTCTTCATTTAAAAAGAAAAAAGTTCATGTGCTAATGACAATGAATGTAAAAGAGATTGGGCCTCGTAACTGAGCCATGAATTCTATCATATAGAAATATCCAGAGGATCAGAATCATTTCATTGTATAGCAGTCAGTTTGTTAGGTTCTTTTGTGAAAAGAAATAAACCTTTTTAAAACAGAACTGCATAGTTCCAGTATTCCTATAATGGTATCATAATTGAAGCTGGCTGAAAAAGATTGAAGGAAAACATTTCTTATTTTTTAACTTGAAAAGTATACAAAAAAAAATGATATTATTGCAATATTTTACATGTTCCTTTTCTTTTATTTTATAAAAATTGAAAAATTTATTTGTACTTCATCTGTCATTAGACAGCAGCTGAAATATTAAAATGACAAATAGAATCATTAATTGCATTTTTGAGAGACTGAGATAGCAAAATAATTTATAAATCTCTTTTCATAACAATTGTTAAAAATAGAATATAAAAAAAGAGGGTAAATGGGAATGCTTTTTTTTCACATAGCTGAACTTTCACTGATATAGTAATTTCATATTAACTTGATTATTTATTTGAAAATGAAATAGAGAATATTTCAGTGAAATAAATAATTATTTAATCCTTGCTTAATCTAAACTTACTGAATGAAATATTTTGCTAAATGATTGTACAATTAAATTCTTTTAATGCCTCTTCTTTATGGATAAAACACTATAAATTACATTACAAGCATCCTTTCACTGTAATTATATTTATGACAAAACTATTTTGATCAAAGATTTTTCAGTGACTCTTTTCAATAAAAAAAAATACTTTTGTCAGATACAATGAAATGTCAGCATGATGAATTTTTGTTATGAGTTATGACTATAGAATATGATATTGTTTGTAAATTTCATAATATTTGTTTAACTGTTTGCTTTCAAAGAAAAATATTTTCTAGACATGTTTTAGTTAACATTTGATGATCATTCCTGTTTAATTAAATTGGTGTCTGAAAATGATGAAGACTACCACTACCAATTTTATCTGATCCCGCCACCCCTCTAAAATCATATAAAAATTAAATTCATTTCCTTTTTAACGAGGCAGATCTATTTGTTTTTAACGTATATTCATTTTTAATTAAATATCTAACTGAATCGAACCTCCATTTGATTGTTCATTGCCAGTGCGTTTCCTTTTATGCCCTTTGGATGAAGTGTGTGTTTCTAGTCATTTAATGACAAAGAGTTAAATAGGGATAGAATTAGTCACATATTTGTTGAAACCATATTCCTTATTTATCTTTAACCAAGAGACATTGTCTGTTTGCTTCAACTACAAGCAAAACATGTAGAAAAGAAGTGTCACTGCTATTGTATGCTATAAATATGTATCGTGTAACATTCATATGTATTTAGTCTCACTATGAAATTATACTTCATTTGACCACAGTTTTTTTTTTTTAAGCAATTTTAGTTTTTCATTTGACTTTTTATTTATTAAAATTTTTGAATGAATATCAAACTACACAAACATACCTTCCTCTTCTAAGTGACTGAATGCTTACAGTAGGAAGTTACTTATTGAAATGTAAAAAAGATTGTTCAAAGCATAACATTTTCATAGTGATACAAGGTTGATTGCCTTGTATTAATTACTTGCATAGAGCATAGATTTACTAGCAATACAGCATGGCTTATGATCAAATGCCTATATGAAGTCATATCCATATGTATTTAGTACTGCTATATATTAAATGAAGAGGTAGAAAAAGGATAGGTAAGATGGTAATGAAACCATGTTTAAACTCATCTAATCTTCCTGTTGAGAATGTGTTTCTTTATTGGCTACACAGGGCTGAGCGAAAGCTTTTGGGTTCAGACCATTACATTTATAAATATCTACACATAGATAAGCTATAAGCTTTAGTGCTCTATGAAGTTTAATGTATAAAACTAGCCTTCTTATAATGAAGGCACAATTGTGTAAAACATCTTGTTGTAAAATGGTATGTGGAAACCTATTAAGTAAAAAAAAATTTTCAATAAAAGTATGCTGAAAATTTGAATGGACAGAAAGTACAATAGCAGAGTAGTTAGAATGGTATGTTGGTAGAGCACATTAAATATTTCACAAGATTTAGAATATTTCATGATTTTCTCTTAAAAACTTTGTCGTGATCATCTAAGTTTGTCGCTCATTTTTTGCCTCATATTTATTGGTTAAAAGTTACAATTACTGCAGCTTAAATTCCCCCTCTTCTTTTTCCAGTATTCTAAATGTTGTCCCTCAATCAAAAATATTTGAAGAGTTTTCTTTATTCATATTGTATTTGCTGTTATTTATTTTATGCATTGGTGCAAATAAATAGCAAATGTCTTGTCTTTATGGTGTTCAGAAATATCAATCAATAAATGATCAGTCTAATTAGGTTGCTTTTAAAAGAGATGAGTGAACAGTTAATTTTGTTGACTCTAATAATGCTAGTATTTATTTTATTGGCCCTGGAAGAACCAAAAGCAAAGTAAGCCAATTATGTGAAAAATAATCTTTTCCAAACTTCCTGATTTTTTAAATCAACCTTTCTCCCAGCTATCAGAGTAACAACACCTATTGTGCATGTGTAGATGCCTGTTGAACCATTAGAGGAAATGAAGGATGCCTCAATGTGGTCACTCAACATGCTAAGAATAGCAACCAACTTTGAAACATTCTTTTCTCCAAAATTTCATTTTTTCAATCACCCTTTTGCCAAGCTTCTGAAATAATGATATCCAGCCCACAGAAATAATAGATGCATTAGCACACTTATTCCTGCTCCCCTCTCATGTAGCCTACACTTACATTTTTACACTCACCCCACTCCATTATTAACGAGGTGAAATAATCTGCCTACATATTGTGCTTTCTTCATCATTTATATATATATATATATATATATATATATATATGCCAGGTGTGTGAGGTATTCAAGGATATATTTTGTAATTTAATAAAACAACTTTAATCTACTACAAACCAAATGTATTTTAATAAAAACTTGTGTCCATGTTCTTGATAAGCTTTCATCCTAGATTATTCTATGAATCCATCTTCAGCTTTAATGACTGCTTCAGTGTAGGACTTGAATCTTTCATATCGTTACACTAAATGTTCTTTATTCATTTTCTACAACACTTGGATGTCCAAATTGGTAGCTTCCAGTGATGCTATGGTATTGTGAGGATATCAATTAATCACCCTTTCAACAACTCCCCGAATGTAGTAGTTAGTAGTCCATGGGATCTACATGTAGCAAGTTTGGAAGTTATAAGTTTGGTATTCCATGGTCATAAAGATTGTCTGATGTCTAGTTTTGTGTTACATGAGCCTTTGAGGTGTTGAGTCTTGCTGAAACATGTATAGCCCTTCATTGCATATTTCATTTACCCTGGGCTTAACAACAGTCTGTATCATCTCCATGTATCCAATAGCATTAATTCTAAAACTTTCTGGAAAGATGTGAGGTGACATGATATGACTTGCATCACTCATCAGTTCTAAACCTATCACAGTTGCTGGAAAATTAGTGTGCATCACTCTGAGAACATCAGAAGGATCTGCACATAACCATTGTCATTTCTTCTGTTAAACTTTTAGTTTTGGTCAAATTTATCTCATCAGAAAAAACCCAAAGCATGACATGTTCATGAGGGTTTTAACAATGATAAGTTAAACACTTGATACAGATGAAACATTTTCCTGTATCTTTGCAGACTTGAATTAGCCTCTCCTCAGTACATACAACTTGTATTGAATGTCCTTTTGCACCTCAATTCTGATGGTCAACTCAGACACCTGAAGTTCTTTGTTGATGGCCCTCATTGATTTTTTAGGATCATCATCAATAATGTTTTGAACTCATTGAATAATGTCTAAATGTTTACCTTTTTTTTCTTTTTTTTTCTTACATACTTGAAACATTCCCTCTAGGGGCTTCCAATTCTATCCAAACTTTGCATACAAAAGCTTTTATAACATTGAGAAAGTTGGTAATTTTTAAATCACTAGATTCCGCACATATGGCAATAATGACTGCATGTCTTTCCATTTCTTGTGTTGGCATTTTACCTGACATGGAGCATCTGAAATAAATAAATGCATTTTTAATGCATTTGAAGTGAATGATATACTGATAATTGTCCTCAAATTTCTCTTGTACCTTATATGTATACATGTGATTGGCATGTGTGTATGTATATATATGTGTGTGTAGGCATGGTTGTGTAGTTAAGGTCACATCCCAGACATGTGATTTCAGGTTCAGTCCCACTATGCAGTACCTTGAAGAAATGCCATCTACTATAGTTCTATAGTGAGTGGATTTGGTAGGCAAACACTAAAAAATGCCTGTCCTGTATAACTTTATAAAAATGTATGTGTGTAACTGTGTTTTATTGTTTTGTTTTCACAGTAATTGTAAATGAGCATCATTGTCATATAAGCAGTCATTCATTTCAATCTTCCCTGAAAGTATGTCCAGTGGCAGCAAATCTACCTCATTCAGTTCCATTTCACCTCTACAAGCATGGAAAAGTAGGCATTAAAACAATGACAGTGTGTGTGTATATACAGAGAGAGGGGGGGGATGCCTATATGGTTAAGCTTCCCAATCACTTGGTTCCAGGTTCAGTCTCACAGTGTTGCATCTTGAGCAAGTGTCTTCAGTTATAACCCTGTCTGACCAAAGCTTTGTGATTGGATTTGGTCGACAAAAACTGAAAGAAGCCTGCCATATAATGTGTGTTTGTGTGAGTTGGTGTCTCCTTGTCTTGACATAGTGTAATTCTTGTAAACAAGTATCACTATCATACAAGTGGTGTGCTTTGCTTCCAATCTTCTGTGATAACATGTCTAGGTATAAGGAAATATTACCTTACTTGGAGATAGGTGAGGGTTAGCAACTGAAGGGCATCCAATCTCCCTCAAGTTCGACCTGACCCATGTGAGCATGGAAAAGTAGGCATTAATACAACAATAGTGATGATGATTGCAATGAAACAAAGGTAGATCTTAGTCTCAATATCTAAGAGACATATTATACCTACTCTATATAGCATCACTTTGAACAACAGTTTTTCTTTCTTTTTCACATTATGTTTTAAACACTTTCATTTCTTGGCATTGCCCTTTGTATATCTTATACATAGAATGCTATTTAAACTGTTATATGTTGCATTGCTGGAACCAGAAATTAAGACTATAATTTTCGAAAGATAATACTATTAATGTTGATGTATTACTTATCTCTCATATCTATTTATATATAACAAGTGGGTGGTTTACATCGATTAGGGACTGTGAAGTGCAGACAGGAAAAAGAAAATTTTGCTCAAGAGGAATATCTGTGTCAAAGATAAAAGTTATAAATAAATAGTACTAAATATGGTACTAATTACCACATTAATTGATAATAGTAACAACATTACTAGTAATTGTTAGCTTACCACTTATCTGAAACCCTTTGTTGTGGCTCTGGAAGAGAGAGAGGTAATAAGAAATTATGATTTATTCATAAGATTTCATATTTCACCAAATGTATTTCATGTAAAAATGAATTAGTAAATCTATGTAGTAACTAAGAGAGAGATGGGAGTGGGGGAGAAATGGAGTGAAGGAGACAGAAGTGGGCAGAGAGATGATGATAAAAACGTACGACTGGTCAGATGTTTTTTCCAAACAGGTTTTAATGGAAAGTATTGCTTCAACTGTAAAAGTTAAAGAGAAATGAGACACATGAAAGAGATGGGTATAAGAGACAGGAGAATATGTATACTGAAGTTAAAGTTGTAGATGATTAAGACGTACTTATAAACAAGCCTTATGAGTACAATTAGAAAATGTATTTTTGCCACTGTGGTTGATATCAGATAATGTTACATAGGTACAATAATTATAATTTTTCTTTTCAAATTTCTTAGAGCTGCTAGAAATATTGAAACATATACTAATTTTCAGAATAAAATAAATATTTACGTAATTGAAATAGAATTCAAACATTTTTTTATATCTGTATATTTGTAATGAATATCTGTCATCAATTACAATAATATTGTTTAACTATCAATTAATCCAGACACTACCAACAGTGGCAAAACTATATTCCCAACAATACCTGTCATATGACAGGTAACACTTTAGTTTGTGTATAGTAACCAAGGGAGATAAATTCAATAAGATCAGAATTATCTCCCTTCCAAGAGCACAAAGAAAAGTGGTGATATACTACGAATTATATTAAAAGATATTTGATCTTTCAAAAGGTTCTTTTGGTTGTTTGTTTTCTTTTTTGCTATATTTTAGGGAATTCATCTTTGTTTACCGTAAAAGAAAATGATACCTTGAGGTTTACTTTAGATCATAATTTAATCTCATAAATATATCAGAAAATGTATTCATATTATCCCTCTGGTGTTTACCATGAATGATATTAAATTGTGTATTGCTATATCCACTTCTGAAATTTTATTATTCAGTTGGCATTTCAGCCACAACTATCCTTTCTAACTTTCAGACATTATGTTCAAGACATTGTTATTTTTCTATTCCTCCATTTTTGAAACCATATTGTGAAATCTGAAGGGAATTTGGCACATTTAATAGCTTATAAAGTATTTTTCATTGGCTTCAGTAGAGATTCACTCTGCATAGTTTGAAGCCAATCATATGAACTCTACCAAATCTCAAGAACACACCAACTAGCAAAATGATCACAAAAGTACAACAAAAAATCCAACAGAAGCAGCATCATGCAAACACCTCCCTATCCTTTGTAGATTAGAAAGAAGCCTCTTTGACATCACCAACTATGAGTTTCTTCGCTTCAAATTACCATATATTTTCAGATGTTTACATACAGCTACCATACACAGAGAATGTTATAATTTGATGTGAAAATATTGTTAATGTTACACTATTCTGTAAACATCAGCATCATTAAAGTATGTTGGTGTTAGTATTTTTATGTTTCTTTCTTCTAGATTAATGGAATGAGCAAACAGTGTGTTGATAGGATAATACTCTGCTATATATGTGTGTGTATGTGTATATATATATCATTATTTAACATCCATGTCCCATGCTAACATGGGTTGGGACATGAACATTAAATGATAATGATGATATATAGAGGGTTTATGTGTGTGTGTGTGTGTATATATATATATATATATATATATATATATATATATATAATATATTCATGATATATATATATATATATATATCATGAATATATGATATGTACTATATATATGTCGGTATGTGGTAAAAAATTTGCTTTCCAACCACATAGTTCTGGGTTTCATCCCTCTATGTGGCACCTTGGCTAAGCTTTGTAAATAGAAACTATAAGGAGCCCATCATATATACATATATATATATGTATGTATGTATGCGTGTGTGTGTGTGTGTGTATATGTTACTCTTTCCTTGCCCTAACATTAAGTAACAGTAGGAAACAAGTGAGAATTAGTGGGTGGAAAGGCATCTGACTATAGAAAAATGTACCTCAACAAAAGTTACCACTAACCCATGCAAGCATAAAAAAGTGGATATTAAAATGGTGATGATACGTTTTATATATATATATATATATATATATATATGTTATAAACATCTGGGATGCTTTACTCCATACAGAAACTGCAGGAGCTATTCAGAGGTTTTGCAAGCTCTTCTAAATTCATTGCAAGACTGGAAATCCTTCCCTATCATCAGCAGGTAATATCATAGTCACAAGTTTTTTGCCGCTCAGCAAGTGTACTTCTTATGGGAAACTTCAATCTGCTCAATGTCAGATGGCCCGAGGGCCTTTCTCTCTCAGCAATGACACAATACAAACAAGGACAGGTGAAGTCCCTCTCGAACCTCATCAACACTTTGTACATGGAACAAATAGTACTCCAACCAACCAGGGCAGGTGACATACTGGATCTCTGCTTCACAAATACTATAGATCTCTTCCATTATGTGAAAGTGACACCAATGCTACTCTCGGATCACAGCATGGTAGAGCTGACCATAAAGGTTACTTGAAGGTTATTTTTTTAACAATTAAGACCATAATTCTAAACTAGTGTAATTTGAAAACATTTACTCAGTTTTATAACCCCATGAATAATTATGCGTAAAATAACTATATTTTAAAATCCTTTCAAATCTTTTTTGAAATATTGTTCATCATTTGGTGTAGAGATATCTATATATTTCACAGCCTTCCTTCTTTTCACTTTCTGGCTTCACAACTTTTCATCCCCTTCCATCATATTTGAAGTTCTACATTTTTAAAAAGATTTTGTGATAGTTTCTAAATGATCTCCCCAAGACTTTACCACAAAATTGCACAACACTTCCAGTGAAAGAGCATACCATGCATTTTACCACCTTTTTGTGAACATCCTTTCTCTGTCCACCACCCAGTTATTCCACTCCAAATGAATATTATCTTTAAAAGACTTATATAGGATGACATTGAAAAACTGAAGCACAGACATTAATCTTCGGGAATTACTGAAGTTACTGTATTGTTTCATGGAAGATGTTCCTTTACATTGTCTATTAAGTAAAATATAAACATGTCCTGCACTAACAAGCTCCTTTTTTTCTTTTTTTTTTCTTTTTGTAAATCATTTGGCTGCCTATTCCACACATTGTCAATCTTGGATATACATCAGAAGATAGCTTAATGAACACCTCCCTTACCTTGCAAAAATGCTGAGGTGAAATCAAGAGACTATACTCACTTATTCATTATTGAGGTGATTAACATTTCTAACTGCATGGTTTCATTGCTACACATTGAAGAGTTTGTTTCAGGTCACTTGAATTCCCTTCATAAGCATGTGCAATAAGATGGGTCTTTATTATCCTCTTATTGTATATTCTATTTTAGTCAGAATAATACAGTTTATTTATGCTTAGCATTAGTTACTTTTATTTGTTCCTGATGAGCTGTATGTTCTTGTTCATCTACTTCAACTATTTCTCTCTTTATTGATCCACTTGATTCAAATTAATACAGATGGGTTCTTTATTCCCATTTTGTGGTATTATATTTATCTGATGACTATCTTTCCTTTTTGACCTCAGTGAAAAGATTTATTTGCTTTCTGTACCTCATATCCATTCATTTTATTACATGGAAAAATGCGAGCAAGAGAAATAATATTCTTAAGATTATAAACCTGGAAAATTACAGGACAAGTTATTACACTTGGAAAAGTTCAGGACAACTTATTACATCTGGTAAAGTACAGAGCAAGAAAATTATAACTTAAAATATTGCAGCTAAGGATAAAATTTCAAATAAAATATTTAGATTTAAAAAATATTAGTTTTATTAAAACTAAAAATTTTATAACAAGTTACTACTTCTATTTGTTATTACTTGTTACTTCTATTAAAAATTTAAAAAATAACTCAAAATATTTTTTGCACTTAAAAAAAATTCATTTTCTTTAATTAATAATTAGAAATTTGAAAATAGGTTATAAAAAATAATAGTAGTACATAGTACAATAAATAGAATAATACAAAAATCAGTTATATATTACAGTAAAATCTACCTATAATAAATTCACAGTAAAATTTGCTTGAGTTTTTGCCTAAGTTATTGCCAAGTCTTCACATTTTTAGTCTTGACCCAATGCTTATTTTTTACATAATGAATTTTCCTACCATATATCTCATTCTACTTTGCATAAAACTTTAGCTATATTAGTGCTTCTGGCTCTCAGTTTTTAAAGTATTCTAGTGTGTCAATATTTTAACAAAATATGTTCCATGTCTTTTCCAGGCTATACTATTAAGCTAATTAATAATGTGTCAAATGTGTCAATTAGTGGTGGCATTGTTTATTTTTTTCTTACGTCAATGATGCCAGTGACATATGTTAAAAGTCCCCTTATAGAGCTATATTCATAAAAAAGTATAGAACTATATTATTACCCTCAGATTTGAGAAACAAACACTCATAACTTTTTTTCTTTTAAAACTTCATTGCATGAGATTGATACCATGAAATTCCTCAAATTGATCTCTATCATTTAAGCTTAATTAAAATATAGTTTGTTTTTAAAATAAAAAAGTTAATTATACTTAAATCCAATTTTTTGTCTTATGCATATTGTTTTCGTGGTATTTTACCTCACAACATTCTTTATACAAATTTTTGTTGCATGGGACCAAAATGTGAAATTCTTCATACTTTCTTCTATTATTGAAGCTAAGAAAAATATATTTTGCTTTTAAAATAAAAAAAGTTATTTAGATTTAAACTTGATTGGTGGCATTGCTTACTCTCCTATGATGTTGCTACAAATTTTGATGTAAACTTCTTTCTACTGGATCAAATCTCTATTTTTTTTTATGCCAAAATGTAGCTAGGGACCAGTCCTCTTCAAAGATGTTAAGTTTTCAATTTGGTTGAGAACTGAATTAGCTTGCTTTGGGTCAAAGACCAGACATAAGGATAGAACAAGGTTCTAGCTACAGAGAAGGTTCCATAGTGGCATAATGGTGTCAATAAAACCACAAATGCTAAAAGATAGGCTTGGGAAGATTGAAAAAGAGAAGCAAAAACAATATCAGATACTTAGAAAAGAAACTAGACAATAGGGATTCTTACCAGGAAGAGAAGCTGAGTGTAACAGTTTTACTAGTGTTCTATGTCAAAGGGATCAGAAATGTGAGGTGTTTCAGATTGCAAAGCAGTGTTACAAGTGTCACTCAAGATGTTAGAGGAAATGTGTGAGGAATGGTAGCAGTGAGCTTGTATCTCTCGGTGAATGACAAAAAGGAGGAGGTATGGACATGTTACTACAAGAATTTGTTAAATGAGGAAAATATTTAGGAGAGAAGATCCTCTCAAAACAAGCTCAACTGGTGTACCAGTTGGTGGCTATATGTTTGAAAGTGCAATTAAGGATATGCTAAGGTGCTGAAAATATTCATGAAAGTTGGAGACACATTAGCCAGTCATATTGCCAATCATATGATACAGGGAGATGGCACAGCCAGTGGTTGGCATAGAAGTATTATCATCCACGTCAAGGGTGAAGGCGATGTTTTAGCAATTAGTATTTTCAGAGGCATCAAATTGCTGGACAAAGTTATGAGTTTGATTACAGAGAGGATTAAACAAGATGCATAAATTGGTGGTGATGATCAAAATAGAGGAGAAAATGTTTTCTCTTTGGGTTTCTATAAAAAGAAATTCATAGTTAGTGATTACAATTATTTCTAAATTGTGAACATTTTTATAATGATGAAATTTTAAAGTTAAAAGATAATCAAAAGCAATAAGCATTTTGATTTACCTAAAACAAAGATGCTTGTTTACTTATAGTTCTCCATAAAATGCAATGAGAACCATCTTTATTACTGCTTTGGTTGTTATACTTCACAAACCTCAGTGTGCAGGTTCAATAACAGATGAGATATTAATATTTAGTTGGAAAGACCAGGTATACTTTGTGTGCATGCTTCTTTACTTGCTTCTCATAGGACCATTGAGTGCCTTTCTTCCAGATCTTAAAAATACCCACTCTGGTAGGGAGATTACTAGAGTGAATGATGGGTAGTGATCTGCTCTTGAACTTCTATGGTCTTCCAGACAGGTGTTGGCTATGGTATAGCTAGTTGTAGAGTAGGTTATGGAATTCAGACATGTACATGATATAACTAAGCCACTTCAATTGATTCCTATATCATTTGGTTTGAATGCTTTTGGTATTGGTTTAAAAGAGGATTTCTGTATGTATGGTCCTATCTGCTAAGTAACTGAAGGAATCTTGTGGAGATTGGATGTTATGTAGGCTGCAAAGTTAATAAGGACCATGGTCAGGAGGTAGAGATAATTCTTTAGAAAGATTATCTTTTGAGCCCTCCAAAGGATACAAAGGCCTCTCTGAGGTTGTTTAAAATCTCCTCATTCAGTGTGCTGTCTCATTATCATCATTACTTAACATTCATGTTCCATGCTGGCATGGCTTAGATAGTTTGACAGGACTGGATTGTTCACAAGTATTTACTTTGGCATGGTTTCTACTGTTAGCTGTTCTTCCTAATACCAACCATTTTGCAGTGTGTTCTGAGTGCATTTTTCATGCTACCTGCTCTAGTGAGGTCACTACAAACCTAAGGGAGCAGCTTTATACTGTAAGATGAAATATAAAAGTGTGAAAGAAGGGACCAGAACAGAATAGGTTTTGTTGAGGAGGAGTTACATGACTACTTGCACTTTAGAAGAGAAGGTGGAACGACTGGGTGGGGCTAGTAAACAATAAAAGTAATAGTGATGAAATGTGAGTTTTACCTTCAAAAGATAAGGTGGGTAGAAATGAGAGGGGAGACAGGACGACATGTATGGATGGATGTTGCATGAGAGTATGGATGAATGAAGGGGGATTAGGAGATGACTGATTGTGTGAAGCAGCAGAATAGTGTAGACAAGAGGAAAACAAGAGCGGGAGATGACATGGTGTTGAGTAGGTTGCTGGAGTGAGTGGAAAAGAGAGGTAGGTGTAGTGCATGGGGAGGGGGAAATATAATTTGGTGGCTTAATGGGGTTGGGTTGGCTCAGTGTCTCCTTGTCTGAATTGGGAGGATAGTGTTAGTTGTTGTTGTTGTACTGAAAAAGCGCAGTACAGTATGCTGCTGATAGATATGACCTCTGGTTTTCTGGGCAGTAACTGACAAGTCCATTCTTTTATAAGCTGTAACAGCTGCTGAGATGATGGCTTGCAGAATTAGTTACAAAGTGGGAACTATGAGACTTGTTCATTACTATACTTTAGTTTGGGTCTGAGCTTAGTGATGGCCTAATTTTGAAAATATTTTAATCGAGTTTTAAGTTAACAGTGACTTTTCAGTTCATAGTCTTTCCAAAGACTGTTTCAGCCCTACTGCAACAGCATGAGATATCATCCTTATGGAAAGATCATTTTATAAGATTCCTTCATGATTGCTCAGTCCACTGAGGTGAGTTGGTTTAACAGTCAGGTGATGCATTCTATCACTCTATTATTGTAGACTGGTCTTTCAGTAAAAATGTACTGTCTAATGACTTGACTGGTACCATGGGACAATTTCTAGGGTCAGATAGTATCCTTATTGTGTCAGAAATTGTGCATGTCATGTCTAAACTGTATGCATATCTAGATCGCTTGAGTTTTTGTTATTCACTATGTATCTTTCATCTGTACTACCTCCTGAGGTGATGAATGCCTCTGAAACTTTCAGTTTGACAGCTAGAGAGTGACAAAAATTCTTGCAACTCACAGGATTGTTGAGCTTACAGCAGCTGAGTTGCATCTTGTTTGGTGCTCTTGTGTGTCATAAGAGAGTGCACTTACAATCTGGTTGTTGTATTGTCATGTTATGATCTCTCCAACACTCAACACCTATCATTGCTCTTGTGAGTAGAACATCATTGAGGTCTGCCCACCTAACTTTGATGTAGTCAATGAGGTGATGGTCATTGGATGTAGGAGGTTTATGTTTGATCTAATGGAAGAAATCATTGGTAATGGTGAAGTAATACTCTGCACAGAGAAAGAAGTCTGATGCCATTGTTGTTACTTTCTTACCACTATGGGTGTTGATCACTTTTTCTTAAGATTTTAAAAATTCCTCCCAACCCTTACATTAAAATTACTCATTAGCATAATTTTATCTTGTTTTGGTATTTTAGTCAATGTCTGATAAATGCATTTGTTCTCTTGACTGTCAGATTCCAAATTAGATGCATAGGAACTTAATAGTGTGACCTACATCTCTGCAAAAGCATTTCAAAGGAACATTAGATCCTCACTCATACTAACCTGTGTCTCACTCAATTTAGGCAGCAGACACTTCCTCACAGCACAGTCAATGTTCTGTCAATTATATCTACCCTCAGGGTACCTCTTCTAGAAAAAAAAAAGGCATAGCCTTCACCAACCTCCATGAGAGAACCCACTCACTAAGCACAGCAGTGTCTTTGTGTAGTACTTCATAATGCAGGATATAAGTGCTGATTGGTGCTGGGTTGGCTTGTCTTGCCAAGAGCTGTTGTCCTGTACATCTGGTGTGCAGATCTTTGACTAAAAATTTGTTGTACATCCAGACCTGCTTCTGTTGCTGGACTATTTCTGCTGGACTCCCAGATCCATATTGCAGATTTATTTGCAATGAATATTATAGTTGCATTTGGTTGCACATTTCCCAATACCACTATCCCTATTGTGAAGAAGATACCTCTGTTAGCAAGGAGGACTCAAGGTAACTGCTATCTCCTTCTAGCCTTTGGAAGATGCTGGGAATCCAATCTATTAGAAACTGTCTTAAAGCTAACTGCCATAGCTTGTTTTTTTATCTCATGGTGCACTTACTCATAGCCATTGTCTTTCTGGACTCACTCAGAAGACATCATGGTGTATTAACCAAGCTAGGCCAACATACTGTACCTGTGGGACCCACTGTTGCGAGATCTCTTGCCAAGTTAGCCTGGAGTTGCAACCCCATGTGTGACTGCAGGTAAGACTCCCACACTAGGCTTCTTCACACTTCATCACATGGGTTAGCAAAGGACAGTCACATGTCAGATGGTTGCAAGCACTACTGCATTTGAGCCATCACACCACCCATATGTGCATACAATTATACTATGGCATACAATAACATAAATATGTTGATCTAAAGTCCTTCCAATTATGTTTAATGCTACTCTTAAAATGACAAACAACTGATTAATCTTTAAAGTTTCAGAGCTTGAGAAGTGATTATAGCCCTGTATTACCTTATATTTGTTTTATTTCATATAATTTTCTGGGGAAAATACAAGCATGACAGATCCCCTGATATTTGTACAATTTATTTTTTTCTTTAACATGCTTTCCAGGAGATATAGTTTCAACTAAAACAGAATACTATTTTTACTTGATAAATTACTGTTTCATGTTATATCTTAGTTTGTATATCCTAAATTACTTTGTGCAATATAAAGAAAATATTCCCATGTTTAACATGTTATTTACAAGTGTTTCTAGGTGTGTAGTCAGGTATTTCAATTAAAAATGTATATGCTTTCAAAATAAATATTATCTAGTATTGATTAGATATTTGTTATTTCTTTATTTCATCTTGTTTAGTAACATTAACTTTGCATCTAAGTTAATCCAGTTTGCTTTGTGAAGTGTGCTGACGCAAGCTACAAATGTGTCATTCTCTGTATAAATTTACTGTGGTTTACTTGACGTTTATTTTGTATCATTTAGAAAGACAATCCTTGCATGACCACATTTAATTGTAAAACCTTTTTATCTTCTTCATCTCTCTTTCTCTTTCTCTTTTCCCCATCCTCTCTCTCCCTCTCTCCTTCCATTGTTTTAGCTAGCTTGCAAGAATGTCTAATTAAAAATAAAAAGTTTAAAGAATAGAGAAAAAAAATAACATTTATATTGAAATGTTTACCTTAACTAACTCCAGGCTTGTTATTGTTCTGTAGATGATTTTTGCAATATGTGTGTGCTTTTGTGTTGTTAGCATTGAACAATGAATTTCATGTTAGTACTGTTCCTTTCAGTTTTACAGTTCCATCATCATGGATTAAAGTGTTGTTTTTATTCAGAACACAGCTAATTTTGACCCATACTGCTATCGGCAATTCATTAGATAATGTTTGATGTCACTAAGCTTTTTTTGCTTTCTCTAGAGCTTTTTTGCAATTTCTTTCAAACTTTTATTTATTTATTGTGTATTGATTTAGCATTCTGCAATCTAATAAATCGTAAGGCTTACGGGAGATTTTTCTTTGCTTGTTATCGGGTGTAAGAAATAAGTTGTTTCCTTGTTCTGATACAAAACATACTGTCTAATATCAATTTTAGTGTTATTGACACTTTAGTCATCTTACCACTATAGATTGACATACTCAGGTGATGTTTACAAGTTGGTAAAATCAATATTTGGTGGTAATCAAAAAAGTTTAGGATTTTTAATTTTCTTCTGACATAAATCACTGGAAATTATTAAAATTAACTCAAGATTATTCCTCTTAGATCAAGAAAAAATAAATGAACATTCAGAGATTTTTTGCACTAATTTCCAACGAAAGCTAACATAGGTTTGCAAAGAAAATATAACTCGGGGTAAATATTTTAAGGTGAGATGTAAATATTTTAAGATAAGATTTCAAGATCAAGGGCCTGAGATTAACCTTCACCACTTTGTCTCATGTCTTCATGGGTCCCTATCTTTGGCAAGCACTATCCAGTAAATCTATCTTTCACATAACATTCCTCTTATGTCCGATTGTCTCTCAATATACTTGTACTATGTCATTTATACATACTTACATTGCATGTCCGAGAGAGCATACTCACTTCATATCTTTCTAGTTTTCTCAAGTCATCTGCATTCAAGATCCATGTTTCACTACCATGTAACATTGCAGTTCTAACACAAGCATCATACAGTCTGCCCTTCACCATGAGGAAATAGGCTTTTGTGCTATCAACCATAGTAGCAAAAACTATTGAGGATCTATTCCCAGTGTGCTCAAAATACATACTGCTCCAGTGCATCAGTTACATATGAAGTTTAATTTCTCTGTTAGCCTACCTATGATTTCACTACACCTCTTATTAGGTTTATACTTATTCCTTTTCTGCATATCAAGCAAGGCCATTTTCATTGATCATATCAAAGCCCTGTCATCTAAGTACAGCTAAAGCAGGATACAACTCTCACAGACCTTGATTATGGTGATGTATTCATACTACAATGACTTCCATGTTATATACTAAATAAATTCACGAATGCTCTGAAGCAAGTTTACCCCAAAAAACAATTAAAAATCAATATAATGCTTTATAAGTTGACAGAAGTATGCTCTACCAGTCAGAGACCCACTACTACCAGAGTTAGGTGGTTTGTTTATTTGAAATCTTCCTTTCTACCAACTAACCCATTGAAAAACAGGAACACTGATTTAGTATTATGTCTTTGTGAAATTGGTGAAAACTCTATGGCCTTGAAGAGAGATCCAGTCCCCTACAAGGATCTGTGTTTCAGGCATCCAGTTTTTATTTAAGGCAGTAAAATTTTGATCTATATGTATTAAAAATCTCTATCATTTGTGAAAACTAAATAGGCTACTTTTTCTAGTGTTTCTGGTCAAAATACAACTACTTCAGTAAAAATATTGCACTGCTGGGTGCTGCCTCATGACTTTTAGCACTTGTTTATGACACCAAACATAGATAGCTAAAGAATGATTTACCAATATATGCTACAAGTCTTTGATACACAACTTCAACTTAATACAGTTCTATATTTAAGAGATGAGGAATTATGTACATTATTTACATTATTTACAATTGACGGATATTTGTCCTCATCTTATTTGTTAACGCAACGTTTTGGTTGATATACCCTCCAGCCTTCATCAGGTGTCTTGGGGAAATTCTGAACCTGGGTTCTTATTCCTAAGGTATTTTTTGATATTGTTGTTGTTATTATTATTATTATTATTATTCAGGTCACTGCCTGGAATCGAACTCAGAATCTTGAAGGTTAAAAGCGCGGGCTACTAACCCCAAGATTCTGAGTTCGATTCCAGGCAGTGACCTGAATAATAATAATAATAATAATAATAATAACAACAACATCAAAAAATACCTTAGGAATGAGAACCCAGGTTCGAAATTTCCCCAAGACACCTGATGAAGACGTGTTAACAACAAACAAGACGAGGACAAATATCTGTCAATTGTAAATAATGTACAACTTCAGCTTATCTTAGAGATTTCTATAGGGTTTTATATTCTTAATGTATAAAGCATTTTGTATGACATCCCCTCTTCATCTGCCCTATTTTAGGAATAGTCTCAGATGTTAAATTAATTTTTCCATCTTTAACTGATTCTACTGTGAATCATTTCCTTCTGCAACATATATAACTTGCTCAGCTAAATCCCACATGATGATACATAATTATTCTTTAATAGACTTATATGCATTTATAATTGATAATATATATGAATCTAGTAGAGTGGTACAATTCAAAATTTACTGAACAAGTGGGATTTACTTAGCTTGTCTCCTCAGAAGCTTATTGGTGTAAACATTTAGAAAATACAAGCTATTTTGAAAATACTAGATTTATAACTTCCTAATCAATAGCTTCAATGGTATAGTTCTCTTGGTTAATGAGAGGATATCTACATATTAAAACTTTTGGTGAGAAACTAATAGTTGTAAGCTTCATTAGAGGATGCTATACAAATTTGAAAAATATCTAAATGTCTGTGCATTTAAGCACCATGTGTGTTATGTTTTGGAAGCAATTAAGACAGGTAATTATGATTCAATAACTTCAAATGAGTCTTATGTTGCAGTGATTTCAGAAGAGGAATTTTTTCACACGTTTTTTTTTGGTTTTTTTTTTTTGTTTTGTTTTGAAGCAGCACCACAGTCTTCTACAGGTAATTCTATTATTGGGGTGTGGATAAGGATTTGAAGGAGTTCCACTTTTCAACCATTAATGGGTGCTAAGTTAAGAATTTGGTTCATCAATTATTTTCACTGGCAGTTGTGCTGTTTAGCAGTCCTTTTTGTAAAACAATTTATTTTTGTTATTAGTTTCATATTACATTTATTCAAGGGATCAGAATATATGCACTTAGTCATCCTTCAAGAACTAACCAGACTGATGAGTCAATAAATTGAGATAATTCTTGTATAATTGTTTTGAAAACCCTTTTACATGTGAATACCATTTTAGCATCAGAAGTAAAGAAAAATATGTACAGAATATTACTTACATGAAACAGAGCAGTTTTGAACCAATTATTTCTTTTCATCTTACGTTATTATTGTATTAGTTTTGTTTAAATACTGTTGCTACAGCCTATGTTCATTTTTTTTTATTATCTTGATTATTATCTTCAAAGATAGTAATCAACAGTTAATATTTGATTCTACCTGTTATATTTTGCTAATATTAAAATCTCAGCAGGGTTGATTTCTAATTTCTGAATGTATTAAGTAAATTAGAAATATTTATTTTAGTTATATTGATTTGCACTAAATTGTTATTCAGGCCATAGATGCATATACTATTCAATTGTACAGATTGTTAATTTCTTTTCATTAAGTTAGTTAGTGTATGATAAGATTATTTATAAAATAGCATTTATTATGATGATGATATTTCAGATTTCATTTAACAAATTTTATATAGAACTTTTACTGAGCCCTCAACATTATCTTTTGAGTCAGTTATGAAAATGCTAAATAACGTATTTCCACTTTATGTATTCTTTTGTTATGTTTTTTGTTTATAAATAAACAGTATATAAATAATAATTACATATGTTACATGTTTTCATTTAAACATTGAATATACTAGCATATATTTTACTGCTAAAATAAGTATACAAATAAATGTTTAGAAACCATGAAACTAGCAAAATAGACATAAAGATAAGTGTTAATTTCTTTAGAACTTTCAGTAAGAATTTTTTCTTTGATAGACATGACATATGGGGATTTCAGCCAATGAGTCTTATATACAGCTTTCTCAGTCAGGACAAAACTCACATCCAGCAGAGTTATTTTTCTACATCATTAGCTCTGTTATGCTTTTAACTTTGCCTTTTTGGCATCATACAAATGAGATTTCAGCAACAACAGCAGTTGCTGCTTTGGGTACCTTTTGTTTTTTTTTTTTAAGGATATATCTTTCTTTTTTTTTTATTTCTTCCTAATATTAGTTTGTTCAATCTAATGATCTGATCTTTGTGATAGATCACTTTTTAAATTGTTCAATACTAGTAGATTAACAAGGATGATTTGAGTGTGATCCATGGCTGAAACTGATTGATATTTACATATTAGCAATTCGAATTTTGTGTCAGTTGTATTAAAGCAGTGAGTGAAGGATTGCTAATTGGATAGATAACTTTCTTTGGAGACAGATTTACTACATTGAACGTGGTATATCATCCTGATTTGAGCAATATGCAACATTGGTCACCAGCATGAAAGATGTATGTTAAATGATGATGATGAAATACGTGCTTCAAGAGTATGATGAAGATACATTGTGGGGCTCACTTTTACAGAATAGAATATTGTGTGTTGATCAAATTATGAAATGATAGAATACATTTCTGAAGATTTGATTTAGATGTGTATTTTAAAAAACAGAAGAATGTAAGATAACAGGTTAAATATTTATAGTTGAGTATGAGGAAAAATAACATTGCTATATTGTAGATCTCTCAAAGTGATATCAGCAGTTTCCTTTACAGAAGTGAATCTGAGTGAAAAAGATAGTGCCCAAAATTCTGAAAAGTAGCTTGAAATAGATAGTAGTAAATAAAATGGTTAATGTTAAATTTCAGTTCATTTTGGGTAATGGTTCAACAGAAAATATTCCAGAGACAGATAGGCTTATCAATGGATTGTAGTTCTGGGAATTACAGACAGGTAAAACACTAATCTAGGTTGTTTGACACACAAAATAGAACGCAGTAGGAAGGGATGTGGATACAGTTGGCTACCTCTTCATTTTAAAAAGACAAAATTGAAATGTATATAATTCTGAAGACAAGAAAAATTGGAAAAAAAAAAAAAAAATACGAAAGATGTTATAACACTGATTAAAATGAAAAAATATTTATATTAATTTAATTGATGGATCTCATTTATAATAATGCTATTCATAGTTAACTGTTTGAAACTAACTTAAATACTATTGCATATACATATGCTCAGTCACACACTTAGGTGTATAGAGTATATATGCAAACATTTTAAATGTATGCACAAATATATACACATACAGATGTTTAGTTTTGCTTCACTCACATTGTACAGATGACTGAGAAGCAAGGAGGAGATCAGAGACTTGCTAATTGTAAGCTTTAAAGGTAAGCTGAAAATATTAAGTAAGAAATAAATCTAAAATAAATCATTGTTCATACAGATGAGACAAAAATATCAAAATTTATGGAGTAATGCAGTGTTGAAGGCCTATCCAAGTGATAGCAGCAGCAACAAAAAAGGGGGAAAAAACATTAAAACTGTGATTGCTGTAATAAAGATGACAATAGTGAAAAAGACAGCCTCCTGCTTACATCTGTAGTATTAATATTATAGAATACACACACAAACAAACAAGTCATGCAGTGTTGTAGAAGTCAGCTGCCTAACGTATGTGAACCATCAAACATTCAGGAAAAAGAGAACATTTTTGTTGAACTAATACAGAACCAGAAATGTCTATTGTGTCATATTTCTGTTGAAGACATTGTACATGTGATCAGTAGCTGCCCAAAAATGTCGTCAAGGTACTACCTCCTAGTATGACATGACATTGTCATTAAAATAATATACAACGTCATTCAAAAAAAAGACTGTCCTAGGATAAAATATATATAGTTCTCCCTGTTATTGAATGCATATATAAACATCAACCGAAGGAATATCGATAGAACATTCTTATCAAAACTTCTGCCAGGTGCAAACTTAATAGGCCAGATAGCAATTTTGGGGGGGATAGGCAGGAAAAATTGTACCATCACAAAGGTCAGTTGCCCTGAAAGAAGGTTACTATGGACAAATGTCGCAAATCCTTCAGCTTCTATACCTAGATTATAACTTTACATTTATAGCAATAATAATTAGTGCTCTTGGTTTTGTGAGTAAATGACTAAGTGACAATCTGGAAAAGTTAGGGTTTTCAGAAATAGAAATCAACCAGCTAACTTGCATATTACAATTACAATTTGTAAGTGGAACAGTAATAATATGCAAGATTTTTTCTAGTTGTAGTATTGTTTTTATCTACATTTCAATTCTGGAGTTTTGTACCTTTGTTAGAAACCAACTCCTTCCTTAAAGAATGACTCTAAATGATTAAAAATAGATAAGATCATGCATAAATACATTGATTTAATAAAAGATCAAGAATTGAGCTTATAAATAAAGTGTTTGCAATAGGATGTCATGATAGTAAAAATACATTTGAAAAAAAATGAAGATTTTTACAATATTCTGGTCATATTTTTGATAACCTTCTAAGAAAAATATACTACTATTTATTGATTGTTTTTAATACATATTGCATTCATATTTCTTGATAAATTCATTAGTTTAAGAACAGTGTCAAATGTCAGCAGATAGTTAAATTATGAAATAAACAAATATGGTTTGCAAAAGATATATGATAAACTTTTGTTTCATTGTCAAATATTTTTTGTTAGAATTCATGTTTAAATTTATATTATAAAAGTATAATTATAGTATCTATAATAACTTTTAAGTTAAACACTTTTCAATTATTTACAATTGTTTTATTCAATCTAATTTTTGAAATACTATTAAAATTATTGGATTTGTAATTTCTCTTATGTGTTTGCATCTCTGTGTGTATATACATTCATTTTGAAACAGTTACAGAAATAATCAAATCAAATGTAAATATTGCCTTTTGATAACTCTTAATGTTTTCTTATTTGAAGTTGATGAAATTATCAATGAATTTATTGGGTAATTGCTCATTTAATTTATAATGTAAATATTTTGTGGAAAAACTTTTAAAGTGCTTTCCTGTTTTTAAACTGAATAACTTGTAATCATGCAGTTCATTATTCATCTCAGATACATTTGCTTTAATAATACAATAAACTTTTGTTTCCAATAGTGTGGACTTGCTTATCCTGTCTTAAGTTACATTATTGTGATAACAAAAGAGATGAAATAAGGAGAAAGATTTTGCTAAAATAATTCTAAGCTCTCAGCAGAAGGTTTAATCTTGGGGTTGTTGGTTTATTTAAAAAAAATTTTAAAGATGTTATCTTATCAGTTTATCATTGAATACATGTCTGTCTTGAGAAATGTTTCTTGTAATAATTACATGTTCTTGTAAGTGCAACATGAACTTACCCATTTCTCAGAATTGGTTTTGTCAAAAATATATTCTGTTTAATGATGATGATGATGGCAGTGACAATTATCGTTTTAATGTCCACTTATAATTTTTATATTAAAATAAGGACAAAAAATGTCTATAAAACATAATGAAAAGCATTGATGAGTCAGAGTGGCTTTAAAATTCACTTGTTCTTGAAATAATTTCTTTCATCATCATCATCATCATCGTTTAACGTCCGCTTTCCATGCTAGCATGGGTTGGACGATTTGACTGAGGACTGGTGAAACCGGATGGCAACACCAGGCTCCAGTCTGATTTGGCAGAGTTTCTACAGCTGGATGCCCTTCCTAACGCCAACCACTCAGAGAGTGTAGTGGGTGCTTTTACGTGTCACCCGCACGAAAACGGCAACGCTCGAAATGGTGTCTTTTATGTGCCA
>NC_068990.1:31242761-31247863 GCF_001194135.2 Octopus bimaculoides | reverse complement strand
TATAGCCAACACTGCCAGATATTTTGAGCATCTCTGCAGTGATTCCTGATTGGCCGGGGGCTTTCCCGGTCTTCATACTCTTAATTGCTTTATCTACCCTGGTACTATCAACTCGGATAGCTGGTCCCTCTATTGGGTCGACATACGGCAGGCTCTCTTTCTCCCATTCATTCTCTTTATTAAGCAATCTATCGTAGTGGCATCTCCAGACCTCTTTCTTTGCATCCTCATTTAATGCAAGCGTACCATCATCCATGCGAACACATTTCTCTCCTACAACATCACTAATAGATAAAATTTTTCTGTTGCCTTTCCACTGATAAAATAGCTTTCTATTGTTGACTCTTCATTCTTTCCTCATTTTGGTGAGTTTTACCAAACTCTACACTAAGGTAAATCAAATGTAATGCATAGGTTTTCTGTTAATGGTAAGTATAGTTTTAAACAGAAAACATGCATTAATGAAGGATTCTATTGGCTTTGCTTAAAATATACGATTATCTCCTTTATATTTTATATACTTTGTTTAGTTAATATTGTTTTATAATACAACTTTCTACACACGGTCATTTTATTCGTTTCAGGTGATATTATATGTGAATAAAGTTGGTCCATATTTCAATCCTCATGAAACATACCACTATTATCAGCTACCAGTTTGCAGACCAGTAAAGGTAGATATAATTGATTATTTTTATTTTATGTATCGTAACTGGCAGTGTTATTAGATTGTCAAAGTGCTTGATAGTATTTATTTTTTGTTCAAATCTGACTGAAGTCAACTTAGTGTTTCATCTTCTGCAATCAGTAATATCAGTCATTATTGATAGAAACATTACAGTGTCAATATGATGCCTTATGGTATTTGTGGTATTTGTTCTAGTGCTTTGCTTTCCAAGTTCAAACCCTGTCGTAGCCTACATGGGTGTTATAATTTGGTTTAATGTCACACCTGATACTTGGGTACCTTCACTAGAATTCACCCAGTTGCATGCATTTGGGGTAGCCTTCCCATTTAAGGATACATTCCTTCCTCCCAGTAGTCTGAGACCCTGAAAATAGGTCATGGCCTTTTCTCATGACTAAGCAATAAAAAAAGATATCAGATATTAAATTACTGAGATATATAACAAAATACAAAGGTTGGAAATAAATTAAGAATTGGAAAAATAGAAAAACAGAAAACATATATCATGGTCTGGGAGAAAATGGTAAACATTTAAATGTCATGGTAGGAAAGAAAGGGAAAGAAGAAAGGCATTGTTCTGATAGGAAGGTGAACTTAGCTTCTTTGAATTTAGGTAGATGTTTAAATTGGATCTATTTAGTATAAAAAAAAAAAAAATTAGTAGTTGTTAAGTTTTCATTATTTGGGTTCATTCAAGTATGTAAACGTAGGTGTGTGAAGTTAAGTTTGTATGAAAGCACAAGTCAAATACAGGTCAAATTTAGTGATCTGCATTAGAAGTTAACTTCCAAGTATATTTTCGCTTGATTAAGAGGTTTATTTTTAAGTACTGGTTTTGTAGATTAAAAAATTTGTTACTGTTTCTTGTACAAATTTTTCCATGTTGGCAGATGGACACAAATATGTTTGTTGTTACTAATATTATAGACAATCTTGCAAGTTAGCAAGCATACACCTTCATACTCAATCACATATACACACACGTATATAATTAAGCTTCGATGTACAAATATTTACATATATTTCAATATACATATATGTATATGCATGTGTATATAGCTATGTGCTTTTTGCATACATGCATACTTTAATACATATGCACATACACATAGATACACATATATAAGTATGTATGTATACATGCAAAAATGTGTACATGTACATATTTGTATATTTGTATGCATAAATGTATTTTAAAGTTTATATACATGCTTCAATTATATCCATATAGTAATTTAAATAAATACATAAGCAGTATGAATGTGTGTGTGTGTGTGTGTGTGTGTGTGTGTGTGTGTGTGTGTGTGTATGAATTATCCCAAAAGTAATGTAAAAGTAAGTATAACATTTATCAATTGGTATAGGCTGTTCAGATTGCACGGTGGTAGATTAGTAAACTCTTTCTCCATACAAAGGTTCTACTGTCTCCATCACAAGCAATAAATTTGCACATTTGTTGCCCCTAATTCTCAAACCCTCTTTCAAAAAATTTGGGTGCACACTGTTGTAACCATTTCTTCATAACCATCTTCATTTTGCCATCAAGTTGTGATCCCCAAAGCCTGTCCTTCAGTGTACCAAATCTGAGTTGTACGGTAGATAGAGGGTCACTGGCCAACCCAGTTTGGACATTGTCTGATCTGTTGCCACCTTTGTATGTGCTTGCACATTATCATTGTGAATGTGGATCATTATCAGATTCTTGTTAGATATCTTACTCCTAATGGCTTTTCTAAGCTTTTTGAGTGTCTCAGTGCACCATTCACTATTCACAGTGGGATGGTTTCTCAAGAGCCAGCCAGGCAGAAGCCTGCACCAGACTTCTGTGACTGTTTTGGCAGGATTTTTACAGCTGGATGCCCTTCCTAACACCAACCATTCAGCAGAGTGGACTTAGTACTTTTACATGGCACAAGCAGAGGCGAGGTCAGTTTTGGCAAGGTTTTTACAACTGGTTGCTCTTCTGAGTACCAACCACTTGGGTGTTTTTAAGTGGCATCTGCACTGACAGGGTCACCAAGTACTCGCAAGACAAAAAAAAAACTTTCAAGAGGGGAGTGGGCATTAAAGGAGGTGATCTTGTGTCGGGTGATGAAAGGTTAAAGTGAGACAGTGAGACAGAAACAGGTGTCTTGCTGTAGAGGAAGTACAAGGTTACCCAGAGAGAGAGAGAGAGAGAGAGATCAGGAATGGAAACAGAAACAGGTGCGCTACCACAAAGGAACTACATAGTTACCCAATCTAAAGAAGTGCAGGAAGAGAGAAAGAGTGGGAGACAACAGGATAGAGATGGTGGTAAAATGCCAGGCATACTCACAAGGGATGAGGATCAAAATATAAATGGGATGGTTGAGTAATGGAAGAGAGAAAGATATAGATGGTGGCAAGTGCCAGGGCATACCCTAAAATCTGAAATTAGAAAACTGGCAACATCCCTACAAAATTATGGTGGGAATACATGTTGAGTGTAAATTAGAAGACAACAGTTGAGAAACAATAAAGTTAAGAATTGCTAAGAAATTTATGTCTTCTGATTTTTTTTTTTTTTTTTTCATTGCTGAAATTTCTATCTGCAGTTTCAATGGTTTGTAAAAGTTGTGTTTCAAATATTTTGAAACTTTCATTTCAGATCGAGCACAAATCTCTTACTTTAGGAGAGGTCCTTGATGGAGATCGTATGGCTGTTTCTTTGTATGAACTAAATTTTAAAAGTAAGTCCTTTATAAATAAGAATTATATATTTAAAATTTCAAAGATACTTAAACTGTTTTTACTAATTTTGTTTTGTAAATAATTATCATGAGAAATGTAGAGGTGTTATCTCTGTTCCAATATTAATTTGCTGCTCCTACAAGTAAGCTAAATATGCAACACAAGTGATTCACTTAATCTATCATAGTGTATATGAATAAAAACATTTGACTTCTGTGAAGACTCATTTGCCATCAGTTTTTGAATAACTGTATATCTAACAGAAAAGCCTGATGGGTTACAAATATCTGTTCAGATAAAACAAGAAAATCTTGCATGTACATTTCAAGAAACATTCTTACTCCAGATTTCCTGGCATCTGGTATAGGGAAATGAAGTATATATTGCCAAGCAGTGTTTCATAGTGTAGTCTTTACAGAAGCTGTCATTTATAATTCACGTTAACCCTTTAGCATTTAAACCGGCCATATCCGGCCAAAAGTATTCTGCCTGTTTTATGTTCAAACTGGCCAGATCTGGTCTCTTGCACCAACCTTACAATATTGTTTTAAAAATTAACAGCTACCTCATCAAAATCACATAGCTACAAGATAATGTATGATTAGTTCAAAACAATGTAGATGAAAAAGCATTAATTTTGGCACAATAATGTGAACACTAAAGGGTTGAATTTTGAATGATTAATGATTTTGTGGTGGTTACAAGGGAGACAAGCTAGTGTGTAAGCATCTTGAACTTTGTCGTCCACTAAAGTTAATTACCATTTATACACAAGGTCTGGCTTTGGTTATTTTGCTGTATGCATGAATTTCTGTTTGTTTGACTCAGGTTGGGGAAATACAATGCAGTATCATTCTGGTGTGACCTTAATATGGACATGCAGTTTTGGGGTCAGCTGGAAGGAACAATAGCTATTGATTGCATTACATAAGTGTCTGAGTGGTCAAATAATTTTTACCCATGTCTTTTGAAGTGTAGGTCATGTGTGTGTGTGTTTGTCTACTGTTTAGTATGGTGGTGGGGGCATAAGTGTGCCAGTTAGTGTTTTTGTTTTTTGTTTTGATTTTTATTACTGAAGGAAAAATTATGATTTCCAGGCAATAATGACATATATTGTTAATAAAATAATGTACTTTTTTCCCCTACTGTTATGCTACCGAATGCCTATAGTGTGTTTAATCATTGATATGTTATGAATTTTTGTACCTTCTGCCAACAGCATGGAAGTCATTGATGTTTTAAGTGGTTCTTATAATTTTGAATTATATATAGTGTCACTTTAGCTGCCCTTGTTTTGATCAGGTCAACTTTGATATGATAGATCCATTGTCAAAGAAATTCTATTCATGACTCTTTTTTTTAAATGTGAAATAAAACTACATAATTCATTGTGTCCTTTCTTTTTAGATAATAGAATATGATTTATGGGTGATTTTGGCTATTATTTCTTATAGGTCAAGCTCTCTACTTTGCACTTTCTATTTCTTGCTTCTTACTCGTGCATCTGAAGCATAAGCATATGGTCTTAAGTAAATCCAGTATGTTTCTGCCTAACTACTCATTTGACTGCGGTCATGCTGGAGCACTGCCTTTAGTCAAACAAATTGACCCCAGAACTTATTCTTTGTAAGCCCAGCACTTATTCTATCGGTCTCGCTTGCCGAACCACTGAGTTACAGGGACGTAGACTCACCAACATCAG
>NC_068990.1:31239021-31242692 GCF_001194135.2 Octopus bimaculoides | reverse complement strand
ATATATATATATATATATATATATATATATATACACACATATATATACACACATATATATACACATATGACGGGCTTCTTTCAGTTTCCGTCTACCAAATCCATTCACAAGGTTTTGGTCGGCCCAAGGCTATATTGCCCAAGGCTATATTGCCCAAGGCGCCACGCAGTGTGACTGAACCCGGAACCATGTGGTTGGTAAGCAAGCTACTTACTACACAGCCACTCCTGCACCTACTATATATAATTCCTACCTATCACTTTGCTTTTAAACAATTCTTTTATATGCTTTTGCTTGATTTAAAGCTCTTTATCATTACTGTGGTTATTGCATCTTCCCTCACCAAACATATATCTTGTATATTTGTTTTCAGAAAATTAAATTAATTTAGAAATTAGCATATTGCAAATAAGTACCAATAATTTTTCTCATCTAGAATTTTAATTTAGTTATTTTATTTCATCTACTTGTGACACTGCACTGACTTTTGCTATCAATGAAAGAAGGACAGGTCTTTTTTACAACTCATTTCTATGATATTTCTGAATTATGTATCTCTTAATTGTCATAAATAGTGATCTACTTTGGCAATTTTTCAGCATTATAAAATGCACAAAACTGTTATTATCAGATCCTTTGATAACATGCAGTCTCGACTGTATAATGATTTTAGTTTTTGCACTCATTAAGGAAGTCAGTATAAGTCAATATATACATCTTTAAAAATAATATATGTATACTAGGAGGATGGATTCCCTACACTTTTCAGCTTATAATGTCTAACTGCCAACTGATTCCCAGTTTCAGCTTTGCAGCCTTGAATTTAAGTCTACTTTCTAAAACTCCTTTCCATCATTGGTGTTCAGTATTGTATACTGAAGCACACTAGAATGCAAGGTATAAGAGTTGAACATCCATCTAGAGCTCTGAGGCTGGGAATCAGTTGAAGGTTAGACATTATAGGCTGAAAAGTATAGGAAATCCATCCCCTAGGTATTCTTGTATTATCTTTTAAAGTAAAATCAAAACTATAAAATAGTGAAATATGAAAGGGAAATCAACAAATCAAGAAAATAACTTTTAAACATTTATAAGAAACATTGAAATAAATAAACAGCGAAATAGCTTTATAACTTTTAATGAAAATCAAATTGATGTTATCAAATAGGGAAATGTGAAAGAACTTTAATTTCAAAATATATTTAAATATTTAACAAAATTTCTTTATAAAAAATGTTTTTCATGTCATCATGTCATATACATAGCCTTCCAATTATATTTTTTACAAATTAGATGAGTGTTCAACTCTTACACTTTGCATTCTGTTGTGCTTCAGTATAGGATACTGAAAACCAATGATGGAAAGGGGTTTTAGAAAGTAGAGTTACACTAAAGTCTGCAAAGCTGAGGCTGGGAATCAGTCGGAGGTTAGACATAAGCTGAAAAGTGTAGGAAAGCCATCCCCCTGATATAATCCTCACTTGCATCAATTTCCATTACTGCTGAACACTGATGAAATAAATTAGGTCTACTATTGTACAATAATGTTAGCGAATCTTAGCTTGTTTGCAAAGGTGAAGTGAACAAAATCTGCATGACATTCACTTATACTGCTGGAACCTTAATATGTCTAGTCAATATTTTTGGTAAAGGCAATGTGCACCTAAAATTACTGATGTAAATTTTTTCACTTTTATGCTTTGAAACAAAAAAATAATATTCCCAATTTCACCACTTTGAAGTAACTTTATTTTATCATAAATATATATCTTCAAAAGTATAATTATCATAAATAAAGTTGCAAAATTATACAGATAACATTTAGGAAAAGTTTAATTAATTGTATTTTTTTTTTTGTTTCTTTGTTTTTGTTAATTACTTCTTGTTTTTAAAACTACTTTTGCATTGTTTCTGTATTCTTTTCTTCAGAGGATGAACAAAAACGTGAATTATGTAAAGTTAAATTTTCTGAAAATGATATGCGATTATTACGAGATGCAATTGAAGATCTCTATTATTTTGAGTTTGTTATCGGTGAGTAGACATAGTAATGTAATTTTGCAGATCATCAAGAGATTCATTGTGTACATGTTTGAAATATCACTAAATTTATTTGCATATTAAATATTCTGTTCTTAATTTCCTTTGTTTTCAAAAAAATATATTCATCTATCTGTCATTTAATTTAAACATATATCCACCCTTTATTTCAAGTATGATACCAAGACTTGTATAATCATATAAACACATTCCTTATTCATTCAATTTTCAAACTTCAGTGTCCAGTTTATATTAATAATGATATGTGAGGGTTTCAAAGGATACCTGTGTCTTCTTGCACCAAGTCATGCAGCACAAAACATAACTTGATAGGAAAACATTACGAGACAACTACTATCACAATGAATGTCAAGAGTACACACATGACTGTGGAATAGTCAGCCATTTCACATAATTCAATGAGCAGGCTGCTCTCTCAGGTTCTTCGTTCCAAATCTACTCGCAATGCTTTAGTTGGCCTGAGCTATAATAGAATGCACTTGCCTACAGTGCCATACAATGAGACTGAACTCAGAATCATATGGAAAATAAAGTGAGAAGGGATGATACTGAGGATGTGGGATGGATGTCACAAGTATAGGTCTCAAGAAGAGGGGAAGATAACTACTTGCACCAAGGGGGTGAAATATGTGCAGAATCTGCTGCCTAACAATGGCACTGAATAATACCACTGTTAGAAGAGTGATAAAAGGATGGATGTTAGCAAGATGAGAGGTGGGGGTAAGCTTAAAGGGGTCAGACAATGCAAAAGTGGGATCCAGTGAATAGATAGACATAAACATAATGCTTTTAAGACCACACTTTCGCTACGACAGATGAGTCTTCTCATGCACAATGAAATGCCTATCATTTCACTCCTTTGTAATCACCATGAGGCTCAACAGCTTCTCATCAGCTTTCGCTATTTCATTTTTCATGTCTTCTTGCGCCTCCCTTTTCCACAAGTTCCATTTACTTTAAGCATTATGTAATATTGCATGTGTGTGTGTATTATTTGATAACAATTTGTCTCAGCTCCATATGACTTAGCTTTGTAGGCTTGTAGGACAAACCCATCTCATCTGATATGTGTACATGATACATCATATAAATGAACATTATGGAGTTCATTTTGAAGAATGAGTTATAAAAGTATTTAACGTAGTGCTATGTTGTAGTGCAGTGTATTTTGAAGTATCATTTCTTTTTTAACAATTTTATTTACATACATTTATATGTTTCTGTTTACCATTCTTGTTATGTTTATATGTGATATATCAACTCACATGTGTTTCAATGTCTATACAGTTCAAGTACTTATGTGCAATTATGTTGTTTGTATGTGTTTTAAAATTCTTGTTCATTTTCCTGTATAAATATAGCATCACAAACACATAAACATATACTGAATGTCCATTAATAGAAGGATATACACTTATTTGTATATATATGTGTGTGTGTGTGTGTGTATATACATATATACATATTTATGTATGTGTGTGTGTGTGTGTGTGTGTGTGTGTGTGTGTATATATCTGTTTGTTTTCCTGTCTTGTGTTTTGTCCGCCACTACATTCCTCCATGGCTAGATTTAATTTGCGTATACAAATTTAATCTGCGATCCATGGGAC
>NC_068990.1:31237647-31238732 GCF_001194135.2 Octopus bimaculoides | reverse complement strand
ATATATATATATATATATAAAGGAATACAAAAATGGGACAAGAATGCAAAACATCCAGGCAGCTAGATGATACAAATAAAAGGGACAACAAAACATTCAGACAGATATTACAAAAGAGGGACAGGAAAAAACACGGATGGGTCATTTGAAGTTTTCTTTCCTCAGTCGAGTTCCAGATTATCTTTGCAATTTCAGCTGGTTATACTCAAGACACATATATTGCCTTGCTTGGAAACCGGTGAAGGGTAGTTATAGGATGGGCATCTGGTGATAGACAATCTACTTCGACAAACTCAGTCCAACCCATGTAAACATAAAAAAGTGGATAATACAATGATGCCAATGGCCTGGCTCCCCATCAGTTACAACAAGTGTTCCAGTAAATATGATCAACTGAACACCCAACTCAGAAATTAACGTGCTAGTGGCCAAGCACTCCACAGATACGCATACCCCTAACTTAGTTATTAGTGAGACTCACCATGACACAGAGTATGACTAGGTTGGCCCTTTGAATTACAGGTACAACACATTTTTGCCAGCTGTGTGGACTGGAGCCATGGGAAATAAAGTGTCTTGTGCAAGGACACAATGCACCACCAGGGACCAAACTCACAACCTCATGATCATGAACCAAATACCAAATCTATCACACACACATACCAAATCTATCACCAAACTTTCATTGGTCCAGGGTTATAACAGAAGACACTTACCCAGGACTTAACCTATGTGGTTGGGAAGCAAACTTCTTAACTACACAGCCACACTTGTGTGTGTGCACGCGCACACATTGGTATATAGTCACACATGCTGACATGCACACACACACACACATTATTTTGAAGCTGGAAATACCTGAGCAGCTACTTTGGTGGGAATACTCTTTTCAGATTCTATACATTTACATATATATGTGTACATGTACATATATATATGCGTGTGTGTGTGTGTGTATATATATATATATATATATATATATATGTCCAACCCATGCTAGCATGGAAGGCGGACGTTAAACGATGATATATATATATATGTATATATATATATCTGTATATATATTTATTTATATATATATATAT
>NC_068990.1:31229890-31237140 GCF_001194135.2 Octopus bimaculoides | reverse complement strand
TTTTTTGTCTTGGGGGGGGGGGCAATGTTTCATTTAACTGTCAGAACAATTTCATCTGTAATTTACAAGTCTTCATTGGACAGAACTTGTACATTATAGAAAATGGAAAGTTAATCATCCACAGTAATTATTGAATTTCATTTTCTTTAAGTTATCATAATTGATTTAAATATTTCATTTTTAAGGATTAGTTAATTTTGCCCTTTGAAATATCAATATACTTATTAAAAGCAATTTGAAATTTGAAAACCTTACATCAATTTTCCAAAATTCCTTTAACCTGTAATTGAAACCTTGTTACAAGTAGACTGAAACTGTTTCAAGGGAATATCTTTAAAAACTATATCTAAAAATTGAACATTAACTTATATATTTAGTGATTTAGTTAAATGCGAATGCTGACCCATAGTACATATAAATAGAAACCAAAAGTTAGTACCCACTGGTAGATCTCAGGGCATTAGTCACTGTTATAAACACATGAGAATTTGTTCAAAGTTTAGTAGTTATGTATTTTGTGAGTTTTACTGATTTGCTTGTCTTTGAGTGCTTGTCTACATCTGTAGCTACCTGTAATGGTGATTTTTTAAGTTCTTTTTGTCTGACTCAGTCTTTGCTTGTGAATGCCTTTTAATGTAATATATCCCGTTAAAAAAAAAAAATTTTTCCATTTATAAGTTCAGTTTAGGTAAATAATTTTATATTTAACATAGGTATGAACAAAGAATTTTTGATATTTACTTTAACTCTTTCGTTACCAACCTGGCAGAAACCAGCTCTGGCTCTGAGTACAGATGTCTTGTTTTCATAAGTTTTGAATTAAAATCTTCCACCAAACTTTAGTCACAATTTATGTTCCTAAAACTAGCTGAATGATAACTGAGTTATTTTACTAAATTCTTTGTTATATTTAAAGTAATTGAAAGAAACACAGAGCATCTCAAAATAAATACAATAACGAAAGAGTTAAGGTGCTTTAATCATTGTCAGTTCTTAATGTTCTTCATTCATACTTAGTTGTGAACTTATCTTTACCAGGTATATATATGTATATATTTCTAACACATGTGCACATATATATCCTTATATGTAGGTCTTCAAGGATGGAAACTACTGTTCTGTTCAAATAGCTTCAACATAAATTCATCATCATCATCATCATCATCATCATCGTTTAACGTCCGCTTTCCATGCTAGCATGGGTTGGACAATTTGACTGAGGACTGGTGAAACCGGATGGCAACACCAGGCTCCAATCTAAATTTGGCAGAGTTTCTACAGCTGGATGCCCTTCCTAACGCATTATATCAGAGAAATGTTAAAAAGAAAAAGTTTTAATTTTTGTTGCAAGGATAAAATACTGAATATCTAATACAGTGGTAGTTTTTGTTTTCCTCTTAAACATTATAAATAATACACAATGTAGGGTAACCATGTCTTCTATAGCAAGATAACTTTGGCCTTAATGTCCTCTTGAGATTACTTGGTGCCAGTAGCACAAAATAAAAAAGTACCTTGTTAAGAAGGGCATCCAACTGTAGAAAACATTTCAAATCTGACTCTGGAGCTTGCTGGACTCTATCAAACCATCCAGCATGGAAAGCAGGCATTAGATAGTGGTGGTGGTGGTGGCAATGGCAGCAGCTCCTCCTCCTCCTCCTATTAATCACTCATGTCATTTAGTGTATTTTCAAACCTTTTCCAGGTACCATGTTTCTGCAAATACATTTTTTAAAGCTTTCTACAACAATTTCTTCTACAATTTTTTTCTGACTGTCAATTATAGTAATATTTCATGGTTGATTAGTTAGTTGCTGAAGCAGTATCCACAAGTAAAATCAACTACATCAAAAGAAGTCCTACAAATATTAGCTTAGAAAATTGCAGGCAAATTTTGAAAATATATTCCTCTGACTTGCATTGACATTTTTTTCCTTTTCCTTGCAATACAATCCTGGAGAATGGTACATGAAAGTATCAAAAATCCTTATCATGAATAGAAATTGGTTTCACGAAAGCCTAAGGATATGTTTATTTTATACATACATTGCACATAAAAATGATTGGAAAATATGCCGTTATAAAATATGGAAAGAAATACATCATACTTCATTGATATTTTCACGTCTCATTTTTTTGTTCTTTTGAAGACTATTGGTTTAAGTCAATTTAATTGTTTTTTAATCAATACAAAGTAGTTCTGTATCCAACTATTCTTTTTTATATATTTAAATTTTCTTTTCCTGTACAAAACCTCTTCAAAAATTTTCATGGCCATTTCCAAATCACCAATTCTAATGATTTTGAAATTAATTATAACTTGTTTTTTGTAAATCAAGTATGTGTAGATGTGTGTATTTATGTATGTATATGTAACTATATATATGTGTGTGTGTATACACACACACAAACACACACATCCATAAAGTCAGAAACTATGGAAGGTGAAAATATATCTAACTACATGACTTTCATAGGATCATGGCTGTTTCGCAACCTTCTTCATGTAGTATTAATTTCAGTATGGAAGAAATTATGCATACATGTTTGCATACTGGAATAAAAACTAAATAGCTGTGACTCTATAGAAGTCACGTGGCTAAATAGATATATATTCACCTCTTACACCTCCTGACTTTTTAGTTTTATATACTCCTCATGAAATAATTTCATCAATCGGGTTTTCTGGTTTTCAGCTTCATGGACACACTGTTACACTTCTTTGTAATTAATTGCTATGTGAACTGATAACCAAGTCTGTAAGAGGAGTTTTCTATCATAGTCACATGATCCTCTGAATCATCTTATACTACTCACTTATATATATATACAGGTTATGTCTAAAATTAAAGTTTAGATAGGAGATTTTTAAATGTAGCATCCAAACATTGTGTACCATCCTGTCACACACAATAAGAAAATGTATGCATGTATTATAACACTGTAACGTATTATGTAACCTGGTGAGGTTTCTTCTGCACTGTGGGGTGCATTTGATTCCACTATATCATTTCCCACCCACTAGGGAGCAGTGCAGATTTAAGCCAGAATGATCATTGTTCTACATAAAGCCTGCAGTACACTCCGTCTTCCCTATCAATTATTTAAAATATATATATTAGGGTGACCCATTTTATAAGGGTGATTTTTACATTTCTTAATTTTTATATATCTCACTCCTGCAGATTATGAGGTTAGGTATAAAAACGTCCTTAGTGAATTTTCAGTATGATTGAACAATATTTGGTAGTGCCACAAGGCTGATGTGTTATCGTAATATACATACTCACACGCACATATATAAATATCAGCAAACATATATACGTGTACATTACTTGTTATGTGCATATGCATATGGAATATCTTTTCTACTGCTGAAGCAGTTGCAGATACTACTAACATTGCACTGTGATCACTTATTTTAGCACCATCCAAAGCCACTGCCACATCAGCCTGTATTATTTGCTCATAAGTTTTTGATCTTTTACTGGGAGGAGTTTTGGATGATCTAGGTAGTGGCTCATCATTACACTCACCACTACTGTTATCACTGCTGCTTTCCAAAGTAACAACTGATTGCTCTTTCTTGCAAAAATCTCTACATCCCTTCTCTTCTTTTACCCGTTTGCATTTCCTCTGTTGCTTTGCAACATAATTCCTGTCGATAGCACTCATATAACCTCGCCTTACTTTTTCTCTCTGAGCATTTAGAAATAAACGATCTTCTTCATTTGATATCATTTTCATTGCATCAGCATGAGCAATGTCAAATAAGTCAACCAAGCAATCCTTAAATTTGGTTTCATTTGCAGTTTGATTTTGATTTCTTCTTGATTTTGTTTTTTGAAGTGATCTATATTGTTCATTCGTTTTTTTGAATCTTGGTAAGCACATGTTGTTTGTCCCTGATTGGTATCTTAGCATTGTCCCAGATCTCATTTATTTCTGAATACACAATATCTGATCCTTCCTTCACTGTTTTCTTATCATGTGTGAGATAGAAAAGGCACAATAATACATCTCCAACTGATAGGAGTTTTTTTACTACTAATCTTTTCAATCTTATATCCAGTAAGCCAAATTTGTTTTTCACTTCTTTTCATTGAAACAGACATGTTTAATCAAAACATTACGGCAGTGGAGCACTGGACACATTTACACATGACAAAAGCTATAACAATACTGATTAGGGAATACAGCCTATGGCATAGAGTGAAGTATAGCCTTACACAAGCAGGGAGAGGAGGAGCTCATTTGGCCGACATATGGAATATATATGTGTTTGCTGTATTGTTCAGATAATTTGGTCACTGCACTAACTATTTTATATATTGATAAATGGAATACTTTTACTATCTCTCGCTTACAAGTTATTTATTACATTAAGTTTTACTTCATGCTGAAAATGAAATACTGAATCACTTAGTGGCAACACTAAATACTATGGAATTATCTTCAAATTTCAGGCAGATGGACTGAGAGTTCAACATTTCTCAAATTTGTTTTCTGGGGTCACCCTAACATACACAGATATATACGTATTATATATAGGTATATATATATATATATATACAAGCCAAGTGAGATCGTTGCCAGTGCCCCTGGACTGGCTCTTGTGCGGGTGGCACATAAGATGTACCATACTGAGCGTGACCGTTGCCAGTACCGCCTGACTGGCCTTGTAGGGTTTTCGAGCGAGATCATTGCCAGTGCCCCTGGACTGGCTCTTGTGCGGGTGGCACATAAAAGACACCATTTCGAGCGTGGCCGTTTTCGTGCGGGTGACACGTAAAAGCACCCACTACACTCTCTGAGTGGTTGGCATTAGGAAGGGCATCCAGCTGTAGAAACTCTGCCAAATTAGATTGGAGCCTGGTGTAGCCATCCGGTTTCACCAGTCCTCAGTCAAATCGTCCAACCCATGCTAGCATGGAAAGCGGATGTTAAACGATGATGATGATGATGATGATGATAGGTATATATAGTTATATATATATATACATATATATATATACACAGTAACAAAAGAGTTAACTGAAGCACAGTAACTGCCTCACTGAGCTGTAAGATTTTATAAGCAAGTGTGTGTGCGTGTGTGATGATTATATATATATATATATATATATATCCCAGGTACGTGGTTCCGGGTTCAGTCCCACTGTGTGGCAACTTGGGCATGTCTTCTATAGCCTCCAGCCAACCAAAGCCTAGTGAGTGGATTTGATAGATGGAAACTGTAGGAATCCCATAGTGTATACATATGTGTGTGTCTTTTCATCTATGCTTGTCTCCTAGTACCAATTGACAACCAGTGTTGGTGTGTTTACATCTTTGTAACTTGGTGTTTTGGCAAATGAGACCAGTAGAATAAGTACCGGGTTTAACAAATTAAGTACTGGAATCGATTCATTCAACTAAAAATTCTTCAAAGTGATGCCCCTGCACAGCCTCACTCTAATGGCTGAAACAGTAAAAGATACACACACACACACACACACACACACACACACACACACACACACACACACTTGTTTATAAAATCTTACAGCTCAGTGAAGCAGTTATTGTGCTTCATTTAGCCCTTTTGTTACTGTATTTTTTTTTAGATGCTCTGTGTTTCTTTCAATTACTTTAAATAAAACAAAGAATTTAGTAAAATAACTCAGTTATCATTAAGCTAGTGTTAGGAACATAAATTGTGACTAAGGTTTGGTGGAAGATTTTAATTCAAGACTTGGGAAAACAAGACATTTGTAATCAGAGCCAGAGCCGGTTTCAGCTGGGTTGGTAACGAAAGGGTTAATGGAACTCCAGATTTAAGTCCAGCCAATTGCATTTTTTCTCTGATATGAAAAAAAAAATAAAAGTATATAGTACAGCACAGCTTGCTGAAATTTCTAAAAGCTTTACCTGCATAGTGGTAGCAAAGCAGAATAATATTACAAGATTCCATTGTTAAGGTTCTTAACTTTTTTCACATAAAGATAACAATCATGGGTAACAGCACTAAAGGTAGAAGTGATTGTAAGTGTATAACAAAACAATGTTGTTTTAAAAGTTCTTGCCTTCAATACACCATCTCAAAAGTCAAATACTTTAGAAAAATACAATTTGAAAAAAATTATTTCGTAGTTCTCTATAAACTTCCAACAATCTTATAATTTTTAGAATAATTGTGGAATTTTATCTATCATCTTCTATAGAATTTTTTGTATTATTTCTTACAAAAATACTCATTAAAAAAAATTTAAGTCTATGGAAATTGTGTAAACTGAAACTCTGCATTAAGAAAGTGTTTTCTTATTCATCTCACATTTGTAATTTGCAAATTTCATTAAAACTGATATGGCAAAAGTTTAGTGGCAGCGCGTGAGGTGTACAGGGTGTGTGAGCTGCACAGGGCAGCCAATTTTATGTGTTTGCTGCAATTAAAGGTGTAAGGAAAGGAGTGGCCAATCTACAGTATGCCACTGCAAAAGTTTTCCTATTTTAAAGCTGACCATCAAAAGAATGAATGATGAAAGAGTGAATTTTCTTTCAACAATTTTTTTAAAAATGTTTTTATTTTTTTTTGTTTCTTTGTTTTTGCAATGCCAAGTAGCGTTAGATCAGCTTTGTTGATTGCTTCTTTTATCAGTGTTTGACTTTGACATATTTGCTTTTCCTCTAATTTGGACAATGGTATTGCATTAAATGGTCGAAATAATTGACCACATTTGCTATTGCTGCTGTAAGGCAAAATGTCGTTGAGTAGATTAAACAAGAATGAATAGTGTAAGCATGATTAACAGACAAATGGAATAGGAAATACTGATGATTGATCTGCTATTCTTTATACTTAATTTAATGCAGTAGTCATCAGTTATTTATAGCTTTTCATTTGTTTTCATTCTTTGCACTGACACTTTCTATTAGATTATATGTTAGCAGATGTGGTCATTACTTTGGAAGTTTGTAAATATACTGATGTGATTGATTTAGATATTAATGTTGGTTCTTAGAAGGTAACAATGTATTTTTTTCCCCAAAACTTACTTGATTGTAGTATCCCTTGTGACTTATGTTAAAATACTCATTAGGCTATTTATATTGTATTTATTTGATGCTATTCAGTTATTTGATGAATGAAACTAATTTTTCATTTTTCATAGTTGTGTTGTTAGATTTTGAAATTATGAGTTTTATCTTAAGTTATACCATATTTGATTTATTGTAGAAAGAATATATATATATATATATATATATATATA
>NC_068990.1:31209905-31229412 GCF_001194135.2 Octopus bimaculoides | reverse complement strand
CATGCATCCTTATTTTTCCAACCATTATATACAGGAATTACCATTGAACTTCAAAAGCTCAAAGACAATATAATGTATTGGTATTTTTATTTTTTTATATATTATTTTTTTTATATATTATTTTCTTCATTTTGTACTTCTTTGTAAAAAACATTTTCATTCTCCTTCTTCTTGAAAATTTGCTTCACAATGAAAGCCTGTTAGAAATCTTTATTAAAATATGCTTCCAGTTTAGCATTCTGCCTTATTTTTCATTTTCCTATTATTTCTCCACGTGCGGTTAACACAACCCCACTATTTACTGACTTATATATATATATATATGTATGTATATATATGTATTCAATTACACTAGAAAATGCAGTTGATAAATGTTGACAGTCTGATTTTTCTTTCTATGCTTCAATATTTTAATTAGTATAATTAAAAACCCAGCTGTTTATGATATTTTTCAATCTATCTTAATACATTACAATATTCACAAAGAAAGGACAGTAAAAGCCTTTTCTCTTGATGTTTTGTGAGAGCTTATTTTTTAACTTAGCCACTGTATTTGCTTTAGGCATTAAGATCATCAATATTTACTCATTTAATTTAAAAGATGTTTTCCTACTAATGCTTATTATTAGCACTTGACTTTATTTATCAGCATCAGTTGAGTCACATTTTCAATGTGAGAAATAGTAAGTAAAGAATTTTGGAGATTTTTTAAATTTTTTACTCAGTTGTACTTCTTATCTCAAAATGGTGGCTTTGTTTCATAAATCTTACACAATATATTTCCTTGGTTACTAATACTTGATTATTTCTAACTTCTTTCTTGTAAGTCAATGTACATGGATATGTATTGTTGCATATGCATTTTATGAGCTATTAGTTATTGTCACCACTGTGACACTCTCTATCTCTATTCACTATATTTTAACAAAGTAAGTAAATATATTAGTATTTTACACCTTTCTTGATAAGGCAAAATGGTAGGTTTTGCATCTGAATGAAGAAGTAAATAGAAAACAAATAAACATTTGTATAATATCTCTAAATGAGCAATATTTTAAACAAATTCAGATTTTTGTTTTTTCTGTGATGCCTATATTACTTAGGGTTGGAGATCATGAATGCATGCATCATCTCTCTCTGACCATGGTTGCACATTCAGCCAGAGAACTTCTGGTCTATTCTTTGATGTTATCCAGCTCGGTGACTTCTTGGTCACCCGCTTCCTCACTTCAGTATGTGGGTGCTGAGGTTCTGGGCCTTGATGACCTGCCCAAAATACTGCAGTTTTCTCTTCCTGACAGTTGCCAAAAATTCTCTTCCTAGTCCCATTTCTTCAAGTTTGTTCCATATCCTCAAATGACTCATTTGTTTGATGGTCAGTCGTACTAATCCTCAATACACTTCAATAGTACATTATTTCAAATGATTTTAGTCTGGCAGTGTTGTTTGCTTGTCCAACTTTCAGATAATTCTGTCAAATGTAATATTTATTTATTCACATTGTTTTGAATTAAACATGTATTATCTTGCAGCTTTGAGATTTGGATGATGTAACTAGTTTTTGTTTTTCTAGAATTGTATTGTAGAGTATGTGTGGTAGGCCAGATCTGGCTGATTTGAACATAAAACTGGTAGAATATTTTGGCCAGATATGGCCAGTTTAAATGCTAAAGGGTTAGTTTGATGCTCTTGTTCAAAGCTCTGTTTTTCTAGATTGTATCAGGTGATTTTTTTTAGGCTGATCTTGCTGCCTACATCTCCTGATTTTTCTAAGATGGCACATAAATACTTAATCTTGGTGACCTGTATAATTTCAGAATTTGAATATTTATAAAACTATTTAAAGACATGTTTTGATATGTGAACATAAGAAATTTGATTTTAAAAATATACGATGAAATTTATTGAAATATGGCCTTTATCTAATTCTATTTTGGAAGTTATATGCATATAGATATGTATATATAAATACATACATAAATATATGCACGCACACACACACGTGTGTGTTTATCTTTGTATGTATATCTGAATATATATGTGTTTGTGCATATATATACACATGTGTGTGTATATGTATATATACATACACACATGTGCATATATATATATATATATATATATATACAATATGTGCATGTGTATTTATATATATATATATATATATATATATATATATATATATATATATATATGCACTTACACACACATTCATATATGTATATATATATGTGTGTATATAAATATACGTATATGTATATAAACATTTATGTACACTGACACATATACACATATATCTTTTATTTTTTCAGTACTTCAATTGCAGCCATGCTGAGGTTTCCTTAAGGAAGTTTTAATCAAACAAATCAGCCTTAGTACATTTTTTATTTTTAGTCAGACATTTATTTTACCAACATTTTTTGATGCATCGCTATCTTAGAGATGTAAACAAACAAACTCCTGTTGTCAAGCAGCGGTGTGGGACAAACACAAGGACACATACATATATATGTATGTGTGTGTACACACATACACACACAATCTTACTTCCACTGTTCCCATGTACCAAGTTCACTCACAAGGCATTGGTTAGTCTGAGGTTATAGTCAAAGACACTTGCCCAAGATGCCTCATTATGGGGCTAAACCAATAACCATGTGATTGCACAGTGAGCTTCTTAACTGTAAAGCCATACCTGCACCTTTTATACACACACACACACACACACACACACGTATACATACATATATATATATGTATACATATATGTGTGTGTGTGTGCATATATACACACATGCATGCACACACACATTTGCACTTGTATGTACACACTTACACACACACATCTATATATTCTAATATGAGCTGAAACCCACTCCTAGTATATCTAGTCTGCCTCAAAACTTCTCTTATAGCCATCAATTGTAATCACATTTTCACTGACAAGTTATTATTGGGAAGGCCTTTCAACAATTTATCCATAAATAAATGAAATTGCAGTGTCAATTAGTGTATTCCACAGAGAAAAAAATATGAAAAACTATATTTAAAAATGTAATAGTATATCTGCTATTATCATTGATGAGAAACCTTTTAATTTACTACTCATTAGTTTTATTGCAAATCTTGGCCCTAGATCATGTTAATGAAAAGTATATACTAATTTAAGATTATGATAAACTAACATTTTAATCTAATGTATACTATGTAATATAGATATCAGATATTGATATTTTATTTATTTGTTTATTTACTTTGAAATATTATCACCATGGAAAATTCATTGTTCTGATTGTTATTTAAAGACTAGTTATTATTGCACTGAAGTAAGATAATATCAAAACAATAAATAGACATTCTATCTTAACTTATTTATGAATATTTCTCTACTTACCCATAAAGCAGAATGAAGAAAAATATATATGTAAATTTTCATTCATTTAAATTCTTTGAAATCAGGACTAAGTAACTATTTAAAAGTTCAACAAAACAACATCAAATAATTACTTTCCATAATAACATGAACAAAGAAATCTATATAATATTTGTATTATTGACAAGTATATAAATAGATATGCTCTTCTTAATCACTAAAAACTTTTATTGCTATCTCTGTCAAGTTTTTCTTGACATATTTATTGCAAATCATCAGCCAAATCAAATCATATATAAAATTTGTAATGTACATCACAGTTGTCAGAAAGCTGGAAATGCTTAGAAATAATAATCTGCTTTGTAAATGATCAATACTTTCCTTGTTATAAAGCCAAGTAAAGTGAACCATTTCTAACAGCATGCATTGGACAATGTTTTTATGTCAGTCTTGCTAAAGTGACATCTTATACATAGGCTTCTGCTTCTCAAGTAGCTATAAACTTACCTTGTCTCATATGGTAGCAGAGTAGCAGTAAACAATGAAGTTATTCTAGAAAGGGAGCTTTATTGAACCTTTACAAACATAACAACCACTTAACCTGTCAGTTGAACATAAGAAACTTTCCAAAATATATTTGAAAATGCAAATGAATGAGAACGATAAAAAAAGAATAGATAAAAAGTAACTATCATATGAATTATGAAGAATCATATTGAAGAGTAACATATACATATACATTAAAGATGAAAATATAAGAAGTGTTGTGACGACTTGACTATTGTTGATTTTTTTCATATAAGATCTATGAAAGGAGAATTGTAAAAAAAGTTGTATAAAACTTTTAAGTAACTGATACAGATGAGGGTTTATATATATTATTGACAGCTTGCTGCCTTTACTTTTTGTTGTCATATACTTTTACATGCACACAGTTGTTTATATATGTGAATTCAATTAACTACTGCTATTATCTTAGTTTACTCACTTCATGCAGACAGGAGATGCCTATACATATTTAGCAATAGAATTAAAAATTCTTTACTGAATGTATATGTTGAATCACATCAAAAATATTTTCTTTCTAAAACTTTTAATAATGATGATAAGTTTATTCATATGTAAAAATTTAATTTCATACTTTGAGGTTTTCAGTTTTAATTATCTTTTTCTCCTTTGTTTTCATGAATGTTAATTTAGAATTTGTATCCCACTGCTGCAAAACTAAGTAGTATTATCTCAACTGTTTTCATATTTAATTTAAAATAAAATGTGCGTATACAGTTATATATTCATTTGCATTATGTCTATCAAGTTACATGAAGTGCAAAAACAAGACAAAAGGCATAAAGTAAATAACCAATTAGCATATACTGAAGCTGCAGTAGCATAAGGCTATACACCTGAAATCTTCCAAGCAGTGAAAAACAGCATTATATTTAAAACAACATCATCAATGATAAAAATAACCATGAAACATTTGATCATGAAATGATAGAAAAGCTACAGGAAAACCACTTTCAATTTCAGTAACATCTGACTGACCATGCCAACTCGATAACAGAGTAATGGTACCCTGCATAATTCAGAATGATAGGCTGGAGTTTATAAAACCTACTCCTAAGACATATATACTTATTGTCTAAAAGATTTTGTCTTCAGAAACAATGAATCTGAAATAACAGATGTTAACATTCCAAATCATACACATGCCTCTCAATTCTTGTTTCACAACCCTTGCAACAGTCGTTGTTTGAGTCTTCATTACATTGATGTGTAAAGCTAGTAATGGTGTGATAGTACCTCTTTTAAATAACACTTGAAGCCACTGGGAATAGCACAGAAATACTATTTTATTCTCTTATTGGTTTCAGTTATTGGACTGTAGCCATACTAGAGCACTGACTTCAAGTGTTTTAGTAATTTAAAACAGTCTTGTAAAGGACATGTATCAAAGTCAACCTGGGTGCGAAGAGATGGATTTTTATGTAAGAAAATTCCACAAAGTATTTATGTGCACTCTTCCTCCCCTCTTCCCATTGACACACACACACACACACACACACACACACACACACACACACACAGAGTTATGCATAGTTTTTGTCTACATAATTTCACTGAGGTTATGGTAGTGGATACTTGTTTAATGTTTTACGCAGTAGGATCAGACCCAGGATAATGTAAGAAAGGAATCCTCTCAACCACACAGTCTTACACACACAAGCACATGTAATTTATTGAGGTAGTGTAACAGGCTACCAGATCAGTGTAAATAAACTATCACAAGTAGGCCAATGGTTGAGGAAGACTTAAAAAATGACAGATGTTCAAAATGAAAATAGTAAGAGCACCTGTGAAATTCTTTCAGGTGCATAGAATGCTCCATGAAGGTCGTTCGTGAATTGTTTTACTAAAGTGACCTAATTCACAATGGAAGGAGGTACTCAGAAAATTCAGGTGCTAAATAGAAGTTTAGAGAGCTATATATTACACATGGTGATGACAAGGGTTTCACCTCTCCAAGTGAGGGATAGATTGTAAATATGCCTGTGTTTGAAATGTTAGCAAAGCATTGAACATTTAATGTAAATGAAAGGTGACAACTGGAGAAAAATGAGGTCAGCATACTCTGCTCAGTGCATAGTGTTAGTATGAGTGAACAATGGTGCAAAAATGAGTAGAGACTAAAATTTGCTACAAGTGGAAGCTGATGTAGTATGTAAGAGTGGAGAATGTGCTCGTATGGACATGTTATGTGTATGGAGGATAATAGTTGGGTCAAGAAATGTCAGGATATCTTAGTAGAAGGAAACTGCCACAAATTGAGGAAAACGAGAAAAATTAGAGAAGCTAATCTCAGGATGTTGAACCTCACAAAGGAGATGTGAAGTAACAGCAACATATGGCAAGATGCTGTGCTGGAGAAGACTATCTAATCCATGCCAGCATGGAGAAATGGAAAATCACTTGTAAAATTATATAAGGCAAATCTATATGCACATGTGTCTTGCCATTGACATGACAACCTTTTTATTGTGTCTGCCGCAAAATGCATCCAGTACACTCTGTAAGGTGGTTAGAGATAAGAAGGGTATCTAGCCATAGAAACCAAGCCCAAAAGAAACACATGAGTGCCAGTCTATAAGAGTAGTGACTCCCAAAAGAACTGACTTGGCATATAATAACCCATCCAATCCATAAAAATCACTGGAAGTGGACAACAATCTCATCGTTAAATATTGATTATATAAATACACACATCTATCCAACCTGTGACAGTATGGAACATGAACATTAAATAGGAAAACATTGACACTGACTTCATAGTCTTACAAATGGTCAGATAGTTTAACTGAGGTACAACTGACAAAACTTTGAAGTCATTATCAACTTTTTCCTTTTAAAAATAAATGTGAATCTCACATGTATTGAATGATGCATCAGGAAAACAATCATTACTATATTTATGTGAATATGTATGTGTATATATATGTAAGTTTTGTAGGACAAACAATAAATAAAACGCAAAATATAAGTATATATGTTTTCCATTTTTAATTTTTAGAAGTTACAAACTGAATCAAGGGCTGGGAGTTTCATGCATGGCACTCATCAAAATGACTTCAAATTTGGGAAGCTACATTTGTATATGCAGGCAAACTGTCCTGTCTCTTTGATACCCTCTCATCTCTCTAATATCTCTATTATTCATCTCTCTGTCACAAATCCCTCTTATCACTTACCTTTCTGCCACTCTCTCTTTTTCACTTTCACTGTACTATGCTGCCTTTATGAATGTCTCCTCTTCATTGTACCATGATTCAAGTATATTTATAGATGCCACTAGACCTATTTGATTCATTCTCTTTGATCGAACATTCAGCCCCACTCTCTCTCTCTCACTGCTTCACACATATACACACATATGCACACATGCACATCACACTCTTATTCAGTAATTACTAACCTGTGTTAGGTTGTGCATTCTTTTATGGGATAAGCCTCAGTATTTACAACTATCTGTTTATCTCACTTCCTGATGAGGAAAAAGTCTTTCTGACTTTTATGTTCACCATATTGGAATGTGATTAAGTGGCTGGTTGTTTTCCTGGTGTTGATTCAGTTGCATCTCAGAGCTCTATAAGCCTTTCCTTATTCATAGAACCACATCCAATATCCATCACCTTTCATAGCAAATGCACAGAATAAATAAATATATATCATTCCTCATTTCCTTTGTTGTTGGTGTCTTATTCTGCTAGAATGTAGGATAATGCTTCTTGTGCCCTTACGGTGAATTTGCATTATCTTCCTCTCTCTTTCAACTACATTATTTGACAGTATTTATAGTGCTGTCTGTTGTTTTTAGCCATAACTTCCTTTCCAGTGCTAGGGCTGTTACAAATGTCCTTCATGAACAGCATTAAATTAAACATTAACCAAAAGGGAAAATTGCAATTCACAGATACATATTCAACCTTATGTGATATTCAATCCTTTAATGAAAGATCTCCAGAATGTTCATATTACTGCATTAACTATGAATAAGCTAGCATTATTTATTTGTATTTTTCTTAAATTATTAAAAGACGAAAAATAATTTAGATAACTATAGATTTACTATTTTTTTAATTTTTAATATAACAGTTTATTGTAGATATTTTACATTAACTCTTATTAATGATTTGTTTTAAAGAATGAACATTAAGTATTAATCTTGAATTAAAACCAATAAAGTTAATGTTTTGAGTAGTTTTACAAATTCTCTTTAATTTATAAACACTTTATTCAGTATCCTGAAATTTTCCAATTATAGTAGTCCTTATTCAATATCACTGTATCCATATTTTAATAATTTTTTTAAAGTTTATTTAGCCTGACTTTTCAAATCATATTTAAGTTGCCAATGAATATTTTATCTGGTTAAATTTTGGCTTTGAATTACCTTCAGAAAAATAAATTATTTATTATAATTTTTTTTTTTTTTTGTATTAAAAAAAAACTATTGCAAGAAAACATTGTTCTTCCAAGATTTTATACAGATTACACTGTAAATTTTATTGGTCATTCAATCCTGTCAAGAATATTTAGGCATTTGTTATTCTTTTCGCAATATACTATTTTTTCTCAGTTATTTACAATTTCTTTTTATCTTTTATAAGAGAAAAAGGGATATTTAGATTTGTTTTGCTTGTAAAGCAATAGGTAATAGGAATCGCATTTTATATGTGTTGATGATATGCAATTCAGGATTCATTCTTTATAATTCTTTATCAAATTTTAGGAATTGTTTCAATCATATTTTTTTTTTTTGTTATTTGTAAAAACTGACATCAATTCATGAATCCTGTAAACATTATGAGATGAGATCTATGATTGGCTTAATGCTTAAGGAAAGCCATATTTTATAAATCATATCATTTTGATGCATACTGATAACTAAAAAATAAATCCAGGACTTAAACATATTTTGTATCCATTGAAACTAAAAGCTATTACTCTATTTATGATGTTATCATTTCCTATCCATGTTGCTAAAGAAAAGCTGGATCACTATTATTCTCCTCTGCTGCTCAATTTCACTGTAAATGGCTAGAACTATTGCAATCATTTGATGTTGGAAAGTAAAAAAAAATTGGATTATTAATTTCATTATAATTTAAATATCAGCTACATTATTGGAAGTAAATTATGTGAGATTTTATGCATTGATTCAACTGATAATATGTTACTGTAAGAAATATTTGCTGATTAGATGTCTGATTAAATTCTCATGGATTCATCCAACTAGAAAGTATTCTTGAATGTTTGAACAATTATATGAGAAGTAGAAGCAGTCCTTGAGTATTACTTAAATTTAAAATCTTGAAATGTTTAGCTGATCATATCAATTTTTATATATATGAGTTTGACTCAGTTTAAGAAAAAACATCTGCCTGATAAGAAATGACAAAAGAATTACATCAGAGGAAACAAAAATTAAGTGGAAACAGTGTCTCCATATCAAATTGTCAAAACTGTATATAACTTATGGCTCTGCAGGATAATCTTTTCATTAATACTTTCTAAATGTTGTAAAACAAACTATTTACAATTATGAATAACTGAATAATTCAGATTAGTTTGGCACTGAAATATTAGAATACATTGAAAGCTAATTTGGTTAGACTTTTGTTTCTATATCACTTTCCTTAAGTTATGTTAAATGTAATACAGATGGCCTAAGAAATCAGTAATAATGGAAGGGACAATGACTATACAGGGACATTATATTTAAAATTAGATTGTCTTTGCAAACAAAAACTAGAGTAGCTGCTAAAGGTAGAATGTTATCAAATGATGTACAGGAAATTTTTTTAAATCCATTTGAAAAGCAACACAAATGAAACAATCCTGATTTAATAGAAGTCATTTTTGTTTAATACATAGGTTCAGGAATAGACACAGGGCCTATAGCTTTTGCATGCTGAAGTTGACTGAATGGAAAATGTAGGTTGGGAAGGATTTCAGAAGATTTTAGATCAGGAGAAATATTGAAAGAAGTGTTTAGTATCAGTTTAGAAAATGAAATATTGTAGCATTCCTAACTTTTCTACCATTGGGTACCCTTGACAAATCAACAAATAAATAAATGTGATGAAATAAATATTACTATTACACCATGCCTTTCTTGGGGTTATTTAAACTTATTTTAGTATATTCATTTTAACTAAATAGAAATTAGCTTTGTTCTTTTCTCACTGAAGATGGAATTAGACTTTCCATTCAATCCCTAATTCGACATCAATTTAAATATATCATATCATTAATAATTTTGTGTTGAACCTAGACATTTTTAAACCCTTCTTTACCATATCTCTGTTAAAATACACTTAATTTGTGTCAAATGATTTTCAAACTGTGAAGAATTTGATAAAATAACTCAATATTAATCTAGTATTTGGAACATAAATTAACATGAAATTTTGATGGAGAATTTATAATTTAGATCTCATTAAAAGCAAAAATTTGTATTATAGAACAAAGAGTAGTTTCAGACAGGTTGATATTAAAAGAGATAAAGCTGTGAATGACTTTGTGGGAAGTGGAGTTCTAAAATATTTACCAAGGAAAGAATTTTAGTTTGCTAGCAATACATTCTATAAGGAAAACAAGAATATCCCATTTCCTTTCCCTTGTAAATCAGTGACTTATTGTTATGTAAAGTCATATATAGCAAAGTATGAGCAACTATGTATAACCCAGAGGTACACAAACCTGTGCACAATAATTCAGTAGAACAATGTAGTGAAGTATTTTGACTTAATAGGTGTGATGATAATGATGATGGTGTCTTTATTTACTTCAAGGGCAACAGAACATAACACTGCATTATTATACAATTATGAAGCACATGAAACTTTTACTGCATGATTATTTGCTCATTTTACTTCCTTTTGTGCCACATCAGACAAGGAAGATTTGGAATTTTATCAGTAGAACCAAAATGTATTTATAATAGCAGAAAGTAAATAATCTGCTATTAAGGCTGCACATTATTTTGATTTGGCAGCTATATATATATGAAACAGCTTTACTACTAGGGTTTTGTAGCATTTAACTCCATTGAAGATTCTTGCTGTTTTTTTCTCTCTTTTTTTAGGTTTGATTTCTCTTCTATATTTATTGTCAATTAGTTCTTCATGCTTACAGAGTATTTTTGTAGATTCCACTCATTTTGCTACTATACTTCCTATTGTTTGATGCTAGTTTAAAATCTTTCTTTCAAATAACTAATTGCACATACTGCACAACTTATTACAGCTTACTTTTTTTACTTTCATTTGTTTTCTTGGTAAAAACATTCTGAACAAATTAGAGTTTGTTTTGTTTTTATCATTTTTGCTGTATTTTTTTTTTTTTCTTTAGTTTGTATTCATTTAGAATAATTGATTTGCATTGTCACTACTCCTTGGCCAGCCAAGTTCAAACACACAAGTAATCAAGTGATTTTTAATGAAACCACATAAAAGAGAGTACCATACATCCTTGATAAGAATCTGAAAGAAAGCAAAGCTGAGTTTGTTAGTCAAATATATGGAAGAAACTGAGAGCTTATTAATAAGATTAAAAGCACTTGAGAAACATTAATATTTCATAAGAAATATACATAATTATCTACATAACGAATTCTTCATTCTCATAAAATGTATTAAGTTGTTATTTATGTAATGTTAGAATTTTGAATGTTTGGGCTACATTGTTACAAAAAAACTACATGTTCCATATGCTAAGCATACATGTTTCACATGTTAAATGAGTATACTGAAATACTACAGAAAACATTTTGTTGCTTTTAATGACTTCTCTAAATGTTTTATCATGTCTGAATTTTTCTTCAAATTCACACAATTAAAATAAATCTTTTAAACTTCCTACTACTAAATTTATAATGGACATTTGTCCGTTATAAATTTACGTAAAAAAATTTTGTTGTACTTCAAACACTTATCTTATATATAAAATAGACCTCTGTGTGTTCACTTTTCACGCGAAAACGGCTGCACAAATTGGTTCCATACTTGGGGTGCATGAATAATTTAACTTGAGATACAATAATATGGTCTTCATTTATTTTTATATTAAAAATAAATAATATTGCTTTATATAAGATTAACTTCTTTAAAAGGGTTTTTCAATGTCAACTTCTGGTACTAACGTAACAACTGTGACTAGCCAGACGTAGCAACTCCTCTTCCTTATTCTCTCTCTCTCTCTCTTCCTTCCTCACTCTGTCAATAACTCAACTTCTTTCGATGTTACAAATGTCTATTTTTAATATTTGGGAGGCATGTTCCCTATCTAATTTCTCACTGTACTTCCTCTCTGTCTATTTCTTACTCTATCATTCTCTCTTCATTCTGTCAACCATTCAGTCTAGAGTTTACTGTCGTAACGATTTCTGGTACCAAAAATATTATTACAGTTACTTTCATTGTTCACATTCTTCTGTACCGGTGTATTTGTGTATTTGTAAATAACCTTGCCTAGAAGGAAGGTGTCAGATTTGTCTCCAGTGTCAAGGTCAGCCAAAAGAATGTCTCTGTTGAGGGAAAGAGAGACAGCTGAAAAGAGAGAAGCATGTCAAGAAAGAAACAAACAGATTGCACACTACAGCAGCCAGAGCATCTGAGAATGATGAGACAAGAGTTGCGCATAAAAAAAAAAAACAGTTGTGTACTGGTATTGAACAGAGATATGCACGCCTGATCTCCACTGCAGAAGGAAGAGCAGTTACAACAGCTCAAAGAAGCAACTTCTATGAAGCAGCTTTCAACTATGATCCAGCAGTTAATTATGGAGATGACACTAAAGTTTCCATTGGTGCAATGATAACTGAGTGCATACACTGTAAAGCAAGGAAGTGGCCTGGAGAGACACCTGGGCTGTGCTGCTGCAGTAGAAAGGTTAAACTCCCTGCAATGTCCCAACCTCCAGAGCCGTGAATAATATGTGCATGTAATGTACAGAAGTGTAAAAACCATTGGGTGTTAAAAGTATTACTTTCTGAGAAATACACTAATCTTACACTACAAGCAAAGAGTACTGCATTAAGACTTATGAATTTATAACCCAAGTGAAACCAGGTCCTTCTGCTTGTATATAAGTCAGTTGTTTATGAGACCCGTTTAAATTCATAATTATTTTAGCACTTTAAGACATTCCAGAGTTTATTCTTGTTAGAAATATAGTGATGAAATGGTTGTAATGTTGAATTCTTCCAAAATGGAAAGAATTGTGACAGATCTGCAGTACAGATCCTTCCATATTGCATAGACCTTATCTCATCTGTCAAGCTAAATGTTCTAAAATTTTATATAAATACTCCTCAGTCTTGGTTGGTTTTTACTCTGAGTTCTTTTTACTATTAAATTTCAAAACATTTCCATCCAGCCTGCAATTATATATCTGCACCAATGTATGCATCTTCTTTTATATGTAAGAAGAGTTTTACCTGTCATATGATGGATAAGTTTAGAAGTATACTTTTACCACAGTGGATAATATCAGGAAATATGTTATACATGTAATAATTATAGTTTAACTATTATTAAATTTCTTGATGCTTATACAAAATGATGAAATTAATACTAATATTCAACAGAAAAATATTTATTACCTTAGATTAAATTAAATAAAACTCTTCCCTTAACTGTCATTTACTTATTCTCCTCCTCCTCTTGCCACCAAACCTATGCATGTACTCGTCTTACAACTCTTATACTAACTCTCCCTTTACCTCTTTTTTAACTCTCTTTCTCTCTCTCTCTCTCATGTAAAGCATGACTGGAGAAATCAATGAACCAACATTTATCCCAGCAATTATTATATATAGAGGTAAATGTTGTCCAGCCACTTTCTTTACTATCTAAATAAGTGGTTCATATCCATCTTATTCTTTATAATTGCTGTAAATCCTCCATATTCATTCTTTTCCATTGTAATATAGCCTAATTTAAGTGTGAAATCCTTTGTTGTCAATAAAAATTTAAGTTCTTTTGATTTCATTCAATTTCACTTTGGTCATTAAACTTGCATTTTAATAACAGCACATTATTGCTACTTTCAATAAATCACCCAATCAGAAATCTAATAAATTTTTTCTATAAAAGAATTGATATGAAGCTCAATAGAAGACATGCCAGTTTATAAATTAAAAAAACAGCATAAATACACATTTTGTTCAACTTTAAGGCTCCACGCATATAGCTAAACTGATAACGATGTTATTGCTTTCTTTTTCTTTTTGTTTTAATATCGTTTTTGATAAAGCCTCTGGTCTTGGAATACTTTACTTGGAAAATAGTATTCATCTAATAAAAGAAATGCTTACACAAAGTTATATGCAAACCCTTTTCATAAGTGCCGTATAGAAGAACTGAAAGTATACAAGTTTAGTGCAATAGCACTAGACAACTTTGAATAAAAGATACTTTTAATTCATAGGGTACTAGGATACTGTTCATATGATTATAAGTTCAAATCATTACCACAGCTACTTTGGGTAATCTCTAAGCAAAGTATAGTGATGTATATTCTTTTGTCTTACAAATAGAAAATTGTTCTCCTATTTTAATAGATGAGTTTTTGGTAGTAGGAACAGTAAAGAATCTGCTCCAATAGATCCATTTAAGCATTGCAAAATAGAAAAATAAATGTAAAACAGTAAAAAGATATCTCTTGTTTTATTCTTTAGATTCCTATGTTTTCAACAATAGGGATTCTGATTTCTCAAAGAAAGTACAAGATTTCAACCTTCCCTTTTTCACTTTTCTACTTTAAAAAAAAAAAGTATTCCACCATCCCAGTTTTTCAGGTTACTACACCCCTGCTGTACAACTACCCAGGTATTATTAAACATGGCCTTTCATTTATGCATTCTTGAATGTCTGCTAAACAAGACAACATTTAGAAGGCCTCAACACTGTTGTCTGAGTTAGAAATAAGTTATAAGTTCCCTCAAACTTTTCTTTTCTTTATTTAAACAATTTCAGTGGCTTATAATTTTATCAAAACATTTTCAAAAAAAGTTTGATTCTGAGGAAAAAAATTGTTTTTTGGGAAAAAATGTTTTTCAAAATATATATTTTATAAAATCTCCCTCCTCTAAATTAAATCCTGTTAAACTTTAAATATGTCCCTTTCATTTGTACATGCATAGATGTTACTATAAGATCAAAGAAAAAAATTAATAAACCACTACACAACATTTAGGAGACTTCAGTTTGGTCACTTAACATGCTAGAAATAATAGCCAAATCTTCTTCAAACCAGTCATACCCCCTTCTTTTTTTGTTTATTTTACAGAGATTCTAATTTTTTAAAAGAAAAAAAAACAGGATTGTAAAATTTTAATTATTTGCACCCCATCACCTTTTTTTGTTTAGAAATTATAATTCTAAAAGACTCTTCTTTTTCAAAATTCTTTCCTACTCCATAAATTCTGTTGTATGAAACTTTTTAAGTAGGCTTTCTCATTTGCATGTACTACTATTTTGAACAGATAAAAAAGAAATTTAATAAATGAGAAAAAAAAAAGAGAAAACTTATTTGCCTTACAAAATGTGTTTATGATACTGATATTTTGTGTGAGAGCTTACTGTGTTGATAGTGGTGTTGATGTTGGTAGTGATAGTGTTGGTGGTGGTAGTGATGGTGTTGGTGGTGGTAGTGATGGTGTTGGTGGTGGTAGTGATGGTAATAATGGTGTTATTGATGGGGAATGGCATTGGTGGTTGTAGTTGTCTTGTCTGTGTTAGTGATAGTGGTGGTGGTAGTGGTAGTGTTGATGGTTGCGGTGTTATTCTTGTTATTGGCAATGCTGGTGATAATGGTTTTGGTGATGGTGGGTCCAATCTACCCTTCTAAAACACTGAAACTACAGTTTAGATTATGCAATACAATTCATCAACAACACCACCATCATCACCAAAAATTTTTCAAAGTCGAAAAAAAAAACTTGGAGGATAAGTGAAATTGAAATTTTAAAATGTTGTCTTTTTGGCAAAATCAAAATCTTCATGATGAAAACATAGGAATTTTAGAGAAATTATTTTAAAAACAAAAGGTAGGTGAGGTTTGAGGGAAATTTGGTTGTCATTTCTAGCATGTTTAGTGACCATATTGAGGCATCTTAACTGTCATATTATGGTTTGACAATCATCTATGCATATGCAAAATAAATAAGCATTTAAAAATATTCATATTTTTGCTGTGACAGATGGGTGTGGCTATTCCAAAAGCTTAGAAGATGGGCTGGGAAATCATTTTTTTTTTTTTAAATGGAATTTTGAAAAATCTTTCCTTCATAATCTCCATATTTTTCTTTGGAGAATTAAAAGGAGGTTCTGGATAAAGCAAAAACAAAAGAAATGTGAGAGAACTTTAAAATTTTGAAATACTTTTTGTTTTCCTTGGCAAAATTGGAATTTGTTTAAAAAAACATGAATCTGAAGAAAAAGAAAAACAGAAAGAAGTGGGTATATATTCAGCATATCCGCCAAAATAGTAAGAATGACTACAAATGTATCACAGCCCCTACGGTCATTATCTAACATAAAATAAACAAATTATCCCATTCATGTGCCAGATTGAGTGTAAAAAGATGGCTCAATATCCCAACCTTGCTTGATTCTGATAATTCATTGGCCATTTGTTTACTCTGAAACTTCTGTGTTGAAAATTTTTTAAATCTTCCTTCTTATTTCCTGTGGTTTAAATCATCTCATGTATCTATCCTGCTTGTTAGTAGGTACAATTGTTCAAGCTATTTAAAAGGATATGATATTTAAATGTTTATATGAAAAATATTTAAATAGTACATGAAATACATTTACAAGCAAACTTATATAGAAAAGCATTGATAAAAAAAACAACTTTTTACTCATATTATAAAGACTAAAATATTTAAAATTTTAACTGAAATAATGCAAAACATATTTGACATTTAATCTTTTAGTGAACTGGGGATTAACTTAAAATTTATAAACCAGGCATTTCTATTGTGATTTCTATTGGCATTACCTCTGTTTGCCTTCTTTTCTTCATTGTTTGACCATTTTGAAGTAAACTACTGACATGTCTACTTGCTGTTTGCATTATGTTACTCTGTATTATAAGTGCAGGATTACAGTTAATGGCTATCCACCTGATGATAGGTGGCTCATATTAATGCCTGCTAGCCAACTACTTACCATTTCTAGTTCAATGTCTTCCACTTACACTAACATGATGATCAGTAGGCTGTCAGTAAGATATCAGCTGCCAGTCATGTAGGAAATATTAAGATTCTTACTGCTGTTTCTTGCTTCTTTTTCAATTACTTTACTTCTATTTGCTAGAAGTCACCACAGTATTGTCTAATAAGAAACATTGATTCTGCTTGGTATTTCCCTCTGGTACTGACATTTAGGACTCAGTGTATGGGAGATAAAAGGATGTAAGGACATACTGAAAGCATGATAGTGATAGAATATTGAGAATATTAAGCTGAAAATTATGCTTATAGTAGCACTGTTCCTGATTAGTAACAACAGGATTTAAGAATACAGTGTGAAAACAAAGTGATGTCAGTTTATATAAATTGGTGTGTCTTTCAGTCAGGTGAAAGTTTTCAAAGATATTAAAGTATGCTTTAATTATTTATTTACTTATTTATTTCAGATTTTATTTTTCAGACTTTATTTCTCTTTAATTTCTTTAATATGGTTAAACTTTTCCACCTCCCATTTACATTCAAACTAGAGTATAAACATCTTTTCATGTAGATATGTGTGTGTGTGTGTGTGTGTGTGTGTGTGTGTGTGTGTGCATGCATTCCTGTGTCAATATATGTGTATGTACACACGCACATAATTTTAGAGAGAGGTTTAGATTTAAAGGCAACAACAAAAAATCATATTTAGAAAAGCATTGTATTTCTGTGTATCCAAAAGAAAATTGTGAGAAGGGTTCATATTATATTCTGAGTTTCATTTGGTTAGAATCTACAGTTGCTTAGTCACAGAGTACATTTAGAAAGATAGACCAAACAAGAGTTTGTTTATATATATTTAGTTATATCATCTTACATATATAGAGAAATAGAAGCTATTATCTTTAGTTGAAAATCTGTAGTAAAAAAATCTTTAGGAAAACAACACAAGTTATTAGTTGTTCCATTTCTGAAACAATATCTTATAACATTTCAATCATGGTCATATTGTTGTATTTAATTTATCACTTTTGTTTCAGATGAAATTCCTGTTAGAGGTTTTATAGGGCATCTCGAAGAAGGAGGCTTTCTACCACACCATCATAAAATATACTTATGGGCTCATTTGCACTTCAATATAGAATACAATGGGAATCAGGTGAGTTTTGTTTTCTTAGATAACAGAATTTTATCATGTTAGCAACAAAATTACATTTAAAGTAGTTACTTTACATAGCAGCATTTGCATCCTCTGATAGATAGTGAAAGTACAAATGCCCAACATTAACTGTTTGACAGAAGTTTTATAATTCTTTTCAGTTTCCTACAGACTAAATAATTTTTTATTCCCTGAGGACAGTTTATAGTAAACAAAAGCTAGACCAGAAAATGCTTTTGCTCTCAGTAGTTCCCAAATTTATGCAAAATAAGAAAACTATTAAAGTATTGCACTCCACACATAAACTATATCCCAAAATAGCAAAGTTCCTCTTCTACCAAAGTGTTCCTTTGAACAACTGAATTTGTATCTAATCCAATTTGATATAGTTAAACCTAAAAATCATTTCATATGCCTGTGTCACTTATGTTACATTCTCCCAAATTTTGTCAATTTACCTTTAAACTCTTATGAAATACTTTGTGTAACCTTACTCAAAACTGCACTCATGTTTTCACTCCAAGTGTTATTGTGGAACAGTTATTGACTCTAGAATTGTTGAGGTATCTATGTTACCTTTCATATTAATATCTGTGTCTATTCTAACCCTGACAACCATCATACCACTTATTAATGTGCCATACTACTGTATATGACAATTCAGAGATTCTCTTTCTATCAGATGAATGTTAACTCCATTGTTAAGTTTGGAAAGTCACATGTTCTTCTGTCTTTCCTAGGCTGACTAAATAAAAATGAAATACACTTCCTATTATTTTTGTTTCTTTGAATGCATAAAAAAAGTACCTACACTGTTTTTTTTTTGTTTTTTTAATTAATGTTTTTTACACCAAAATTTTTGTTTTCTCTTTTCACTGAAAGTCTGAAGAAATAATAAATTTAACACATTCTAAAAGGTGGAAAGCATATGATTGATAAACTCAGTCATAAGAGAGCAGAAAGACTTATATAGCTGGGGGTAATGAAAGAAACTTTTATTTTTAAACTAAGAAATGGGAAAGTACCAATGTATTACCATAAAACATGTCCTATGTAACCTTTATAGTGACAAAAGGAAATGGGTATTGTTAACTGCACCTTGTAATAATCAGTTGTTAAATGTTTTATGTTATTATACAATAAATTAAAGAATTGATATTGATGATGTATTTCACAATTTCATCTGAAATATTGAAATTCCTAAATTCAATTCACTTGGCTTTTTTTTTTTTTTTTTTTT
>NC_068990.1:31182484-31209895 GCF_001194135.2 Octopus bimaculoides | reverse complement strand
TTTTTTACTAGATTCTTCAATTTCTTAATTACCAGGAATTAGATATTGGAAGTTAACATATTTTTGTATTTTGTTAAAAAAATTAATTGGCTAATTTCTTACTGTTTTCTTTTACATTTTCAATGTTTTTGAAAATGTAAAAATTTGGACTTGATAAATCTTTATTTGGCATGTAATATGAGTGAGATGTATTAACTATTTCAAAAAATTAGTGCCTGTACTCTTTGAAAACTTTGACATAACTATGGCTTACCAATACTGGGTAGAAAGTATTGTCTTTAGGATAGTGGAAGGGGAATGTAAGTAGCAAAAGGGACTGACTGCTAGATAAGAAAGAGCTAATGCATCAATGCTTATGTTGATTTTAAATCTAGCCATTTATATGCAGGTAACCAGTGTTGCTTCATAAATTTTAAATGCATGCATCTTCATAAAATAATACTCAGCTACTTGTAAATTTCATAATAAGCTGCTAAGAGGTCAGGGGGAAATCTTTTTACAATGTTTGTATGACCATGTTTGTTACTAGTTGTATTTAATTTATTGCTAATATCTTTTTTCCAATTTTTTGAGTTTCTTTAGTTGTTATTATGTAATTATTTAATAACTACATATATGCAATATTATTTTTAGCACAAATTATTACATACATTTGAAAAACTAATCTTTTCTGCAATACTGTCAATTTTCACATTAACCTGACCACAAATTGACACAAATTAAGTATTTAAATAAACAAACCAAAGTTTAGGTATTTTCTGCTTGATCCTCAAAGGACTGGGCTTTTTTGATTTAAAAATTTTTTGCAGGGTATGATTTTAATTAACAGTATTAATATAGATTTTACTAATATTTGAAATAATCATTTTCTTTTTATCATTTTTAGATAATATTTGCGAATGTCTCAACAAAAGAACAGCTTCCTATAAGTTTGGATGAGGTTTCAGCACCTTATCTTGTCGCATTTACATACAGTGTTAAATGGCATCAAACAAAGTAAGTTTCTTTGTGTAAAATAAATATTCATGTATGTAATCTTAATAACATACAACTAAATCATTATTTGAAACAAAACAAATCTACAATATAAGGAATATAACTTTCATGAACAGACTTACACATTTACAAACCTTCTCAATTACAATCATACATATACATATGCAGTATCTATTTCCTTTTCCTTGACATCTTCATTATTGTCTCATTTCATTAGACTTAATTATGTATTTATTGTGTATCTATTTATATTATTTCAGTGTAGCTTATGCAGATCGTGGCAGAAGATTAAGAGATAACAGTTTCTTCCCTAAATCTTTGGAAGTAAGTATAAATACTTGTTTTCTAACCACATACTTTTCATCTTTTAAATATACATTGTATTTCTCGTTTTATAGTTTCAATTTAATATTTAAAAATATCATTTGCTTGTATGTTTTACTCTGAAATTTGACTTTTATTAAAAGCTACATTTTAATATTGGTTTCAAACTTTGGCACAAGGCTAGGATTTCAAGGTAGGGAGTAAGTCAATTACATTGACCCCAGTGCTTATTTGCTACTCATCTTATCAGACCTGAAAGGATGAAAGGTAGTGTCAACCTTGGTGGAATTTGAACTCAAACTGATACTTTAATATTGCTATCATTTTGATTTAAAATTACATACCCTTCCATTTATTTATCAAGCATTGTATAAATTATAAATGAAAATAAAAATGAGACAGATGTGAAGCTTTATTCTATTTAGTGTAAGTGAATGGAATGGAAAAATCTTTTGAATATTCTTTTGATTGCCGCTTGTGTTGGCATCTATAACAACCGCAAACTTTTGCTTTTTAGAAAAAATATGCATTCTTTATTCCTTTTGAAATTAGTCTGCAAATAATCTTGAGTTGACTTTGAATTCTGACATGCTAGTGTATTATCTGTATAGAAAAATATGAGGTATATAATATTTGGAGTTCTGCAACTAAAAGTAATTATGACTACAGATGAAAAGGAAAACAAATATATATACACACACACATATATATTTTCTTTTATTCTTTTACTTGTTTCAGTCATTTGACTGTGGCTATGCTGGAGTACCACCTTTAGTTGATCAAATCAACCCCAGGACTTACTCTTTGTGTGTTTAGTACTTATTTTATCGGCCTTTTTTGCCGAACTGCTAAGTTACAAGAGCATAATAAACACACACACACACACACACACACATATATATATATATATATATATATATATATATATATATATATATATATATATATATATATATATATACATATATATACATACAATGAGTTTCTTTCAGTTTTCATCTACGAAATCCACTCACATGGCTTTGGTTGACCTGAGACTATAGTAGAAGACACTTGCCCAAAGTGCCACGCAGTGGGACTGAACCCGGAACCATGTGGTTGGGAAGCAAGCTTCTTACCACACAGTCACTCCTGCATATATATATATATATATATATATATATATATATGTGTCAATATAGATTTATATCAGGTCATTAAGAATGAAATGTCCGATTTTCTTACACACCAAATTTGAGTCGTTAACTCTAATGTTTTATTCAGACAATTCTGTTTTACAACATTGAAGAGATACACCATCACTTTTCGAAATGCAATTCATGATGTCTGATTATATTGTGAGTTTTCTCTGGTAAGCAGCACCATGATACAATTCACTCTGCCAGAGTGAATTGTACTGCTTGTATTCACACTGTACTGCTGTACTGCTTGGTATTCACACCGGAATCTCCAATATGAACATTTCAGAGGACATTTGAGGACAGTGCATGTACTGAGAATGATGTGATCACTAGTGATGGTGACATTAAGTCTCCATTCATCTTCCCACGTGGCCTCACACTCAACACGGAGGCCTACATCAAGTGCCTCGAGGAGGTAGTGCTGCCCTGGGTAAAGAGAGTGGCTGTTGGAAGACCCTATGTCTGGCAACAGGACTCTGCACTATGCCACACAACCAAGAGAACCCATTCATAGTTGTCAGATAATTTCTGCACCCACATCACCCTTAACTGGCCACCTAACTCCCCAGACTGCAACTCCCTTGATTATTATGTGTGGAGCACAGTTGAGCAAGAGACCAACAAAACTGCTTGTAACACCAAAGATGAACTGAAGACAAGGATTATGGCAGCGTTCACCAACTTAAACAAGGAGACCATCCAGAAGAGTTGCAGGAGACTCTAAAGTGGTCTGGAGGCTGTGGTTGAAGCCAATGGTGATTTTATTGAATAAATTTACTCTTTAATATTTCAAAATATTTTTATGTAATTTTGGTGAATATATCTGTTAAAATGAGATGTCACTGTTATTTTCATTTTTGCATAATTTAGACGACAATATATTCACTGTACCCTGAGATACGTGTTTCCAATGACTATATTGGAAACAATCCAAAATGTCACAGTACAAACTTATGAAAATTCACTTATGGTACATTGGCAGTTATGTGAAGAGGTCACATGAACTCCTTATACTTCCCCAGCATACATTACCCACACCTGATATGTATCTTACATTATTTAATGACTGAGTGTTACCTTTAAGAAACATTTTTTAAATGTCTAAATGAAAATTCTCCTTGTAAAATGAAAGGAGTGTTAAACTTTCATTCATCTGTCAGCTATTTGCAATGAGTGGATGACAACAAAATCATAGCAGTGGTGTGCCATCCTGGTGGACAATCAGGGTAACACAAAATTTCATAGCCAAAAATACAAGTTTCACATCCTGTATAGCAATTCTCTTGATCAAAATATGAATAAATATACAACTGGTTTGAAAGAAGATAAAGTTGAAATATAGTAATTGTATAATATAGTTTATGTATGTTTTATTTATATTTTCATACTTTATTCTAGTATGCTATGACTGTATTGTATTTGCAGGGAGAATCATACATCTATACATCTCCTACAATTCAAAATATCTTTCAATAAGCATATGATGAAACATACTAAATTTTTGTTTCCACTAAATATACTTGTAAAATAGGGGTGCATGCTATGCAAGAGTGCATCTTTTGTGCTGATGAATCAGTATATACACATGCTGGAAAGGGTGCAAATTATATAATACAATAAGAATTTATATAGAGTCAAGGGTCTCCAATTGACCAGGGTACACCAAAACCCAAGTAATGTAGTCAGCAGAGAGAGACAATGACAACAGGACTTTTTACTTTGTATATAGGTTAATGTAATACTTAAAGACTAAAAACAAAACTCATATTTATGGTTCTGTGAGATTATGTGATAAATTTTGATACATGAGAGACCTAATTAGTGCTGGAAGTAGAATCAGTTCTTTATAGATGCCTTTGTTAGCATCAAAGAAATTTTATCTCTGCACAAAGGCTGGACTATAAGATATGTATCTCAAATATATGTGTGATGCTTTATGAGAAGCAGCAAAGTCATCAAGTGAAGTTTTTTGAATATAACAAATCAAGTATGATTCATTGGATGTGCAACACAACATTGACAGATGTTAGTGAATATCAAGTGAAAACAGCTGAGTATCATAAATATAATTTATTGTAGATAATGGAAGTAAATATGTTACTATAACTTTATAATGTTTATGCAAGATATATACTTTTCTATGTAACTAAGAGTTCAAGTCTAACCATATAGATGTTTCACTATTATGAAAATATGGATGTAGTATAGCATATTTAGATTTGTTAAGACGTACTGTAACAAAATAATGTGGATAGTTTATAATATAGATAAGTTATATTAGCAGAACCCCTAATTAAATATAGTTCATGGTAATATAATTACATGGATACTTTTTTTTTCATCTTTGGATAAAATATTGATTTTTGCAAGTGGTAAAATAAGCTTAAGAAAAACTAATCAGAAATTGTACGTATTAATGAATAGGTTGAAATTCTCATAATCTTAGACTCCAGATTTGCTTAGACACTACTCATAATTGACGACAATGAAATCCACACTTGGATGGGAAAGGGAGAGGAACCTTCCATTGAGAATAACTATAACAGCTAAATATAAAGCATTTTGGAGAGATCTTTATACGAGAATGAGAGAAGAAATTGATCTACAAATAGTTAATAGGAAAACACGTGAGAAACAAATGAGTGGAAGAAAAAGAAGTGTGGGGATGAAAAACAAGGTGAAAAAAAAAATAATTAGATGAAAAAAACCCACTTTTGTTATTTCTACCAAATTGACTTTCAATAATGCAAACAGCCTTTAGTCTCCTTGAATTTTGGGGGATTTAGTGATGGATTAGCAACAGTAAAAACAAGAACTTCAATTGATTATAACTATTCTAGAAAATGTTTAAAATATTTCATCATCATCATCATCATATCTATGTATATACTTTCTTCTGATGATTACAAATTACAATTTGATACAGAGAAAATTATTTTATATATTTTAAACACATTTTGTCTCCTTTTGAAATACTTTTCAATTTCATCTTTTTAAAACTTCCTTTTATTCATTAATATCTTCCAGATACATTGGCTCTCCATCATCAATTCAATGGTCTTAGTTTTTCTATTGATAAGTTTTGTTGTTATTATTTTGGTAAGTTAACGATCTCTTTCATATCATTTAAATAATCACATTTATTTACCAGTGCTTAACTTTGTTTCAATTAGAAACTTTGTATATTGTATTTTTTTTTTTTTTTCGTTAAAATCTTTTGCAATTCCAAGAAAAATGAATTTTTAGTTTGGAATTTTCATAGCATCTTTCTCCAAAAGGTCTTACAGTATTTACACCATTTTAAGGTCTTCAGATATTACTGGGTTTCTCATAACCTTTACATTCTAATTAAAAGAATGTCATTGATAATGGCAACAAATAAGATTGAGAAATACTGATAAATGATGCACTCAAACCATTTCTTTGTTCCATTTACAAATTGGTACTCATGACATATCACAGATGCATATATGCATGATACACATAGTGTCCTTAAATAAATATTGCCTTACTGGAAATTATGTTTTTCAGATAGTTCTTTATAAGTTTTATAAAGGAGATAATATTTTGTGTTCAGTATTGGGGCTGGTTCATCCTAAGGACAATTTGTGATTCATGTTATAAACTATAGTGTATCATTTTCCTTATTGTTGAAAGTGTGCAAATGTTGGCATTTTCAATAACATTCTTCATTACTACTGCTAATTGTAGGATATTTATATGGGTTGACATTTAAGTTTTTGTTCAATTATCTTCATGTGCAGAATATTTTTTTTTTAATATGTGCATTCTATAAAATATATTAAAAAATCCAATTTGCCATCCTAAAAGAAAGTTGACAAGATAATTTTCTATTGAACATAAAATGAATAAAGAAATAATGTTAACTACATTTAAAAATATTTTTTTTATTTATTTAGCATAAGAAAAAGAACTTGAATGTTTGTTGTAAAACTTGATCACCTTTTCTAATCTCTGATGTACTCTTTCGACATTTTGAACAAATTAAACTTCCATATTCTAACATAAAATAAATGTACATATTATATATGTTTGATATACTTCAAAATTTTGTACCTTAATTCTTTCAAGTATTTCTAAAAAAAACATTAGTGCAATTGATTTTATATATATACTATTCATTTTAATGGTGTATTTGTATAAATTATGATATTTTTTTCAGTATTCTAATGGATGGGGGAGCCCTTAGCATAAAACAATTCCAAATACTTTCTTCTAATGACATTAAGCTGCTCGATTTTGAGCAAAAATATTTATTGAAATGAAATTTTACTAGCAAGAATTCACGTGAGAGTGGCAAAGTGTTGGGATGTTTATGGAATTTGTTTTTATATATTTTAACTGTATCTTTCTGTCAAAGATTATATCTTGCATGCTTTTAACTCTTTTATAAATATATAAACGTGTTTCAATTAGATTTTCATATAATTAAGATTTTTTAATGATTTAGTAGAATATCTATAACTTTATATGTTTATATTATGATGAGATTTTGATTAAGATTTTAGTCTTAATGTGAGCACTTTAGTACAAATGATTTTAGTTGGGCTGGTATCAAAAGAATAAGTGATGTGTGTGTGATACCACCCATCACTCAACATGTTTACAACTAGAAAGGGTGAGCCAGCAAAATTGATGCCTATTATAAGATGAGGAGTTATTTGAGACAGAATTTTACAGTCAGATGCTCTTCGTGTTGCCAACCCTTACCACCTTTATCAAGCAAGGTGGTTCTTTTTTTTTTTTCATTTTTAAGGTCTTCAAAAGGATAGAACAGCCAGTCATAATGTCAAAAGAAAAGCAACATCAGTTTTGCTCAAGCAGTGCCAAATATTGAATGTCAATAATCATACCACATACATATAGACTCAAGTGTGACTGTGTAGTTAAGAAGTTTGCTTCCTAACCATATAGTTCTTGGTTCAGTCCCACTCTGTGGTACCTTGGGTAGGTGCCTTCTATTATGGCCCTAGGATTGCCAAAGCTGATATATAATACACATGAAGCCTGTCATATATAAGTGTATATATATTTAGATATATATATGTAAGGTAGCAAATTTTTACAAATTTCACTACCAGTGGCCTAGCATGTATAAAACGTCAATAGACAACATGTTATTCAATATAAAATAGTGTACATTTAAACAAAGAGAAAATATCTATAACAGGCAATTTCTACACACTTAGGAGACAGTCAAAATGACTGAAAACCACAAAATTTAAGCAATTTCAAAGGGAATGAAAAAATGAAAACTTTTACCTTGTTTTTACGGTTATACCTATAGGTTTCAAATTTTTTTAGTAAATAAAATAATTTATGAGGCAAATTCTCATCAGTAACCGAGCCATCCAAGACTGTCTCCTAATGTGTAGAAATTGCCTGTTATAGGTAATTTCTCTTTGTTTAAATGTCCACTATTTTATATTAAGTATATATGTGTGTGTGTGTGTGTGTGTGTGTGTATCCTCTTGCCTTGACATCATGTGGTAGTTGTAAATGAGTGTCACCATCATACAAGCAGTGTCCTTCATTTCTAATCTTCTGAGAAAATATGTCTGGCCATGAGGAAATATGATCTCACCTGTAAACCAGTGAGAGTTCACATTGCACTATTTCACTTTTTGTCTGCAATTGAACATGCTACTCAGCTTAACTTGATGAGACCTGTTAACTTGCCTTACGCTTTTGTTATTTTCAACTAGGGCCACAGACTATATGTTTCTACATTCTTGCTTTCAGTCATTTATCCTCTTGATTCTGACCTTATTTAGGTCATGGTGTGCAGTGAGAAAGTTTACTTGACTCAGTGCATCCAGTATGGCTTTCACCATTTGTTGTGTTACTCAGTTGTTGTACTACTCAGTAATCACTCACAGCTACTGTGCCAGGCACAGGCACACTGTGCTTCTGCATTTTTTCAAAGCATCTACTAAATTGTATACACTTACTAACAGAAATCTTCCTATTGTACCACAGGCAGTGAATATTTTTTTCCTCAGTTCCTTGCAAGGAAAATTGGTAGCTGCACCATATTCAGATTTGCTTGAAGATGTACCTGCATTCATATATACTGAAATTCAGATTCTCTTCCATAAAATCTAAGAAGCCTTTTTCATGGCCTTTTCAGCATACATTTTTCGGGTGCTGTTTTAAAAACCATATTAGTGTTTTCATATTCATTGTTTATCTGCTATTTCTCTCAGACTATGTCAACATCAGTAGCGTAACCTGCTGCCCTAACATCTTGGTTTTGCTCATTGTTGCATAACCAGTTCTCTGGCTGAAGTATAATGTGGCAAGTTAATACATTGATTTTTTTTTTTCTTTTCAATCAGAAAATCTTTGTTTAACAATTGGAGTTTTAGCAATTTGAATAATGATGTCAGCAAAAATCTGGCCAATGAAATTATATGTAAACATGTCATGGATTTTTGAGTGACAATGTCATCACAACTCTGTCCAATTAGATTTGTTCTGGTGCATATATAAGTGACCAGATCAATAAAGAAAAAACAGAACTTGACAAGCAGGGATTTTGTTTGTTAGGAGTTTAGCAACATGAGCAGCAAAGCCTAATGGTTAGCAAATTCTTTCATTTGACAGTCTCTACTGTTATGACTATTAAAATGCTGTGTTGTAAAAAGAACTGTCTTCACTAACAATAGCGCATTCACAACTTTCATATGCATGCTCTTGTGCCTCTCTTATGCACATTCTTCTCTCTAACATTATTTTGTTGTTTTCTTTCCTTGGAACCGAACTGTTCCATACAGGCTTTTAATAGTAAAATAGATGATGAATTGAAACCAATAACTGTTGTTCTCATTCATCCAACATTTCATCCATCATATTCTTAAAGATTATATGAAAGGAGAACTGTTTGCCTGTATCTCAATGTTAAACAAAGTAGCAGATTACCAATTTCCAGTTATTTATAATGTAACTATGTATCTGAATGACAAGCAAAGTAGCAGATTACCAATTTCCAGTTATTTATGATGTAATTATATATTTTAATATGAAAATATGTATTATAATTACAATTATGGAGCTACTATTTGAGAGTATATGATTATAGAAAAGAGGTTGATTTCACCACAGTTTCTACTTTTTCTTGCCACTGAACCATGTTAGCTAACAATGCAACATTCTGTATACACCACATCCCACATTTTATACATACTCATGGGTTTCCATCTTGTTTAATCATTGTGTAATTGTAACACCAACATGTGTAGTCTGAGTAGCTATATGCTTTAAAGCCAAAATTAAAAATCTCTAATTGACCTAACATACATAGAAGCAACACCTAGCATGGCTATAAACATATTAGTTACTAGTTCAAAACTCATAACAAATTTGGTTGGTAAATTGTATTGACTTAAGCTGAATTAGTCAATACACTATACCATTTTCCTACTCTATTTCTGGTTAGTAAGAATACTGTTGGGTTTTGTTTAGGAACCATCATTAATTTTTTAATAAAATTTTTAAATAACTTAAAAAGTGTAACAAGAATCTTTATAATTTCTGAATTTATTCTTTCTAAAAGATCAATTAAACATGCACCCTCTCAGGAGAGTAGAGGGTATCTTTTCTTGACAGTCCCAAGTAATTTCCATTTACATTGATTACTGTGTTCAAGCAGTTGGAATAGGGTTATATTACAATGACGAGCTTAGATTGTGTGTCCTAAGAAATAGTATACTTCTTATCTATTTTTGCATGTTGAATTCAATATATTTTCCAAGTTTCTCTCCCATCCAATGTTTTCTTGCTCCAGTATATGTCACTATCCATAATAATAAAAAACAAGAAAGGTCAATCATCAAAACTGATTTGTCATCCAAAAAGCTGATGCCAATAAATCAGCAAAATGATCAACTACTGATTGTCTGTCAATTTAAGTGATGCAATCTTAGGTTATGTTATGTATCACCATAGAGGCCTTCATTTCACTTGAGTTCAAGTATGTTGGAGACTGCAGCTGAAAGGAATTTGATCAGAATTTCATACTTTCATGCAATAGTAGACACACTATCAACCTTTGTGTCAAAATTATGGCTGCCATAGCATTTGGAACTTTAATAATACATAATTGAATTGAATTTAGAATCACTGAGAGTACATAAGTAATTTCTCATAAAATGGAATTTAATTAGCACTTAAAGCAAATTTTATGAAGTAATATTTGTGTTATATGAATATTTATTCGATAATATTGATAAGAGAAGAAAAGTAAAATTGAGCTAAATACATATGTTTAAATGTTTTTGCATCTTTAGACTCGTGTCCTGAAGAGTGATTTTGCTCGGTATAACATAGATGAAGATGACAGTGAAGATTTGGACCAAGATGAGAATGGCTGGAAGATCATCCATACTGATGTCTTCAGATTCCCAGTGTGTAAGAGTCTCTTCTGTGCCATTTTGGGTAAGTAGATCTTCATTCTATTTACTTTAGTTGCTTCTGAATTCAATACCAGGTGCATCTCATAATGTATAATATATTTTTGTATCGTAAACCTATTAAAAAGTGGTTCGGATCTTAAACTGATTTTAGAAGATATTTGTAGTGTAAAGATAATGTAAAATCAGGGCAATTTTAAATTATTGGCTCATATGTACAACACAGCATAATTCAGAAGAACTACCAATTTTGATATTATAAAGCCTCACTGTGGATGTAATAAGAATGTAAACTCATTCTTTCTCTGCTGTTGATGTGAATAAAATGGAGCGAGTCTCTCAGGAAACCATCTAACTGTTCATTGACTTCTCCCCAGAAAAATGCAGTTGGCCTTCTTTCCCAATGAGCAGCACAGGTCATTGCATTAGAAAGAGTATATTTGCTTTCTTGTATATAAATCTATTTCACTTCTCATGATTTATGCTAGTTGTACATAAAATTGATATTGTTTCATTAATGACAAACTCTGCCAATTCAGCTATACACTAATGTGCTATCCTAATTTATGACTGCTTTATACAGTAGATGACACATTGCTGTTGATTGGGGAAGGAGATTGGGTATATCTTCTCTGGGGAGCAGTCAGTAAAGCACAAGGTCTATTGGGAGGCTCCCTCCCTCTTTTTTTTTTTCCACTCATCAATAGAAAGAATGTGTTTGCATTCATATTACACCCAAAGTGAGACTTTCTAATATTAAAGTGTATATATTTATGCATGCATGCATGTATGCATAAGGGCACATATCTACATGTACAAACACATATTATACAGGTATGACAGAGTTGGAACTTTCATATACTAGAAGTTACTCCAGAATCACACATCACAAATAATCTCTGAGAATAATAAAGTGACCATACTCTGAGATATGTCAGTTCATACAGACAGGGAGATGGAAGCAATTCATCCCCATATTATTGTTAAAGATTTTTGGTAAAAGCAATGTCTCCTAATTGATGTCTCTATTCAAACAGATGACAGTTATATTTTTATCCAAATATAAAAATGTGTATCAGGATATATTCAAAATGTGAGGATTGAAAACAAAAACAATCTTCACAATAGAAAGTACTTGGTGAATAATAACAAAATGATGCAGGCAAATATGCAACCAAACTCCCAAAATATATAAACTATGGCTACAATTGCACACACATATTGCAAAGGATATTCTCAATGCAATAAAACTGAAACAAAATACCATATGCAGAATTGCACCTGGTTACACAGAGAAAACATAATAAAAATAAGACTACTGAAAGAAATATATTATTTTTACTGCTTTTTCCCTCATTAGCATATGTATATAAAACAAAATATTTTTTTTTCTATTCTAAACTTAGGTGTTGGAAGTCAGTTTCTTGCTTTAGCTACAGGAATTTTGTTGATGGCATTATTTGGTATGTTCAATGTACATCGCCATGGTTCCATTAATTCTGCTGCAATTGTTCTATATGCACTTACTTCAGGTAAGCACACTTACATTTCTTCTGCATCTATTATTTAAAAGTAAAAAATTAAAATTACAAATTTTAAAATAGCATTCAAAAATTTAGTTCAGTAAGCAATCCTACTTGTCACATTCCGTTTTAATGTTTAGTCTTTTTTGTTGTCAACTTCAATGTTGGGTAATTGTCACCAAGTTCTCAAAAGATTTATGCAATGTAATTTATTGAAAAAGAATAAGTAAAAGACAGATTAGGATGAAACACAAACTTTTCATGTATTTTAAAATTACAGGTTTCAAACAATAATTGAAATTTAAAAAGTTTTGTTTCAAGTATTCTGTTACATTTACATTGTTAAGTTTACTATTGTGACTGCTGCATTTGGATTTTCTAATGAAGCAAGTTTTGAAAAACTTATTTTAAATAAAATGAATGATGGTCAGATTAAACTTTTGAGTTTTAGATGACAGTTACCAGTATATGTAGTAAAAAAATATATATATATAGTCACTATCTGCTTCAAATTAAACTATTAACTCGTTAAATCACCTATATCTGGCCCAAATATTCTGTTTTATGTTTAAATCAGCCAAATATGACTTCTCACACCGATCCTACAATGTCATTCTAAAAATAAACAATTACATTATCAAAATTTTGAAGCTATGGGGTAAACCATGATTAATTCAAAACAATGTGAATCAGTAAGCATTACATTTGACAGAACAATCTGACTGCTAAATGGTTAAATATGTAAGTACAGTCAACACTATTTTATTTACAATGAAAATAGATAACATTTTGATTTCTCTTCAGGTGTATCTGGATACATTGCTGCAAATTATTACCGAAAAATGGGAGGTGACAACTGGGTATGGAATATCAATCTCACTTCAGCTTTGTTCGCATGTAAGTACATTACTCTGAAAAGAATTTTTAAAATTTATTTATCTTTATTATACCAATTTATGATTAAACCATATTTCTCTTTGTGTCAAAGTTACCTAAATATGGTTCATAAAGAATTGACCTAAAATTAATGTGATCTACTTATATCACCAACAGAATATCAGTGCAATCATATTTTTTTCACTTTCTCATATCATCTAAGTCAAAGAGTACAAAACTGTTACTTCAGAAATATTTAAAGATGTTCTCATTTTGTTAAAAGTAAAAATGTTTGAACAAGCAAACTGTAATCAGAAAAAAAAAAACTATTTGGTTTTCATACAAAAGAGTGATCTGTACTAAGAATAGATATATAATCATTTCTTTTTTATTGGGTGATTTTTTTTTCTTCTTTTTATAAAGGAATTGGGTTTATAAAATTTCGTCTTCACAGTATCATCCTAGTACCTATTGTTATGATTTCTGAGAAAGGAAATATAAAGTTAGCCCTGATGAGACATGAATTCAGTGGGCCAGAACTTAATTCTGTAAAACTTACTATAAATCAGTAATCATATGAAAACTAGCCTATTACAAATGTTTTGATAAAGTTAAAACATTTATATAGGTTGAACTGCTAAGATATTTACAGTAAAAGAAAAATTATTAACTGATAACCATTATTAATTTTACCTTCAGTAGAGATGGGAGGCCACTGTGGATGCAAATCTACTCCTTGATACAGTCATCATCAAAACACATTCTCTTTATGAATTGCTGAAAGATCAGCAATGAATTACTATCTCTACTAATTATAAACTTGTTCTTAAGAAAATTATTAATTAATAGATTTTTCATGGCTGAAGTCCTATCTTAGGAATAATTAAAATTGGTATCTTAGGAATATATTTTTTCCTGATTAATTTTTTAATGTTATATATATTTTTTCTATTCATTTCAATTCTAGTGCCATTTTTCATTGTGTGGGCCCTTATAAACTCAGTTGCATGGGGCTATGGAACCACTCAAGCTTTACCTTGGACTACAGTTGTCATGTTAATATGCTTATGGATGTTCGGTAATATATTTTTGTCATTCCAGATTTTTCATTTAGAATAAAATTAACCAAATAACTAATTTATGTTCTCAAAAGATTGTATTTTATACATGTTGTTTGTGCAATTATTTATATGTGTCTTGACTAATAACTAATGAATTTGTAATTATAGTCGACTGAAAGCATTTTCTTTTAACAGGTTAATACCTTATTTAAAGATAAAATTCAATTTATATTTGATTTTATTTCCCCTATCCATCTAATATGCAAGTATTAGTTCTAGTACCATTTAGAATCTTTCGGAATTCTTAAACTGACTACTCTACTAATTTCAGAATCTAAAAATTTTTACTTCTATTTTTGTGTCAGTAATTTTTTATTATACCATTATTGTTATTATCATCATAACAAACCTATTTCCAGGTTGACATGGGTTGGGAGGGTTTACCAGTTCCTCCTTGAGATATGATATCTTCTTATCAAACCTCATCACTTCCTTATATGTCTTCGAATGTTATGAGCCCTATCAGCTATCAATATATGACAGTTTTTAAACTGGTACTTATCATCTATTGCATGTCTATACTATTGTAGTTATCTCTCTTGCACACACCAGTTGTTACTTTTACCTCTCATAACTCATCTCTACCTTTTATGCAACATTTTACATGCTTTGTATTGCCTACTTTTATCACCAAGAGAGAAAACATTTGTTGCTAGCAGAGGCAATAGCTCCCTGAACTAACTTTTCCCACCCTTTCCTTATTCTAGCTCCTGTGCTCTCTATCCATAGCACAAATTAGGTAACCCAGCAATCAAACTTTTTACATCTGGAATGCCATCTAAGCATCTTATGGGCTCTTACACATCTAAAGTCACAGTTTTTTATCAAAAGATCCTCTATTCATCATTGTCGTCGTTTAACATCCGCTTTCCATGCTGGCGTGGGTTTGACGGTTTGACTGAGGGCTGGCAAACCAGAAGGCTGTAACAGGTTCCAATCTGAACTGGCAAAGTTTCTACAGCTTGATGCCCTTCCTAACGCCAACCACTTTGAGAATGTAATGGATGCTTTTTTACATGCCACTAGCACAGGAGCCAGTCAGGTAGCTCTGGCAACAACTATGCTCGAATGGTGTTTTTAATGTGCCACTGGCATGGGTGCCAATCAGGTAGTACTGTCATCAGCCATGACAACAATTTCACTTGCCTCAACATGTCTTCGCAAGTGCAGTTTATTGCCCCAATGATTGAAGGGTACTCTTAAATGGGCTGGTTATGCTGCACTAGCATAGGCCATGGTTATGGTCTCAGTTGGCTTGGCAGGTCTTCTCAAGCACAGCACATCTCCAAAGGTCTCGATCACTTGTCATTGCATCAGTGAGGCCCAATGTTTGAATACAGTGCTTCACCACCTCATCCCAGGTCTTCCTGGGTCTACCTCTTCCACAGGTTCCCTCTACTGCTTGGATGTGACACTTTTTTTACACAGCTGTCCTCATCCATTTGCAACACATGACCATATCAGTGCAATCATCTCTCCTGCACACCACATCTGATGCTTCTTAAATCCAACTTTTCTCTCAGGGCACTTACACTCTGTCATGTATGCACACTGACATTACACATCCAGCAGAACATACTGGCTTCATTCCTTGCAAGCTTACGCATGTCCTCAGCAGTCATGGCCCATGTTCCACTGCCATGTAGCATTGCTGTTCGCACACATGCATCATACAGTCTACCTTTTACTCTGAGCGAGAAGCCCTTTGTCACCAGCAGAAGTAGGAACTCTCTGAACTTTGCTCAGGCTATTCTTATTCTAGCAGCTACACTTTCAGAGCATCCACCCCCACTACTGACTTGGTCACCTAGGTAATGGAAGCTATCAACTACTTGTAGTTTTTCCCCCTGGAATGTGACAGAAACTGTTTTCTGCACATTTTCAGTGTTTATTGTTCTTGTACACGCAAAAACTATCTTTCCAGTTAGCCTTCCTTTGATATTACTACACCTTTTATGTATCCATAGCTTACACTGGGTACATCTTATGGAGTTTCTACCTATGCCTTTTCTACAGATCGAGCAGGGCCATCTACCTGAAGGGATTTGTGGTTTCTCTGCCTTCCTGCTTAGTAAGACTTTGGTTTTTGCTAGGTTGACTCTAAGGCCTATTATTAGGCCTCTTCATACTTATTGTATGTTGTGCTTTGGTAAGAGAAATCTCAAAATTTAGGATCTGTTATGTGTTGGAGAGTTTGTTTTTTTTAATATTTTGCAAGGCTTTTTTTTAAATATATTGTAAACAGTATGAATTTTACAGTTCAGTTCCTAGTTGATTTAATATTTATTTCATAGCTGTCATATGTTCTTTTATACACTTGTTTTATTCATTTTGTTTAAGAATTCACCATATATTTCTAGGTTGGGTATCAAGAGACTGAAGTACTATTATTATCTGGGTTCAAAATGCAAATGCTGGATAATTAATTTTATCAAAGATCAGCTAGTAATCGATACACGAATAATTTATCCTAGTATTGAACTTGATATTTTAATCAAAATATTACATATACCTTGAGCATAACTATTATTATAACTATTATTATACATGAAGGATAAAATAAATATATAATGTTTTATTAACTGTTCTAGCAAAATTCTTTCCTTTGTATAGTCATATTTGGCTTTAATTTCATTATATTTCTTCCCAGTTCTTTCAACATTTTTAGTTTGAACTTGAAGTTAAGAAGAACTTAGAAAGGGAAATTACAGTGGGTTAAAATTGATGGATAGAGTTGAGCTGGAAAGGTTGTGAGAAAGAATGATAAGGGGGAAATGGCAAAAGAAATAACATTGAATAACATGAAATATGTTATGTAAAATAAAGATGGAAGAAGGATTTCTAGCAAGGCTGAAACTCTGTATTTTCAGGTAGAAACAAATTTAACTTAGACATGAAAGATAAAACTGACAAAATTTTGTTAGTGAAGCTCATGAATGCATTTTTTTAATTTTTTAAAAAATTTATTTCTCTACTTTAAATTTCTAGACTACATGAACAACTAACCTATTCTGAATAATTACTTCATTTAAAGGGAGGTAACATTGTATCCATTCATATTTGTAATTTCTGTTCTTTATTTTACCTAATATAATTTTTACAAAAGAATGGCAAAGAAAAAACAGAAAAAAAGAAAAGGGGGAGAGAAGAAAGAGAAAAAAAAAACATCAATGCATCAATTGGTCACACACCGCAAGGTTCAACGGAACCTACTGAAGCAAGCCAGCATGCTCGCAGCATTACCACGAGCGATGGTGAGGCTAAGGTGTTTGAAAAGCCAAGCACCCTCATGGGCATCACCTGAGCCTGCAGTGAGGCAAGCTAAGGCATTCATGAGCTTCACAAACAAAATATTTGTATTAAGTTTTAAAACAACTTCATTTTATTATTTTTAACTACATATTAAATAAGATCAGTTGAGAACTATGAGGTATATAGGTTCTAGTTCAGGAAGTAAATTTCATCAATCCACAAAGATAAATAGATGTTTAGAATTAAATATTGTACCCACCACATAGAAATATATTATAAAGTACTCTAAAAGTAAGATTTTGAAGCATATATTTTGTATTTATTACCAGTAATTCATCATTTTATATGAAGTGAAGTTGTTGTACTGATATTATTTGCCACTGAAGTGATATTGAATAATATATATCACTTGAAAGCAAATTTTATATATTTTAATTTTATTTAAACTACTAAATGCATTTCTATTTACAGTGGGATACCCTTTAACTGTTGTTGGTGGCATTTTTGGTAAAAATTGGGCAAATGGTTTTGATGCTCCTTGTCGAACAAAAAATATTGCTCGTGAAATTCCCTCTGCTCCATGGTACAGGTCTGCATTTGCTCATTGCCTTGTGGGAGGATTTCTACCATTCAGGTAATATTTTAAAATATATTTTACTCCAATGAATTGTGATACCAAGGAACATCAATACTTAGTAGACATTGGGATGCGTTCAGAAATATTTATTGATGAAGTATACTAGTCACCATACTGCTATTTTGTTTTTTTAATTGCAACTCGTTTTAATGTACTATAATGTGATAAGCTGTTTTTCAATATCCAATGTGTTTTAGGAGCAAATGTTTTATAATATTAAACTACAAAAATATTTTGCTTTAAGTTGAAATCATTTAATAAAGTTATATGGCTGTTCAGGCCAAAAATACGAATAAAAATTAAAATGAATTTTTTAAAACCAATATTAAACATTACTTTTTAATGATTTCATTTCCAAAGTCAGTTTACAAGTAAGACTAAAATATCAGCTACGATTTGTGATTTATAACTGGATAAAATTTATGGTGATAAATATACCACCATTGAAAAACATCCAAAAAAGCCATCTAATGGCAATGATTTACTCATCCACACACTACAAATTCTACCCTACTGAAGTACTACCTCCTCAACCTGCCTAATCTAATTGCCTCTGCTCTTCAACTAGCTAGTTGCATAGCCCACTTAACCAACCCACCAAACATATTTATCTCTTCCCCTCTTGTCATCAATATGGCATATCCCCTCCATTGGACTCCACATTAACTTTTACTCTCAATCTTTATCAGAATGTCGACCCTCTGGAATTCCTTCCATATCCACATCTTCAGGACGTGGAGATAAGCCATATCTGTCTCACTAGTTTTGAAGAATCTGCAAAATCCAGAACCAACATATATATATATATTTAAAAAATTGGGTACATATTTTATTGCTGACTAGTATAATTTGTACACTTGATATTCACATCAACCAAGCAAAGAAATAAATATATTGATAGTTTCTATTGCAATGCCTTCTAAACACAATGCAAGCCTCCGTTTATGAAAATAAATCTCCTTTTATGGAAATATGATGTACTCAATAGCATTAGTAAAACTTCTTAATTACCTGGTGGTAATTATTAGCAATTCTTAAATAGTAAGGCAGATAGTTTCATGAAATTTATGTATCAATGAAAAAGATTTTACATATAGATCAAAGTTACATTTAATCAAAGCAGGCTTGGACAGATTGTTTATGTTGATGCATCTGATAACACTGAAATATATCTAAGTGTCTCCTTTGCCGACTAAGATCAGATTTTCTTCCTAAGCTTATTCAATTCTTAATTCCTTGAAGTTATCAATTATTACCTCTGTATTTTTGCTTACTGTCACTAATTAGAGGGAAACATCAATTAATTGGGATTGTTTCGCATATATCATTCAGCTTGTGACTCTTTATCAAAATTTATGCCATTGACCTACTTGAGTTATTTCCCCTTAATCATTTTACTTTTCATTATATAACTGCTCTTACCTATTCTATGTCATCAGGACAATATACATCAAAGTATAGAGTAAGTAAATTTGAGTAATATGTAAATACTGTTTAAACACAAAACAATTACATGTATGTCTATATAAAAATTGATTGTATTATAGCTATTATAAATGTGTTTTCTTTGCAGTGCTATTTCTGTTGAGTTGTATTATATATTTGCCACACTTTGGGGACGTGAACAATACACACTCTATGGTATCTTATTTGTTGTTTATGGAATTTTGCTCAGCGTGACAGCTTGCATTTCTGTAGCTCTTACCTACTTCCAATTATCTGCTGAAGACTACAGATGGTGGTGGAGATCAATTTTTAGTGCAGGGTAAGTTTTACTTCATGCTTGAAACATCTCTTTGAAGGTTTATAAATTGATTTGTATTTCAATTTTTGGGAAGTGAACTCAAAAATTGTTTAGGATTTGCAAAAAGTCTGATCTGGAAATGTCAACATTTTCATTTAACATTCTGTATTAGAAGCCAACAAAGAAGGTCTACATGGTTGTTTGATTTGCTAGAAATACTAACCATACTGTCTTAAAAAGAAAGTCAATATAGTCCTCAATATACAAAATAGTCACAGTTGAAATAGGTCTGTTGAATCAAGGCTGACATAGAGCTAGACAATTAGAGAAAAGGCTTTATTCATGTTTATTTAAACTGAATCAGCATTAAAAAAAAATCTGACAATGATGATGACAGTTATCACTTAAGCTCATAACATTATAAAATACCATTTGAAATCTTAAAAATCCTCAAATTTTCAGAACAAAACTAGCATTTCTGTCAACAGTAATTACATTGAGGAGGCGCAATGGCCCAATGGTTAGGGCAGCGGACTCGCGGTCATAGGATCGCGGTTTCGATTCCCAGACCGGGCGTTGTGAGTGTTTATTGAGCGAAAACACCTAAAGCTCCACGAGGCTCTGGCAGAGGATGGTGGCGAACCCTGCTGTACTCTTTCACCACAACTTTCTCTCACTCTTTCTTCCTGTTTCTGTTGTACCTGTATTTCAAAGGGCTAGCCTTGTCACACTGTGTCACGGTGAATATCCCCGAGAACTACGTTAAAGGTACACATGTCTGTGGAGTGCTCAGCCAATTGCACGTTAATTTCACGAGCAGGCTGTTCCTTTGATCGGATCAACTGGAACCCTCGTCGTCGTAAGCGACGGAGTGCCAACAACACAACATATACATGTATATTTCTCTTAATGAATAATAAATTATTTTCTTTTTAGGTCCACAGGCTGCTTTGTATTCCTTTATGCACTTTTCTACTACTTCAAAAGATCAAATATGTCGGGACTTCTTCAAACACTGGAATTCTTTGGTTACACTACTTTGTCATGTTATGTCTTTTTTCTAATGCTTGGAACTGTCTCATTTTTTGCATCTCTAAAGTTTGTACGTTACATTTATGTGAACTTAAAAATGGACTAATTCAGTTTCATTTAATCTTGTTTTTATTTATCATTATCAATTTTAATGATTTTTTTTTCCATATATATTGGGAAACAGTAAAAAGTTAACACTATTATAAGGGTTTTTTTTAATTTCAATTGCAGTTATTATTTTTACTCCTGAAGTAGAAAAATATCCATATTTAATATTTTTCAAAAAAAATTTCCAATGATTGTAAATGAACGTGGCAAAATATTTTTTAAAAATATGTATAAATAAAATTTGGTTATGAAAGAGCAGCATTTAAGCATGCATATTCAAGACCCACAAGATCATTTCATTCAAAATCATCTTTTATTAGAACTTAAGCATTAACTGTTTTTTTGTTTGTTTGGTTTTTGTTTGTTTTTTCTGGTGCACTCAGAAGATTAAATGCTGAGAAAGGTACTTTTTTTTATGAGATTTTATAAAATTCACAGTTGTAGAAGTTTGATGAGAATCTGCTGAAATGGAAACAATTACTTTGTGATAAAGAATCAATGATTCTTTAAAACATACATATACATTTATATTCACTTTGTTTTTGTATATAATAGTATTATATATAATATGATTATATATTATTATATTATAATATATATTATTAGCAATCAAATTCTTTCATTGTACTGTGTACAGCCTGGTCACTGATTACTCTATTAAGGGACAATGTCAGTGAGTAGGTATAGCAAAAGACTTTCATACTTAATTATATATAATATTACAAAATGCAATAAAAATGAATGTATTGATGTATGTATGCTTTACTTACTATCATGGCTGAAGTTTCACCATTTCACAGCACATCAAGACATTACCTTACATACTATGAAATGGTGGCACTTGAGAAGTGACACTGTAATATTCAGCTGTTAATAAACATACATTACATTGTACTCTGCAAACATATATTTGAGTCTTCTTTTGTTTTATGGTTGCTTTAAATTCATGTGTATATATGTGTTTGTGTGTGTGTACACACATATGTATATGAGAAATTTTATATACCAAGTAAGTTACGTGTTTTAAATGTATCTACAGAGAAACTAATTCTTTTGAGTGTGACTTTAGCATAATGAATCAATATGTTTTAACTCTCTAATCCTAAAGTTTGTCCAAATACTCAGTAACGGATTGGTGTAACATATTTTATTTGTTTAGGGTAGTTATATGCCATTTCATATTTTTACTTATATTTTGGTGTGGCTGGGGCTCTGTATTCATATTTTAGCAATCATATTGTTTGTATCACTTCTTACAGCCTTGGAAAATATATAACTATCATAACTTAACACTTCCTTTCATACTTCTATCATAAATCATATATTGTTTTATATATAGTTGTTGAAACTAATTATATTGTTAACCCCTTTTGTTACAAACTTCTTGCTTTAAAGTGGTCTGTTAAAACCTGTTAAAATTTCCTGTTAATTTATATTCCAAACACTAGCTTAATAATGATAAAAGTTGTTTTATTCAGTTCTTTATTATTTTCAAAATTAATTTAAACAAAAAGTGTTGCAACAGAAATATGGTAACAAAAGGGTTAATAACCCCAGTTAGAGTGAATACATCTTATCTGCTAAGATAGAAATGTTTAGGTGTTTATATTTGTAAGCAGCATTTGAAAAAGATAATTGATAAATTTTCACAATTTTTTTTTCATTTAGTATATATGGTCTTTGTCTAAGTAGTGATTTTTTTGTTTGTTTTTGTTTTCTCTCCCTCTCTTTTTCAACTATTAGCTGTCAGTATGATAGAAGATCTATAAAATATCTATCAGCTGCTTATTAAGTTTTACTGAAAATGTCATACCTCAGAAGTTGAATATAATTGAGTATATTCAGATATATTTTCATAGTGTTCACAGAATATTTATAAGCATGTGAAATGTAAGTGAAATAATAACAGAAATATAATTCATGCTAACCTGCTGATGATATGGAAAGGTTTCCATCATTGCAATGGATTCAGAAAAGCTTGCAATAGCTCTGAGCTCCTGCAGTTTCTTCATGGGGCAAAGCATCTCTGGTGTTTAATTTACATGCTAACATAGAATAAACAAACATTGTAATCCAGTGTTACTTGAGTCTACTAAAGATGCCAATATTTGTTGCTATTATTGTTTCTTTGTTTAAATTCAAAAGCAAAGGAGGTTTGTAAAATGCTGATGTGAGATTAGTGACCAAAGTCAGTTATTAAGAACTTCAAAAAAATGTTTAAAATGATATTTTAAACAGTTAAGTGTATTAAAATATGTTTCAATAACTATAATTATTTGATAAATACTTGATCACAGATTTGAAGGGAAAAAAGTACATTTTGTTGAACAACTGAAATCTAGTTTTAACTTTATTGACCTAGGAGGGTGTATGGCAGAATTTATACTGGTAGGATATGAACTTAGAAATATTGCAAAGCATTTAGTGTGATACTATATCATGTTTAACATCATATTCCTTATCTTGTTTAATGCATCTGCATTCTTGTAATTAAAAATAAAGAGTTTACAAAATTTCAACATGCTTTGTTAATCTATTCAACTTTTCAATCTGGAGGTGCAACTGGCATTTGTTAATACAGATTTGATGAAATATGTCACTCTATCCATTTTCTCATGGAAATAACTAAAGAAGAAATCAGTTCATTTTAATACTTACTGTCTTATTTTAGAGCTAGCAAAAGAAAATTGTTAATATTATTGCAACATGTAATTTTACAATATAATTTTATTTATTCCTAAATTTGATGAAAATTTGTAATTAAGATCAGAAACTATAATAGCAATTGCAAGGCAAGTGTTTTGATTTGAGACATATTGAAACTAAAACAATTGTAACATGGAAGACCCACGTTAGCCAATCAGAAACACACAAGACTGTTAACTTCACTTAAACATTTATTGATTGTAATATGGTGTCAAAATTTTCATCATGTGAAACTGTGACTTGACAGTGTTCATGGGTTGGACTGCACCATGTTACAAACAAGAAATGTTTAAGTGAAGTTAAGTCTTTGTTTCTGAATGGTGAACATGTGTCTTACACATATCAATTGTGTAAAAGTAATACTGTATCAAAATAATTTCAGATGTATTGAAATAAATGATAATTATAAAAGTACTTCATAAAACAATGTTGACTTTCTCCATTGAAATTTAGATGGTAAAATGTATAACAATGGACATAGCTAAGTATTGTAATAAAATTTGGGTTCTGATGTCACACAAGAGAATATTATATATAAGATGGTTGCAGAAAATTTAGTTAATTATCTTCATACCATCAATAAATATTGCAATTTCAGGTTCCTAGTCCTTTTGGTCTTTAGTCTTGTACATGTATAAACAGGGTGCTTTTTCTATATTCTGTCATAACTGTATAGCTTGAAAGTTAAAGGGATCACTTCAAAAAATTGCTACCAGAAGTTTTTATAGATACTTTGTATGGTCGATACCAGTGCCACCTAGTATTATTTTATCTCAATGCTGATGATAATGACGTTGATGATGAAATCACATATATTTAAAATAAGAATACCTGGAAAAATATTTTAAACAAAACATCTGCAAAATGAACATAGTCCAAGACTTTGCTGAATGTTCTTTCAAGATTTATTATAAATTGTGCAATGCTATTGTGAATTACTTGAGTCTCCAACTCGAGCACTGCTGGGTAATTTAGTAAGAGTATAACAAAAATATAATCAAACTTACTTCTTTTTATAAACTTTTTATTGATAAACTCTTCACTAGAAAATATACAACTGTTACGTGTCTGGAGTGAAATGTCGCCTGGAATACTGAGACACCAGGAAAGAACAATTCATAATTTGATGTATTCAATGAGTTTATATAACATATGAAAATGACTGAGAAATTTAAAGTTAATGACAATTTTAAATATGCAGAAAAATGGATGATTAAAGTAGTTAGAATTTTAAAATAACAGAAAATAAAATACAAACAAATGAAAAAACAGGCCTGTCAGGATTTTCAGTATAACAATCAAGTTAACAAAAACAGAAATTATACAGATTTCATATTTTACTATATTAATTTACTAAAAGTATAATAGTAATAATAATAGTAATAATCGTTTCTACTCTAAGCACAAGGACTGAAATTGTTGGGGAGGGGCTAGTCATTTACATTGACTCCAGTGTGTCACTGGTACTCATTTCATTGACCTCCGTTTGGAAGTTGATGAGAGGCAAAGCTGAGCTTGGCAGAATCTAGACTCAGACCATGAGGATAGACAAAATGCTGCTAAGTATTTCACCTGGTGCGCTAACGATTCTTCCAGCTCACCACCTGAATAATAATAATAATCTTTACTAATGAAGGCACAAGGCTTGAAATTTGGTGAGAGGAGACTAGTTGATAACATCAATCCCAGTGTCTAATTTATCAACCCTGAAAGAATTTGAACTCAGAACATGAAGATGGACAAAAATGCTACTAAGTATTTTTGCCTGGCATGCTAATGATTCTACCAGCTCACTGCCTTAATAATAATATTGATAATAATAATAATAATCCTTTTTAATATTGGCACAAGGCCTGAAGTTTGGAGGAGGGGGTAGTCAATTACATCAACTAGTACTTATTTTATCGACCCCAAAAGGATGAAAGACAAAAAGCCAACCCCAGCAGAATTTGAACTGAGAATGTAAAGATAGATGAAATGTCACAAAGCATCTGCTAAGAATTCTGCCAGTTTACTGATTTAATAATAATGATAATAATAATACCTAGGAATACTTGAGGCAGATGGAATTAAACACAACAATATGAAAGAAAAGACAAAGAAAGAGTACCTGCAGCAAGCGAGAAAAATATTGGTTTCAAAGCTGAATGCCAGAAACATAATTTCAGCAATAAACTCACACTCAGTTGCAGTTGTTCAGTATGGACCTGAAGGAAATAAAGGAGTTGGACAGGAATACAAGAAAGCTTCTAACGATGCATGGAGCCCATCATTCAAGTGCAAACACTGATTGCCTGAACATGAAGAGAGAAAATGGAAGAAGGGGACTGATACGTGTGGAAGGCTGCATACATATCGAACTCGGGAGCTTACTGAGACCCCTATCCCAAAGGAAGGAAACCTTGCTAGTGGCAGTAAGAAATGAGGGAGTATTGAAAGCAGAGAAAAGGGGGAAATCAAGCAAGAAGTACAAAAAGAACATCAAGAAGTATTACACAAGGGACTACACAATCAATTCCATGTAGCCACACTGAAGTTGCTACAGAACACAGGTGAGGCTGGTTGAAGAAAGGAACACTGAAAAAAAGAGACTGAGAGCACCATACTGGCAGTGCAAGACCAAATTTTGGCCACAAATTGGAGGGTCAACCTTGGGAATGAGCAAGTGTTTCTACTGTGACATATCTGTAATAGAGTGGCTGAAACCATCGCCCATATTCTGAACGAATGCCCTAGACTTTCCCCAAACCATTACAAGTTGTGGTGACATGATGAGGTAGCAAAAGTACTACATTGGAAACTGTGCAAAAAGTGGGGTCTAGAGAGAGGCTAGATGTGGTATGAGCACAAACCACAGTGAGGTTGAAGACCTGCAAAATCCTGTGGGATTTCCCAATCTAAACATATCAAGCACTAGAGCATAACAAGCTGGATCTAGTTGGTGGTGGACAAGGTGCACCATATGTGCTATATAGTTGAAGTTGCATACTCCTTTGACCCACAAATAGTCAAGAAAGAAGGTGGAAAAATAGATATATACAATTCTCCTAAGTACGAAATCTGGCTATGGCAAATGAAGAAGGTGAAGACAGTGTCAATTATTTTTAGGTCTTTGGGGACAGTATCAGAAGGCATCAAGAGGAATATAAAGGAAATCAGAACAGAGTGTCCAGTAGAACTGTTACAAAAGGTTTATCTCCTTGGCACGACCAGAATAAGTAGGATAGTACCAGATAGTTGAAAAGAACAGATAACATCGTACCATAGGCTGCAAGCAGCAAGCCCGCTATGCATGCAAGACTCCAGGAGTTCCAACAAAACCTGAGTTAAAAAGAAATAATAATGATAATAATGATGATGATTAACTTAATGTATACAGTACTCAGGTGCACTACAACTCATTAGAAAAAGATATGCACAAGAAATTAACAATGAATGAGCCATTTAAATATAATTTATATATATATATATATATATAT
>NC_068990.1:31168283-31182358 GCF_001194135.2 Octopus bimaculoides | reverse complement strand
TTTTAGTGTAAAACACTATTCTTCATTTCCTTTCCGTTTGGTAAAATTTCCAAGTAAAGATACTAATTGAACTGCGGCAATCCTGTAGAGAGAAAAGAAACAATAAGCATGATGCTTCAAATTTGTTTCAATTTGTAGCTTCAATAAAATTTTTTAATTTTTAAATAAATTTTTTTTATTATTCACTTCTACTCAATAATGTCACATCTACAAACATCTGCATTTTCACAAACTTTTTCCAACCAGCTCATGCTATAATTAGTGGTAACTTCAGTAGAAATTAAAGCACCGAAGTTCCAGAAGTTATCTGATGCACAACCCATAAACACATCTGTGGGTTATCCTTTATTTTTTACTTGTTTCAGTCATTAGAGTGTGGCCATGCTGGGGCACCACCTTGATGAATTTTAGGCGAATGAATCAGCCCTAGTACTAATTATATCAATCTCCTTTGCTGAACCACTAAGTAATTGAGACATAAACACATCAACACCAGTTGTCAAGTAGTGGTGGGAGACAGACACAGATATTGATGAGTTTCTTTCAGTTTCATCTACCAAATCCGCTCATAAGGTTTTAGTCGGCCAAGGCTAAAGTAGAAGACACTTGCCCAAGGCGCTATGTAGTATGACTGAACCCGGAACCATGTGGATTGGAAGCAAACTTCTACCACACAGCCACACCTGCACTTTTTCTTTGATCTGGACAAAGATCCAAGCATTTTGTGATAATGAAGGAAAAACATGGACAAGGATGAAAATGAAAATGCATAATATTATGGAAATAGGGACTTGGAAGATCTAATGAAATTCGCTAGCAATAAAGACTGTTTTGCTTTATATATTTAGTTCTAAATCAATAATTTTGCAATTGAAAATGCCATTCCCTCCCAACAAAAAGTGTCTGAAAAATCCTACTGTGCCTTATTTACTTAAGGTCAAGCTTCGGACAGGCTGTGAACACCCTACGCCTTACTTACAAGAGTGTTTCTCAAATTACTTTAAAACGATTAGCAACTAAATATTACCAATTGCAAATATAGTTATACACGTGTAGTTATTGTAATAAATTACAAATATAATTGTACTGTACTTAATAGAAAAATTTGTGTTTACTGAAGCTGTGCACTAACAAAAATTGAAAAAATACTGTTAAGTTTTGGCATGCCAATGCTGTATCTGATCGTAGACATTATTTTCCTAAGATAACAATACATTACAGTAGTTCTTTCTTGATATAAATTACCGCTTCGGTAACTTTATATAAAAAAATAATAAAGACACGGGTAATTGTAATAAAGAATAACAAGGGGTGTAAAAAGCCGTTAACATCTAGGAGAAGGCCAGTGGTGATATTTCGTAGTGTTATGTAAGTAGCTTAGCCTATCACGATCGTTTACCAAAAAGTATCAGTCGACATTTTCATAATTCCTGTATATGAAAAATTTATAACCAGAATATGAACGGTCATGTAGTGATAGATAAATTGGTCAAGGGCCGAATGTGAGACAGGGGTTAGCTATATTTTTATTTTCCTGAGAAAACCGAGGTGCATCTTTATGTCCGAAGGTACAGTAATCGAAGATAATCATTATATTAGTTACTTAATGTAAGGGAGACAACAACGTTACTAGAAAGAGAGAGTGAGGGGGGGGGGTATGTCGTACAAGGACAATACAATACAAGAGAGGTATCTGCGATGTTTTCGCGAAACGACTGTTATATTCTGAGAAGTATTTAATTTCGCGGCTTGTGGGTGATAAGACGCACACTATAATCAACAAAGTATATTTTAGAAAAGATGTTTTTGATGATCTATGAACATATCGAAGTTTTGTTTTATAAAAATGATTAATTCAGAGCAAAATACTTGTGCATTAACAAAATTTAGTTTATCACCACAGACAATTTACAGTCATGTCTCTTACCAAGTCATTACATTGATCTTTACTATATGTTGTGAAGATCAATGGTGCACTCTCTAACCTGTTATATTTAGATGGAGAGTACAAGAAAGAGATTTTTCAAAAAGCCAAAATAAGAGAGTCTCCTTATCTCTCTACTTCAATATGAAATGTGTTTCTCATGAATGTCAGAAATAGCTGAAAACTCCATTTGCTGTCATCTACACAAATGCCTCTATTGCTAACTATTTCTGAGTCATTACCAGCTTCATGAAGAACTTCATTTAAGGTGTTAGTTACTGCATTGTTTATCTGACATTTTTTTTCATACCTTGGCTGTCATTCCTACTCTCACTGCTAACCATAATCACTACCATTCACTTATACAGTTCGTCATTTCAGTCATCCTGTTGAGGTTAAGTTCCCAACAATTATAACACTTGCTCCATTCTTCTCACCTAAAACATCTAAATTGCTTGTTGATTGAAACATCCGCCAGTTGTAAGTGCAATATGATGGTGGTAACGTCTTGTTCAAGTTTTTTTTGTTGCTTCCATTTTGTGGACTTGAACATTAACACTCTTCAACAGAGAATTTATGCAATTGTGGCTGTGATCATGATGATAGAGACATTAGTGATTGTGTATTTATAATGTATAGAAAAAAAATACTAATTACCAAATGTTATGTTCAGCTGTCGTATGGAATTCAAATAATAGTAGTGATAGAAAACTTGCCATAATCTACACAGGTAAAGACAACAACAGTTAATTATATAATTATTTAACAATAAACTTTTACTGTTACTCAACACAAAATGAATATATAAACAAATATTTAAATGACACAATAGATTTTAAGAATCAAAATATTATCCATACAGTTCAAAGAATTTACAATTATTTAATCAGAAATTTAGAATAAAACCTGTTTACCACCTAGATATACTGAGATAAGTAGATTAAAGTATCTCATTTAAATCTACAACACAGTTTAGGATTCAACTCATGATCTTAAGATTAGTAATCCAGCAGCTAAAACAGGTGGAAAAACTGAGCAAAATATATTATGTCAGGTAGTAGGTAATTATTGCAAAAGAAGGTATTAACATCACAGAGGTATACTTGCAAAACAAGTGATTTGATCAGAGACTATGTGTTGGAACTAAAATGATTGCAGAATTTTCATCACATGAAATTATGACCTGGTCCCTGACAGCAGTTCGTAGTAATAACAAAACAAAAAAAAATATACAGTTTGATACGCAGCCATATACCAAATAAACATAATCTGGCTCTTGAATGCCTTTGGCAGAGTTTACTCTGTTGCAAACATTGAAACCAGAGGGTTTGAGGATAGCCTGGAAGCTGTGGTTTACTCCTCATTTCCCCACCCCATTAGTTTCAGAGACCCTACATTAATATCAAAGATACTGCTCTTTCTTTTGTGATCTCAATTCAGAGCTTCCTTTCTTAAAACAGAATTTCTGAAGGAAAGATTATTTTAAAATGATAAAGTTTGAGAAGTACCAACATTATTTTCTATAGACAAGATATATTAATTACATGCTTATTAAACAATAAGGGTTATACAGAACACTATATTTTTTTTTCACTTCTTTTCTTCATCAAAGCATAGTAATCTTTACATAAGGACATTTCATCTTGCAAAAGTTATATAGCAACGGAAAACTGCAGAAGAATTAGGTGATAGAAAGTAGAATATTTTTACTATTTTTACAAACAATACATTGAATAATATCTCATTACAGATGTTACTTAAATCTCTGCACAAGAACTGAAGTTTAAAAATAAAATCTTTCATCAGATCACTTCTCAAGAAGAAGTAAAAATGACCAAGTATATTTTAACTTGAAGACAGAATTGAAATCAGTCTATGGTTTTTAGTTACTTCTGGCTTATGAAACATAAATTGACAAACTTGTAGTATCTGCTTCTTGTGGTGTATCCAGAAGAGTGTTTTTCTATAAAAATGCAACTGCTGTTTTCTCTATCAAAATGATACATGTTTGGAATGGCATTATAGTAGGTAAAATGTGTCACACTGATGGTTATCAACTTCAATTTGAAGAGGATGTGGGTGTTAGATTATTACTCTTTTACATAGACAAGTCAGGGGCATCCAGGTCAGAAAGGTAAGGGAAAAAAATAAGCATGGTCAGGAGCACTCGGGTTAAAAGGGTAAAAAAAAAAAAGGTAAGCACAGGTAATAAATTCCTATCATGAAAGGTCAAATTCAGGTCAAAAGGGTAAAACAAAGATAAGTCTGGTCAGAAACACTCAAGTCAAAATGGTAATCAAATGGTATAGTTAGAAGCACTCAGATCAAACGTGTAAAAATAAAAAAAGGTATGCACAGGTAATAAATTCATACCATGAAAGATCACAAAACCTGCTGAGGTCTCAGTAAACAGATCATGTTATTTCACGGCACTGCAGTAGACTTATGCTAAAGTAGCACCAATAAGATTCTATTAATGAAACATGGAAAACATTTCAATAAATTTAAAAGAACAAATTCTGGAAACTTACATGTGTTATTGGAAGCAATCTGTTATAAACCAAAAATTCAGAATTTTCCTGAAGACTTATTCGTAACAAATTCAATATAGTTCCTAAAATTCCACTTAAAAATACGTAGAAATAAAAGTATTAAAAAATTACTTTTAAAGTTTTTTGAATTTTAGTGAATTCTATTTTTAAGAGATTTTATTAAACTAAAGCTAGCTATAAAACCATATAAATTATAATAAACATGATTGTAATAGCTGATCAATAAGTATCCAATCAATAAATATCTAGTCTGTTTCCATAGTAATGTAGTTAAAACACACAGAGTGAAGCCACTTGGCAAAGATTGACCTTGAACTCTGTTGTGTATGTGCACTAAGTTTTAACATTGTAGCTCGCTTCCGCTCTTTACAGCAGTGCTTCAAAAGAAGGTGCATAGTGTGTAATCATCACATTGACCATGACAGAGAAAGTTGTCATGGCGATACCAGCTTAGAGGCCTACGCAAAGTTGTAGAAAGTGTATGGAGAGGAGTGTATGAGCTGCACACAAGTGTACGAGTGGTTCAGACGTTTCCAAGATAGCTGAAAAAATGTCAGTATTGATGAACGTTCTGGGAGACCTGCAACCAGAAGAACTGAGAAAAACATCGCAGATGTGCATGCTGCCGTGAGGGGAAATTGCCAAATCACCATCCTTAAGTTATCAGAAGATGTGCAGATTAAATACAGTTCAGTTCAGTCCATTATCACTGAAGATTTGGGTATGAGATGCATATCTGCCAAGTTTGGTGCCAAAACTGCTTTCAGCTGACCAAAAGGTTGCAGTTGCACAAGATCTTGATTGTGTCAAGAACGATGGAAAGTTTTTGAAAACTTTGCATAGGCCTCTGAGCAGGTATCGCCAAGCTTTTGGCAAAATTTGATATAGATTCTCTGCTAAACTTTCTCTACCATAGTCAATGCAATGATCACATGCTACATACCTTCCTTCCAAGCACTGCTGTAAACATCAGAAGTGAGCTAGAATGTTAAAACGTAGTGCACATGCACAGCAAAGTTCAAGGTCAATCTGTGCCAAGTGACTTCACTCTGTGTGCCTTAGTTTCATTACTATGGCAACAGTCTGAATACTTATTGATCAGACCACATATTTAGATTACAAATATAAGAAAGGGAGCATTTTAATTATGTTTTTTCCATTTTTTTCATGTACAAATTGAATAATCAACTAATTTTGCTTTTTATTTATCTATTTTAATATATATTTTGCAAGTACTCTTGTTTTACAAAAAACATAAGCTCTAGACTTGATAATGCCACAATCTTAGCAAACAAATTTTTTAAATTTTCTCAAGTCTTCACTAAGTGCAGTTGACATTCTTATAGTAAAGAAGAACTGCTGTATATACAGTTTCAATATAAACATAATGCATTTAAATTTTGTCTTGCTTTTGCCAACCATTAAATTTTAGTAATTCAAATAGAATATTGACTGAATCACACACATGCAGACAGACAGATAGATATATAAAGAGAGAGAGATAGAAAGATAGATAGATAGAGAGAGAGAGAGATGTATATATGTATGTATACAACAAACACATGCGCGTGCATGCACACACACACACACACACATACATACACACACACAAACATGAATGGCTTCCACAGTTTCAATCTACCAAATTCCACACACAAGGTATTAGTTTTGATAGAAGATATTTACTAAGTCATAGCACAATGGAATCAAAAGTAGAGCAATGGGATTGCAAATCAGACTTGTTAATCACATATACATGCCTATATTTCTTTTAAATGTTTGTTCATTCAAAGCTTGCAAGGTTCAATCATAGAGTAAATATGTAACAAAAAAAAAAAAACATAAAACTAAGAATTGATTTCTTCAGAAACATTTAGTTCTCCATTACATAGTTTGTAAGGAAATGGGTTTGTAAGGAAACAAACTATAATCAAAACAATATAAAAATGTAATAAAAATATTAAGTACTTACCTTGCAAGGCAACCCATATAAAATTTATATAAATATAAGTGTTTGAAGTTAGCTGCTTCAAAAATATCTCCTGTAAGAAACAGTTGTATATACATTTATCAATATTTTCATCATCACATGTAACAGATGGATCTTTTACTTTCCATACCGTTCTTCTAGTCTTAGTTTGTTTTCTAATAACCCCAATGCTATATATTTAATGATACAACTACAAACAAAATAACCGCCTAACTTTTCAATGATGCATTCATTATCTTTCTCTATGTTTCTCTCTAAACTTTACAGCAGTTGTTAGTTATACCTCTCAGTAATTATAACAAGAAAAATTATCAGGAAATGAATTGTTGCCTGTAAGTAATCCTGATCATTTCAGTACCTCAATAAGATTTTCTAATATCTTGTCCTAAAATAAAAACCAAAGTCTTACAGAAACTCATGGTCTGCATTGAGAACAATCTCTTAATAAAATTTGCAAATTAGGAGAAATTCAAATGACAGGGAGAGACAAGAACAGAGTATTCGATATTCTCACCTTTCTATTACATGTATACATACACTTATCTAAATTTGAATAAGATCAAATGCCTTGGAAAGACAAGAATAGTGTATTCAGTATTTTCAATTTCTCACAGCATAGACTGCTTGTTTAATTTAAGTACCCTGAAATGTGAAGGCACATGGCTCAGTGGTTAGAGCATCAAGCTTACAATCATGCAGTTGTGAGTTTGATTCCCAGACTAGGCTCTGTGTTGTGTTCTTGAGCAAGACACTTTACTTTGCATTGCTCCATTTCATTCAGCTGTAGAAATGAGCTGCAACATCACAGGTGCCAAGCTCTATTGGCCTTTGCCTTTCCCTTGGATAACATTGGAAGTGTGGAGAGAGGAGGCTGGTACGCATGGATGACAGCTGGTCTTCCATAAACAACCTTGCCTGGACTTGTGCCTCAGAAGTACTAGGCTTAAAAAAAAAGTTCTGGGGTTGATTTGTTGAACTAAAACCCTTCAAGGCAGTGCCCCAACAGGGTCACAATTAAATGACTGAAACAAGTAAAAGAAAATATTTGACAAAAATCAGTTGAATATAATGATTCTTCTGCTGATTAATATAAAGTATTTGTAAATAAACTCACATACACAAGAGCATCCCACACAGACAAACACATAGGACATTTAATATATTCTTTATAGAAGGTGGCGAGCTGGCAGAAACATTAGTACACTGGGCGAAATGCTTAGCAGTAATTCATCTGTCTTTATGTTCTGAGTTCAAATTCTGCTGAGGTCGACTGACTTTCATCCTTTCGGGATTGATAAATTAAGTACCAGTTGTGTACTGAGGCTAATCTAATCGATTGTCCTCCTACCCAAAACTTTTGGGCCTTGTGCCTAGAGTAGAAAAAAATATATTCTTTATACAAGGCGGTGAGCTGGCAGAAACAATAGTACGTCAGGCAAAATGCTTAGCAGTATTTCATCTGTCTTTACATTCTGAGTTGAAATTCCACTGAGGTCAACTTTGCCTTTCATCCTTTTGGGGTTGATAAATTAAGTACCAGTTGCATACTGGGGTCGATCTAATCGACTGGCCCCTACCCCAAAATTTTGGGCCTTGTGCCTAGAGTAGAAAAGAATATACATACTTCTGAGGTGGTAAAATAAAATATACTATCAAGTTAAGATTAATTTTTAAAAAACATGACCTTACCTAAAAGGTAACTGCCCGGAATGAAGAAAATTACACTGAAATATGTAAAAATCAAACAATCAAAATACAATAAATAACATATTTATAAATTGGAAAATTTTATACTACATTCTGCATTAAAATAATGCTTATGTTAACTTTGTCTTACATCCACAAAAAGGTTGATAAAAACATGTACTAGCAAAAGAGGGAGTTAACTCAATTACATTCCTTCCCTATAAAATTTAGTTTATAAAGTGTAAGAAAGCATTAATGAGCTTAGCCATAGAAAAAGAATTATAAGTGGCAACCCAAATTCTAACATAGTTTCAATTTCTCCTTAAATCTTTTTCATTTACAATGTTAAAGCCTTAGGGAAAAACATGAATATTGTACTTTCCTTTTTCTTTAAAAATATGGTGTACTAGATGATATCAAAAAGTTCCCAGACTAGTTATATTTAATAAAAAATAACTTATTTACCAAAGTTTTAACATCACACCCTTCGAAATAGTCACCTTGTGCAGTAATACATCAGTCCCAGTGTTCCTGCCACTTTTAAAATCTTGCCAGGAAGTTGTTTTCCGTAAGTGGGTCAAGAGTCATCTGTGATTTGCTCTGGATCTCAACAGGGTGTTAAAACAGCGACCTTTGAGCTGCATTTTCATCTTGAAGAAGTGATGAAAGTCTGCAGGTTCTGTATCTGGTGAATAGGGGAGGTACAGAAGCGATTCCATGTTGTTTTTGGTGATAAATTTATGATTGAGGAGAGCTCGGTGACAGGGTGCATTGTCATTGTAAAGAATTCTTTGTGCTTCACAGATCCAGTTGCCTTCACCAAATGTCCTCCCTCCAATGCTTCAAAACATCATTGATTGTCTTCCAATGATCCTCATGCACAAGCTGATGAATTTTCTCCACATTTCCAGGGGTGACACTTGTGGAAGGTTTTCCAGATTGCTCATCATCTTCCAGGGATGTTCTTCTGCTTTTAAAGCACCTGTACCACTCGAAACATTGTGTACAACCCATTGTCTCATCACCATAAGCTTGCCAAAACATGCTCAATGTCTCTGTAGCAGACTTCCCAAGTTTAACACCAAATATCCCATCGGCACTTGTTTCTATCCATGACAAAATCACAGACCACAGCTTTCACATGATCACAAAGACACAGATTTCACAACTTGCTAAATAAACATAGCGATGTCACTTGCCACACTGCCTCATGAAGGTCACTGCTAGTTCTCACTGTGCATGCAACCATGTGCTGCCATCTGATGATGTGCAACAGAACTAGTCAGGGAACCTTTTGACACCACCTCATATTTGTGATTAGTAAACAGGAAGCCAATTATGAAGTGCAGTACATGTGCTTGAAATATGAAAATGGTGAGCAAGAGGCTCTACAGTATGTTGTTTTATATCCCCTTAGCTTCTGTTTTAATGTGTTTGACTTAAATGAACATACAGTGTAGTAAGAAGTTTGCTTCCCAACATGGTTCTAGGTTCACTCCCACTGTGTGGCACCTTGAGCAAGTGTCTTCTACTATAGCTTCAGGTCGACCAAAACCTTGTGAGTGGATTTGGTAGATGGAAACTGAAAGAAGCTCATCGTGTGTGTGTGTGTGTGGCTACTGCTTGACAACCGGTGCTGATGTATTTATGTCCCCATAACTTAGCAGTTTGGCAAAAGAGACCAACAGAATAAGTACCAAGCTTTAAAAGAAAATAAGTACTGTGATTGATTAGTTCAACTAAAATTCCTCAAGGCAGTGCCCCAGCATGGTCTCAGTCTAATGACTGAAATAAGTAAAAAGATAAAAAAGAAAAAGCTATATTGCATTCATTTTGCATATAAGAGGCCAAGTGCCTAAGAATCCTGTAAAATTTTTATATATATTTATGAGAATTACCAAAACTTACCTGAATATATAATTATAGTAAAGTAATTCAATTTTACTGAAAAAAAAAATAGAAGTAGTTTGATAAATAAATAAAAGTATTCTTGGAAAAGTTTTAGTTTTAAAATTGAGTACTTAGATTTTTTATTTCTCTACTTTTACTCCATATCAAGATAAAGAGCTGAATTTAAGACAGAACTGGAGGTCACTCACCTCTTCCTAAGACTAGATATAACTGGTAACTATTTTTCACCACAATAACTTTCACAAAACAGACAACATTAAGAACAATCCTTGCAGTAGGATTTTCCTATCTTCAATTTTTTACCTTTCACTAACCCAGAAATTTGTTTCCTAAATCTAGGATATCATACCCTTAAAACTGTGCACAATTGAACAATACTATCACAGTAGCTTTCAATGAATAAACACATCAGTAGCTGCACACTATGAACGATGTTTCAGTATTGTTGACAGCATTGTCATTACTAATATTAACTAAGATAGACATTAAAAAATACACTAACAAAAATTCCCTCTACAAAAGCCATTATATTTTGAACAGAAATATTGGAATAAAATATGCAAGATAGAACTTGATTGATTAAAATAATAGAACAATAACATTTATGTTGCCAGAAGTTAATTGCAAATTACCAGATAATGAGATTTGTGCCAGAAACAGACTACAGATATATGAGAGTCATAATCAGGTACTCCAAAAGAGTATATAGATTGAGGCATGTTATATACAGAATAAGCTAAATTTAGTTTTATCCAAAGAGTTATTCACAATTAGGCAATCAAAGGTTTTTCTCTGTGAAACATATTTTCACTCAACCATTTGTTTCAACTACCAATCAGGAATCAGTTGCTAATATGTATAAGGATGTTCTAGTGTAAAATTAGCAGTACAAATAATTTGGAAACAAAATCAATTTGGGAATACAATATTTTTCACATTTGATATACAAGAAGTACATGCAGATAGTAGGTAGCTGAATGATAACCAAGGCACGGATTTGATTTTGGAGAGCAATTACATTGTAAGAGCTGAGTTGAAGTGTCGCATAAGAGTGATTATAAAAGCTTTTTGAATATATGTAAACAAATAAGCATAATAGATATAAGAAAATTATTTGATTTTACTGCAGATATGAACTGACCGTAATCGATTAAATAAAGTGTGCTTAAATAACATATTAAATCAACAAACAAGAATGTCTGTACAGATAACAAAACAAAAAAAAATATAATGATATGAAATTACAAAATTAGTTGAGAAAATATTTTTAGAAGTGGTTATTAATAACAGGTGGCAGGCAGAACTAAAAGACAATCAAACAGTAATCAGTGAGGGTTGATAAGAAGGAAATGTAGCATAAGAGAGGAGAAAAGTTTTCAGATAGATCATAAGAAGCAGTCAAACATATTTTGAAATGGCATAAACATTGCAATGATCTTAAATCACTGCCATAACAAAAACTATTTTCCGTTTTAAGAATTAAAGGCTGTGTAAGAAAGCTTTTCACTGAGATGGGTGATAGATGATAATACAAAAAATATGGTCTTTTTTAGAGATAACTCTAAGAATCTGTACAATTTCTTTAATGAACATTTTACATATAAAGTAAGAGTAAACCAATGAACTTCAAAGTCTACTGTGATAAGTTTTTCAATTATTTAACAGCTTACTAAATTTTTCACTTACAACAATGTGTAAAGTGGTTAGAATTAGAAAGGACATCCAACTGTAGAAATCATGCCTAAGCAGACAGTAGAGCTTGGCACAGTCATTACCAGTTCCTATTAAACTGTCTAAGCATACCAGTATAGAAAATGGACTTTAAATGGGGATGATTAACAGCAGAGCTGGGTATTGCAAAAGGATTATCATTGTATTTGAGGTATAAAAGATTTTGGAGAGAGCACAAAGGACAAATGGAAACATAGCTCATTATCCTTCCTTGTATATGCTAAGTTTCTTTGTTCAAAATTTAATAAGACAGGACATTAGAATTTGAGTGTCTCCAAGTTTCAATTTCAGTCTATTTAAACATCTCAGTTTTATGGATTTTAAATATCAATTGAAACTTTAGAAATAAAAAATAAAACTCAAGATCTGATTTAAAATTACATTGTTCAATAAAGATTTATTTACTATTATAGTGTTATCTTGGCTAGTCATTTGGGGACAAGAATTTTTGTTAAAAAAATGTATTTTTCTGTCAAACTGATATATTTTTCAACAGGAAAGCTCTAGTAAAAGATATGTAAATAAATACCTTGCTTCTATGATATCTTTATTGAATTCAATAAATACCACAATAGCACCTGGAAGAAAAAATAATTTCTTTTCAAAATGGTGTAATTAAATTAATTAACGTTCAAATAACTTTATCATGATATTTCAAATTAATAAAACAATAACCTATTGTTTTACAATGAAACCAAAGCTTTCTTTGCAGCCATGTGGCTTCTGGTTCAGTCACATAGCACAGCACTCCAAATTAATTAATAAGCAGTTTTCTTTGTATAGATGCTATAGAGTAACAAAACAGCCGGCATATACTAATGGTTTAAAGAATTGGGTATTTCTAAATATTATTAAAACAGTTCTGCAACTGAATTTAAGCATCTGTTAAACATTGAGTTTCAGGAGATACGGTACATCTAATCATAACTTTCAGGAGATACAGTAACATCTAATAATAAATATTATTCCATAAATTTGATGGTTCACTATGTACAAGTACTAAAATAACTAATTTATATTGCTACTGAACAAAAATTACTCCAAGAAGAGAAAAAAATGTGAAAAATGGTAAAATAAGTAACTCACTGAAGGAAATAATGTGTACATATAACCAGAAATAACTCTCTATTTCATACTGCAAAACAAAGACAAGAAAGACAAGGAATTAAATGAGATTTAATTATATAAAAAATCCCTGAAAAAATTAGCAAAATAGATATATGCATATACATATAAACATACATTCATTTAATGAGGCACTAAGAAACAGTGGGTTCACTAATAACATTGGTTACATGAAAAACACTGAGAATGAAAAACATAAGAACAGCAATAGGAAAAGGAACATTTTATGGTACAACCCAGTATAGACATAAACAACAAAGATGAGCTTAAAACATATATTGGGGCAACTAAATAGACATTCAAAAACCAATTTTATAAACACAAACATTCATTTATCAATCTTGATAAGAATGCACTATGGCTCTATTGAAACTTATATGGTTCTTTTATGAGACGACAAGTCTTCATAAATTCATATTTACTTGGTTGATTGTAAATAAGGCACAACCATCCAGGAAAGGTAGTTTCAAATTAAAGTATGCTAGGACCTTCATTGGAGGGAAGGTATTAATGCTCTGCACAATAGAATAGAGTCATTAGTGCCTTGTATGCATGGAGCTAAGTATCTTTTGTGTAAGTACCTGCAACCTTGAATTTCATCAGTAGTAAAAGCATTGGTTTCAAAGTGTTTTGAAAAAATATATTTCATACTCATACCTGTACACACAGCTATCATTCCACTTCTGTTTCCATTTACCTCACCTACAACTTTTTTTACTAATTCTTCTCCATTCTGTGGACACTTCACCCATCCTCCCCAGACATTTTAACTAGCATTTTGTAAATTTTTAAGTAATTTTTCTTTGACTTTTTTCCCCCATAGAACTTTTACCTATTTTAGTTAAAACCTTCCTTTTGTGTAAAAGCAGCTCACACTCATACACTTGCACACACATCTATCACACTCAGACCCTTTGCATTCCTCTTGCCTTTCCATTTGCTTTAGTCCCACCTCCCCACATTGATGCTTTCTTCACACACATTTAATGAGTACACACACACACAAACACCTCTAACCTACACCAATATACTTCTGTACTTGCATACTTCTACATATACCCTAAAAAAACAACACATACTACTTCCCCTACATACCCACTTCCACATACATATACATTTCCCATACTCGCTTCCGTTTCCATTCTTAACTACCCAC
>NC_068990.1:31155592-31168210 GCF_001194135.2 Octopus bimaculoides | reverse complement strand
AAGATCTTTTGGTCTGAAGATAATAGCGTTGTGAAACACAATTTGCAAAACAAACTCAGCTTCAATTTCAATACAAATAAGAACATGTCTCCACAACTCATATATTGATCATTCTTCCTTCATTTGTCTGACATAAACTAAGACGCCTGTATGAAGTTTTTCTACAGGCACATACACAAACACACACCAACACGCATATATAAATTTATGCATGGCTGTGTGGATAAGAAGTTTGATCACCAACCACATAATTTTGGGTTAAGTTCTACAACATCACAAGTGATTTATACATGTGTGTGTGTGTGTGTGTGTGTGTGCATATGTGAGTATTTGTATGTTTATGTCACCTTGTCTTAACATTTTGTGATAATTGCACATACACACGACACATATATACGTTTAGAGTTGGAAACAAAATAGAGAGTACTCAATGTATGTAGTAGAGTTTTTGCTTATTTGTATATAATCAATTGTATATAAGCCACTCACTGGCTACTCAGTGTATGTGACATGCATGGTCGGGTTCTATGGGACAGATATAAATAAACAGATGGCAGGACAGACAGACTGATAGACAGATTAGTAATAATTATTAAAAATAATTTACCATAGGATCACTGTAGACAACTCCAACTGCAGAGGCTCCAATTACAAAATGAAAAATCCAGTCTTTGGCCTCATATATCTATAAAATCAGAGACTTAAATTTAAACTTGATTCAATTAGCTTTTAAAAATTGAATTGTTGCTTTCAGGATTTGAGAGTAAAAATCTGAAAAGATGCTAGGTTTAAGGTGTTGAAACTTTTAACTGAAAACCATTGAATAAATTTGCCATAATACTAGGTTTTGCTTCATATTATGGCAAATTTATTCAATAGATTTCAGTTTAAAGTTTCAGTTAGTTTTATATTTCAGTCTGATATATCTGATTGCTGGTGAAAATACCTCCTCAAATTAATTTACTTAACCTGAATATAAAGCATTCTTTTCTAACTCATAGTATCAAATTTTCATTTTTGTTTTTATAAGCCCCTACTTAGGTATCATAGTTGTGTTCTACAACAAAAGCATACTAGACTTCCATATTAAATATAAAATATTAATTGTTCTAACATAGTCCTTTACATATGAGGCTATAATCAACCGAATCAATATGTGTATATTTATTATATATATTTTAGTAACCACTGAGATAAATTCAGCAGTTTGAGAACTCAAGCCTCAATGACTCTCTGAAGAACAGTGGGCAGATTGCACATTTTGAACCATAAGAAACAACACCAGTATACATTTCCTCTTCTTTTCAGTATTATTTTCTTTTCAGGGAGTTAGTTACATTTCTCTTCAGATACTTAGGCTTCGGTATTATATTATTGTAAAGTATGTTCTGGAAATAATTTTAAATTCTGTATTGTTATGCCATGTAAAATAACTTTAATTGCAATATATTTGATATAAACATATTGTGATTTTGACTGTTTTTGATTTCCTTTTGAGTGAATGCAATCACTGGACAGATTATTCTAGTAACTGATTATTAAACTCACAAATCCTCAGAATTTAACAAAATGGTATTTCACCACCAAAGGAAATAACCATTAAAATTTCATTCAGTAAATATTTTGTAAGGCAAAGCATGATTTACTTGAAAACTGCTCTGTAGAAATGGATTGTTATTTTTTATACTTTTCAGATATAGAAACTTTAAGTAAACAGTTAACCCCTCTTTATATTGAAATTAAATATTCCACATAAAATATGCACCATTTATATATTATCATGGTAAATGGATTAAATACTCCTACCTTGAAATTCCAATGAAGAATACATATACTTATATGATTTATCAGAGCACAGCTATTGAGGACTGCTAAGAATGCTGGAATAGACTAAAAGATGATAAAATTAATATATTTTGCAACACTAGAAAAACACAGTAGCACATCAAAGAAAACTGAGTTAAAACATGAAGACGAAAAGAAAAATCAAACTGTTAACTGTAAATGTTTAATGAGAACATAACTAATTATTGCATTAAGAGGGATATTTTCAAACAATAAATAATTCAGGGTATAGTAGATAAAAAGATATCACATAAGCATATTATAAAGTTACTTTTAAAAATAAATACAAACATAAAAGAATATGAAGCTCATTTTCAAGAGAGTACCTGGCTGAATTTTAGTTTGAGGTATCCTAACAGAAGCTCACTGTTAGGGTTTCAAGAGATGGTTCCATCAAATAATGCAATATCCCATAGTCTTTTATTACCACTTTGGTCTCCTTACCAGCTAATATACAAGCTATATGAGAAAGTCTCAAAATCATTCCATTACACTGACTATGGTTTATTCTGACAGTAAAAGTCAGCTGTTGGTTATCTATCAGTTAAATCCAAGCTAATTATGAAGCAAACTATCACAAGCTCCAATATTTTGTAAACTTCCTTTAGGCTCTGTGGCTACTGTTTAACTCCAGATTAACATAGTCAAGCAAACTTATGACTAAAGACATTCCTGTCATGACCATCCTGTCTTTTTTGTAAACTTAGAACTATCTTATCCAAATCACCCTTTCCTTTTAAAGATGATAGAGTAATTTGAAAAAGATATGGTTACTATTTCTGGCAAGTGAGTGACCACATTGTCACTTCTTCATTGATTCATCTTTGGTCTATATTGTATTACATGGCATGTAATGGCAAATTATGTCTGAAATCAACATGCTATTTTAGAAAACAAAATCAAAAATTGATTCAAAAGAGAATGGGATTATATTACTTACAATATTTGCTAATGCTTTTGAGCCTGAATAAATTGAAATAACAAATAGCATGAACTCAGGCAACCAATATAAAAAGAATTTTCTGAAAAAAGAAATATATATATATGTGCGTTATAAATTATGAAAATAAAAGTTTGTGTGTGCATATATGTCTACATGTATATACATGTTCTTAATGGTCATTGATGGTCTTCCTCAGTCACAAGTTAACAGCCAGCATGTATGTGCGTATGAATGCTAAGTCCAAAAATGAAGGTTATGATATTACAGCCCAACAAGCTGGGCAACCCGATTTCTTTAGGAATTTAGAGTGTACCCTAGAGTCAGTGGTACATAGGAAAGGTATCTTGGATTTGTGAAGCTAAAGGATAGAAAATGGGGAATGTAAAAGTCTCACAAACTTGTTCAGATGCTTTTGTCTGTCTGAAAAGTACTGAATAGATTTCTCAAATATTCCAATGTTGAATACGGACAAACTGCTTGGTCATCTAGATCATATCTAGATAGAGTATTCTGTAGACCAGTAGATAGGGATAGCATAGGTTGTCCACAATTCAAAATTACTAGCTACACAGGTCACCAATCTGTGATCTGTGTAGTCAACCTAGACAGGATCTGTAGGCAAGGACCCAGTAGCTGAAAGCTGAATGTGTCACTCTCAGTGCTCTAAGCTTACAGAAACAATATTAACAAAAGAGTTAAGCAAGCACTGAGGAGAGCAATCATGAACAAAAGGTAGTACATGTACACTTAAAAAAGGCAATTAAAGTAGAATCAATAAAGTTTAGTAAGGAAATAGCTACAGAAAATTAAAAAATAATAACAGATTATAGGGAAACCTAGTTAGAAACTTTGAAGAGGCACACAGGAAAAGCATTGAAACTGATGTAGTAATGGCAAGATTAACCCTTGACCAATTCTTGGCATTCACCAACTTGGAGACAGCTTTTGACATGGTACCTTGCTCCCTTATCTGGTAGTCATTGCAGAAGCTAGGAGTTGATGAATAGCAAGATAGAGCAGTTCAACCCATGTACAAGGACATTGTCAATAATGTGAGAGTTAACAATAAGTACAGTGATGAATTTAGTGTGTAGATAGTTCATCAGGGCTCAGTTACCAGGCCCCTCCTATTTATCACAGTACTCCAAGCTATAACAGAGGAATTTAAGAATGGTTACCCATAGGAACTCCTCTTTGCTGACGACTTTGTTCTTGCAGCTGAAACTCTAGCAGAAATGGAAATGAAATTTCAGGTGTTGAAGCAAAACTTAGAGTCAAAGGGTCCTAATGTTAACTTAGCAAAGACCAAAGTACTAGTTAGCAGGAAAATAGATATGAGATAAATCCCTTCAGGTCAACGGCTCTATTTGATATGTAGAAGTATTGGTAGAAATTCTACATGGTGTAATCTATGGATACACAAGAAGTGCAGTGGAATTACAGGAAGGTTAACAGAGGAAGTAGACTTTGTTTGTGGCAGATGCATAGTTGTAGAAAACACTAAGAACACATGGAAAATAGATTTTCTGGAATGCCTAAGAGGGTACCTAGATGTAGTAGATAGTTTCTTTTATCTAAATGACATAATTAGCAGTAGAGGAGAATGCTCTCAAAGTATAGTTGCTAGAAAAAGAACTAGCTGGAGAAATTTCAGAGAACTAATATCTCTGTTGGTAAAACAAAAGTTCTCTCTTTCAGAGTGAAAGGCAAATCGTATGATGCTTATGTACAAAAAGTAATGCTAGATGGCTGGGAAACATGGGTTATGAATGTAGAGGACATGCAAAGACAAGAAAGAAATAAAGCTAGCATGCTCTGATAATTATGCAATGTCAGTGTTCATGTATGACATAATACAGATGTTTTGAGAGAAAAATTGGGCACAAGCGGAATCAGATTTGGTGCATAGGAGAGAAAACTGTGCTAGTATGGTCATAGGATGTGGATACATGAGAGCAGCTGTATAAAGAAATGCTTATAAGATCATTAAACATGGAAGGAGTCTTTGGAAAAGGGAGACCCAAGAAGATGTGCAATGAAGTGGTGAAAACCGACCTCAAGATGTTCAACTTCTTGGAAGAGTTGATGGGGAACTGTGATAAATGGTGATATGCTCTGCTTGGAAAAATCTGACCATCTCAGCAAAACTGAGTTTTATCCAGCCTTTCCCCACAACTCATCTTCTAAAACCTATTTCTTTATCAATCTTCTGTGGTACTACTCATTCAGGTGCTATAAATGATACCTCTTATTCCCTTGCACTTTACATTGAATCCCTACTACTGTCCATTATCATCGCCTTCCTTGTCGACCACTTATTTTCTTCCTTCACATCTCTCATATGTGATATTCACTGCATCTAACTCAATCCCCATCTCTAATGATTCATTTCATTGTTTTGACTCTTGAACACTTACCTACCCACCCACTCTTTCTGTCCCTTTATCCTATTCTCTCTTTCATGTTCACCTTGTACCTTGACCACACTTCTCTCTCTCTTTCCAGATGGAGAAGCTATGTATTCATGTCTTCAGCAAGGTACCTGCTCCTGTCCCTCTCCCTCTATCATATTTTCATATCCCTCAAATACTATACCATACTCAGTTGAGAATGGGGTCTAGTCTCATAGGTACTCAATGATCTCACTAGTGTTGCTACCTGAAAAAATGTACCCAGTACACACTGTGAAGTGGTTGGCATTAGGAAGAACATCCAGCAGTAGAAACTATGCCAAAGCAGATATTGGAGCATTGCACAGCTCTCTGGTTTATCAGTTCATGTTGAATCATCCAACTCATGCTAGTATAGTTTCATTAAGCTATACACAAAATAATCAACTGGGAACAAGAGTGTATTGGCATAATATTTATTTTATTTCATTCGGTTGTACACCATGAGGGAGAATGCAATCAGACATCTAAAGTCTCTGACAAAAATCCTACCTAACCTGAAGTCCCTTCACTGCAGACCAACTCACCAGCTAGCCAGTGAAGTTCCTGTCTACAGTTCATCTGTTATCAGTCCTTGGATAGTGCCCTACACTATATCTATATACAGTAATAGTTAGGTATTTGGTCTGGTTTGAGCACTAATTGTCTGCATCACTTAAATACCCTTTGACATATTTTTATCTATCATATGCACACACACATATATGCGTATACATATATAAACTTATATCTGTCTTCATGTGTGTGTGTGTGCGTATCTTTATAAATGGTATCAGAGATCAATGTATTATACATAAAACAACTTAAAGAGAAATTTAGTCAACATATCTGTGTATTTACTATTATGTCAAATAAAAATGAAAAAAAAAGTTCACTTACTTGTTTCCATCCCACAGCAAATTTATATTCCCAGTCATCATGTTCAGCTTGATAAAAATTACTCCCACAAAACACTGCCATCTAATGAAATAAATATGGATACTGGCCTATACTCAACAGATATTTAGAAATTGTTAAACACAACACATTTTAAACACAAAACTTTTAAAATATACAACACCATACTGTAGGTGGCTAACTGTTTGTGAGGATATCCAGCCTACATGTAGACTATAAAACCTCTAAGATCTATAATGTTTTTCATAGAGTACTATAAGGTTCTGTCCATTCAACTTTGGTCTTTAGTCTTCACATTTATGACCTTCTTTACTACTTCACATACTACACATCTGGTATCACATCTTAATAATACTCTTTCCACTACATCTTAGACATTGCCATAAAACAAGCGATACATTTACAGTTTAAAAGCACAATTCTTCATGAACATATTAATCTTGTTCATTAGATGTTTTTTTTTTAATTAGCCAGAGGTGGGGCAGTGCCTGAAGCTTTTACAATATTTTCTGATTCTAAAGAATTTTTGTCTTTACAATGCAGTTTTGATAATATAATGCATGGGAGGTAATCATGATAGATCTTCAAAAATTATTTGATGTGACTTAGAGGGGTTTTAATTACAAAGCATTCTTGTGTAGAGAGGGTAATATCAAGATGGGCTGTCTCTTTGATATACAGAGATTGGAATTTCTGGGGGTTCTTTCTCTTTTTTTCCACTACTGAAAGAGACGTGGCTGTCATGTTCCCACTGAACTATTTTTTCAAGATCTGTGTTCATTCAAATAGCTTAGATCGGATATAAGGTGTTTAAAACACATATAGATGATGTCAGTGAGAGAAAATTTGAAGTGCAAAGAGAATTATCATCTCCATCAAGCTGTGTTGTTGGAAACAAAGTATCATGGTATTTAATTACATTCTTTTATTTTGAGATGAAATCCTCCCAAAGTTAATATTGATTTTCATCTTTCAAGATACAACAAAATAATTACTCAAATAAGTCCTTAGATCAATACCCACCTATTATTTCTGACCTTGTGCAATGCTAGAAATAGTTATTTTTATTATAATCAAACCCAAATATGTAAATATAAACTGGTGTAGCAAATACTTACCCTTGGAAAATAGTAGGATGAGTAAATTTTAAGACAGATAAAACATACTGTAAAGAAGAAAAATATTCTTTATTAACTACATAGTTCTAGATAAAGATGAAAATGAGAGAAGCTAGAGAAAATTGTTAGGTAATGTGTGATAATAAAACAGTATGTTATTAAGTAAACTAGCAGATAATAAAGAAGTAAATTCACTTAAATATACTTAATTGAAGCCATCAGAATAGTCTGGGGCATAAAAATGAAGTCTATGAGTTAAATTAATACAGACTAGATTAAGAAAGGTTAATATTATAAATGTGATAAGGGCAGTGAGCTGGCAAAAATGTTATCTTCACTGGACAAAATGCTTAGCAGCATTTTTTCCAATTTTACATTCAGAGTTCAAATGCCATCAGGGTCAATTTTGCCTTTCATCTGTTTGGAGTCAATAAAATAAGTAGTAATTGAGCACCAAGGTCAATGTAATTGACTTAACTCCTACCCTCACCCCACCTCAAAATTGCTGGCCTTGTGCCAACATTTGAAACCAATGTTATAAACGAGACAATTACAAATGTAAATTAAAGGTAGTATATATATATTTAATGAACTCTAGCTTTCTATATATTCAGTTTTGTTAGGTGACAAACTTCTTTTTCAATAAAAACAGTTAAAAGATGCCAGAACTCATCTATTACATTGGCTATCCTAAGTCATTAGGTATACATTCTGTTGGAAAATTTTAATTCTTATGGCATATGTCATGTCTATATGAATCTATATGTTACATAGTATAGATAAAATGCTAAAAATAGAATATGGTATAAAACAATGGAAAACTGGATGTCATCCAACCGTGCTCTCAAAGCCACTCACCTGATGACATGTGGATACACAGCTGCTGATGGATCATATTATTTATATAATATTTATGTAAAAGTATGATATGGAAAAATTAGCAACTAACAGCTGTTACCAATCCACAGAAACAATTGTTGTGATTACTGATTAAAGCTTGTTCATTCCATTTTCTTGTTTTGTAAATTTATGTGTGAATCGTTATCATCCATACATACAGGCTTGTCTTTTGCAGGTGCCAGTGCCACATAAAATGCACTCATGCCAGTGTTGTGTAAATACACCTGTGCCACTGGTATATAAAAAGCACCCAACACACAGAAACCCTGCCACAACAGACAGCTGGAGCCTGGCCAGCCCCAAAGCAAGCTGTAGAGCACATACAAGCATGGAAATTTTTTTTTTTTCTACTCTAGGCACAAGGCCCGAAATTTTGGAGGAGGGGGCCAGTCAATTAGATCGATCCCAGTACACAACTGGTACTTAATTTATCGACCCTGAAAGGATGAAAGGCAAAGTCGACCTTGGCAGAATTTGAACTCAGAACGTAATGACAGACAAAATACCGCTAAGCATTTTACATGGTGTGCTAACGACTCTGCCAGCTCGCTGCCTTAATACAAGCATGTATGGTATGAATTTTTGAGATAAATTCTGATGACAAATGGACATAGGATAATGATTATCCAATATATATATATATAAATGTGCTGTGCGTGAGAAGACCGGGCAAGCCAAGTAAGATCGTTGCCAGTGCCCCTGGACTGGTTCTTGTGCGGGTGGCACATGAGATGCACCATTTTGAGCGTGGCCGTTGCCAGTACCGCCTGACTGGCTCTCGTAGGATTTTCGAGCGAGATCGTTGCCAGTGCCCCTGGACTGGCTTGTGCGGGTGGCACATAAAAGACACCATTTCAAGCGTGGCCGTTTTCGTGCGGGTGACACGTAAAAGCACCCACTACACTCTCTGAGTGGTTGGTGTTAAGAAGGGCATCCAGCTGTAGAAACTCTGCCAAATTAGATTGGAGCCTGGTGTTGCCATCCGGTTTCAGCAGTCCTCAGTCAAATCGTCCAACCCATGCTAGCATGGAAAGCGGACGTTAAACGATGATGATGATGATGATGATGATATATATATATATATATATATATATATATACATGCACATACAGAGAGAAAGAGAAATTGAGAAAGGGAAATGACAATACAGTTTTATATTTAATATAGAAATATCCGTCGAATGTAAATAATGTAAATAATGGGAAATGACAAATTTCCACGTAGTGAATTCAAAAACAAAACCACATAATGTGCTTGCTCCTATTTTGTATTTTTCTTCAATCAGAATAAATCTATAAATATTTGAATTTCATGTATATTTTCAAAAGATCTGAGGAGAAAAAGTTCTTACCTTGTTTACATAACAAGTTGCAATGAAAAGTAGACAGAATAGAATGCACTGAAGATATACATTCAGTTGCTTAAATAACATGATTGTATAATTGAAACAAAGCTAAAAGAAAAAAAAAGAAGAATTTTATTTAGGCATAAATAAAATGAATAATGATCAACAAGGAAAAAATTATATGGTATGAATTTTTAAGATAAATTTTGATGACTTTGTGTTGTGTATAGGGATAATTGGCAATCCTCTTCAACACAGGTTTTTAATTAGTTTGTTTAGTAAGCATGCTTAAAGCAGTTCTGATTTTAGATATAGACAAGGGAATATATTGTAAATATAGATAACATGTTATTGATATTGTATAAATATACAATAGCCTTATACTGGGTGCAACTCCTTAACCTAGTGGTTAAGGTGTTGCACTCAGGATTGCCAAATTGTTGGTTCAATTCCCAGACAAGGTAGTGTGTTTTGTTCTTCAGCAAAACATTTCATTTCACATTGTTCTAGTGCTGTGTGGATATTGACATGCCAACCATTAGACCCAACGTTTCCACTGCATGTTGTGAAAGGTGACTAAAAGAGGTTGATTTGCACTTTGACCTCGTAAAACGCTCATAGCAATGGCTATCCAAACGGACCTATGGGTTGAAGAGTTACTACCTGGATGGTACAAAGGTGTCATCTGCCAGAAGCAGGAAATCACCAACAAATGGTGGATGCCTCCATACTACTACTTACACTGATATTGAATCTTTTGCCTAAACAAAATTTTGGCTAGTTATTAATATTTCTACATGTTAAAGCTACCAGTGGCATAGTGGGGGGGGGGGGGCAGCACTGTGAGATAACCAAATGGGCCACTCCCTTTCTTAAATGTAAAATACCTTTGACAACAGCAAAATACACACACATATGATCTGACCAGTCAGTCTAACACACACACACACACACTTGTGCTATGTCTCTGAAAGCAACAGAAATTGCACTGGCCAGTGTTGTGAAATAAAATTGTTTCTGATTTAGGCCCGAGGCCTGCAATATTGAGAAGAGAGAGATAGTCAATATCATTGTCTATCATTGTCCTCAGTAATTTATTGGTACTTTATGTTATTAATCCTGGAGAAATGTAAGCGATGTCGACCTTGATAGGATCTGAACTTGGAAAACAAAGAGCTAGAAGAAATACCACAAGGTATTTTGCCCAAAACTTTTAATGACTCTACTAAACAATTTCTACTACATAGTTGAATAATAATAATAATGATTTCTAATAGAGCCATAAAGCAATCAATTTAGAGTAAGGGAACAGTTATGTCAACCTCAAAAAGATGAAAGGCAAAGTTGAGCCCAATGAGTTTTGAGCCAAAAATGTAAAGGGTGTAAGTAAAAGCTGTAGAGCAATTTGTCAACTACTTTACTAATTCTATTATCAACTATCATTTAATAATAATAGTAATAATAATTATAAAGTGTTTGCTTAAACATCAGTTACTCTCAGACAAACTAACAGTTGGCTGAACATGATCCCATCAGCAATGTTTTTAATCTTTTGACTAAGCATAAGCATATACTAAAGAACACCAACCACTTATAATTAAAATAACAGGCATGTTTTTATGAAGCAAGATGAGAAATGGAAAATTATATTCAACCATTAACATATGAGTCTTCTGTCAGCAGAATTACCAAGCAACTATCAAAATTGTCTAAAGCCAATGGAAGGTACTTCATCTGTATTATTATTGTTCACTAAAAGAGGGCATATATAAGTGATACTACCTTTCTCAATTCATCTCAACAAAATTCCTTTGACTCGGGATTTCCGACACCACAAGTTGAAAAAAATGTATGCTTCTTCTACAGATTATCATTTGCACTAATCACCATTGAAGTTCTCAGTGGAATGGATAAGGTTCTCTTGCTGAAATGTTAATGATGATTCAGGTGAGAAGACATTGCAAAAATTTTAAACAAACACAAAAATTATCATGTTTGCATTAACAAAGTTCTTGCAGTAATTTTGCTGATTTTGCAAACAAAAATAATTACCCTTAAATAAAAAAAATAAAAAAATATATAATAAATCAACTCAGAAAAATGAAAGGCAATGTCAAACTCAGTAAGATTTGAACTAGATAGGTTATTAATACTGCAAGACAGTTTTGCTTGGTGTTTGACTGATAGTTATTTTATTGACTAAGAAGAAAAAACGAAAGATTTGACCACAAAAGATAACTAAATAACTTAAAGCAGTTTACATACCAATCTACAGAATCTACTATCCACTAGTCTCCACCCTCTCCTCTGCTTAATAATAATAATAATAATAATCCTTTCTACTATAGGCACAAGGCCTGAAATTTTGTGGGAGGGGACTAGTTAATTACATCGATTCCAGTGATTCATTGGTACTTAATATATCAAAAGGATGAAAGGCCAAGTTGACCTTGGCGGTATTTGAACTCAGAATGTAATCACAGATAAAATACTGCCAAGCATTTCATCCAGCATGTTAACAATTTTGCCAACTCAACGCCTTGATAATAATAATGATAATAATAATTGTTTCTAATTTATGCACAAGGCTAGCAATGTGGTAGATTACATCAACCTCAGTATGTGACTGGTAATATATTTTATTGACCCCTAAAGTACGAAAGGCAAAGTTGATTTCTGCAGGATTTGAACTCAGAAGTAAAAGAGCTGGAACAAATCCCACCAATTCTTTTGCTAATCTCTTTGCTCATGATAATAAAAGTCACAAAAACATTCATACACATGCGTGTGTGTGTGTGTGAGTGTGCGTTGTATGTATATGTATACATATACATGCAAATATATAAAAACATACACACAAGTAAATGCCTATGCATATACACAGACATAACACATAATTGCATATATTATTGTACATGGCACAGGCATAGTTGTGTGGTAAGAAGATTGCTTCCCAACCACATGGTTCTAAGTTCTTTACCACTGCATGGCACCTTGGGCAAGTGTCTTCTACTGCAGCTTCAGGCCAACCAAAGCCTTGTGAGTGGATTTGGTAGTCAGAAACTGAAAGAACCCTGTTGTGTATATATATATATATATATATATATATATATATATATG
>NC_068990.1:31125628-31155169 GCF_001194135.2 Octopus bimaculoides | reverse complement strand
GGAGATCTACACAAAAAAGAACAGGGTCTACTTTGGTTCAGACCCCAAGTGTAGAAGGACTGGGATGAAATGGTGAGCAGGGTGGCTAATCTCACCCAGAAATGGGCTATGAGAAAGCTATCTTTGAAAGGTCAGGCAAAAGTGACAAATGCACGTGTCATCTATTACCAACTCATTTGCATGCCTTGCCCAAGTTCATGTCTTCTCAGACTGGAGCACCTGCTGTTCTACTTTTTGTGGAAGGGCCAAGTAGTCCATTTGTTGTGAAGACTTTCTGAGTTAGAGAACTGGACATCCCTTAGTTGATGATGCACAAACATGTGATGAGGTTACATCTCCAGTGTTTCATTGATTGTGAGCAGGTGGGTCACTGTTTGCCAAACTTGCTTTTCTACAGTTTGTCTCTAAAACAGAACTGCAGTCCTAGATCAAGCATAGAGCAAGGCAAGGTACCTGGCACCCAGAGTGTCATCAGGTGCTCACAGTTCTCAGCAAGTCAGGTAATGTGGTCTGCAGAGGTTCCACTTTGGTGTTCTATAGAAGGTTAGTTGCAGGCAAGAGCAATGACATTCTCAGGGAGATTCTAGATGTGGATGAGAAGCAATTGACTAATTTTAGAGGACTTTGGGACAGAGGTAATTTCCAGAAATCTCTGGTCTGGTAGTTCTATTGAGGTGTGGGAGTACATTGCCATTCTGAGATAAACTTCACAGGCATAGAAGTGATGCCAGCCAGACCTGATTGGAATGAGCACAGAGTGACAAAACTGTTCAGCACACTTATCGGTGCTTAGGCATTGCTGATTCATGGAGTTATGTTGAACACCTGCTATTGCGAGGAAAACAGATCGGACTATCAACTGAGCCCATTGTAAAGATCATTCTGCTACCTTCATTTATCTAAGAAGGATAGGCAATTTCCAGCTGTCTGGTGGTCTTAGCAAAAGAAATTTTGTGGTCGACCAGACTGAAAGAACAGAAGACAGACACTTTCCACTTTGGTCAAGCTTTCATTAACATTTTCAAGTTTCACTGAAAAAGGAAAGTAAGGATGGAGAGGGAAGTACTGCCATGCCACAAATTTGTTGCAAGGTGAATATGAGTGGCAAGGATGGTCCAAGTGAATGCACTTGCTCTGTATATGCTCCTGCAGACTGAGAGAGGACAGGGAGAAGATACTTACCCTTGTGGTCAGGGTGACCATGGCTTTGTAAGGTCATCATGAAGCAGCTCTTGGAAGTCTCCCCACTTTTGGGAAAATATTCCTTGTTTGATTTTTTAGTTTCTTTCTGTTGTTTTACTATTTACACACTTTTATGTAACCCAGAATTGTCATCATCATCGTTTAATGTCCACTTTCCATGCTAGCATGGGTTGGACGATTTGACTGAGGACTGGTGAACCGGATGGCTACACCAGGCTCCAATCTAATTTGGCAAGAGTTTCTACAGCTGGATGCCCTTCGTAACGCCAACCACTCCGAGAGTGGGTGCTTTTACGTGCCACCAGCACGAAGGCCAGTCAGGTGGTACTGGCAATGGCCACGCTCAAAATGGTGTATTTTACGTGCCACCTGCACAGGAGCCAGTCCAGCGGCACTGGCAACGATCTCGCTCGAATGTCTTTACACATGCCACCAGCACAAGTGCCAGGAAGGCGACGCTGGGCACATTAAATCATCATGTACCATCCTCAGTCTTTTTGTAAACTCTTAGTAGTGAATAAAAAATATTATTATCATTATTTGGATTTTTATTGTTATTAAGGTGGCAAGCTGGCAGAAATGTTAGCATGTTGGAGAATGGGATTAGTAACATTTCTTTCGACTTACTACATTCTGATTTCAACTTGACATTTTGTCCTTCGGAGTCAATAAAATAAGTACTAGTTGAGCACTGAGGACCCCTAAAATTGCTAACCTTGTGTCAAAATTTGAATCCATTATCATTAGTATTATTATAAAGCTTTTACATACTAACTTAATTAGCAGTAATGTTATCCTGAGGTTTGGTGACAAATTTCTCAAATCTCCAGAATATTTCTCAGAGCTTTTACAGAATACAGGATGGCACTTTTCTGCATGTTGACAACATGAATTTCAATAACCACAGGAATAATTCTTGTCTTAGTCTTCAACAATCTCCTCAACTCTCTTGCTAGATCTTGATTTCAATTTCTTTGATATCAACTCTGTTATCAAAAGGAATGAGAGTTATCCTAGGTTTATATGAGTCATGTCGCTTCTTCCCCATATGATAGTCTCTCAGCTCTCACCTTTTCTCCTTGTAAATTCAACTTAATCAGAGAGCTACTTCAGGATTTGTATGAGTTGGTCATTTTGCTTCTTTCTCTATTCACAGGCCTCAATCAATGAATATTCATTGTATGCAATGATTCATATGCTCTGTACCACTTACACAATTTATCGAATGTATACATGTAAATACAGAGCAAACAAATATTAGTGAGGTCATTGTCAACACACACAACCTAATAGCATACTGCATATGGTGACAGCTAGAAAAAATTTTAATACAAAAATTACATGAATTTATTAGCCTAGTCCTCCTGCTCAGATATCTTCCCTGTTTTGCTCTCCAGTTGTGACTGTCCAAGGCCTTTAGGAGCTGCTTGAACTCCTTTGGTACCAGGACACTTTGCAGAATTATAGGTGACCATTTGTCAGATTTTGTAGCCAACCAATGACTATGCTCAGAAACTGGGATGTGTCTTGTTACTTATATGACTGGAGAGCATCACCTTAGACTGTTTGTTACGTTGGATCATGCATAACATTTTCTCTTCTCTGAGGATCCAGCTGGATCACAGTTAATGAGGAAGTACCTTATGGAGATGAGAATCAACAGGGATACTGCTTGGAAGGATGCCCAGGACAAACCAAGCAGATACTGACACATGGTGGGTGTAATGACATGCTGTGCTGTAGGTCGCATGCCACCATACCTAATCTGATCTTGGCTTTTTAAACAAAATCCAGCAACAAAAATGTGTTCAAATGAAATTTTTATCTCTTACTTGTTTCAGTCATTGGGATACATCCCATACTAGGCATCGTCTTGAAGGGTTTTAGTCGTACAAATCGCCCCAGTCCTTACTTTTTAGAGTTGGTACTTATTCCGAGTCTCTTTTGCCGAATATCTTTGTTAAGGGGGCGCAAACAAACTAACACCGGTTGTCAAGCGGTGGGATGGAGCAGACACACACACACACATATATATATAAGCCAGCTGGAGGAGATGTTCTCCTGGGGCTAAAAGCAACAGTAACATCCACCCTTAGGGGTCAGCCACATTTAAATGGCAAATATACTTCACTTTATCGTGCAGTTACTGTTAACACCTCGTTCAGAGATTTAACATATATATATATATATATATATATATATATATATATATATATATATATATATATATATATATATATATATACACACACACAACAGGCTTCTTTAAGTTTCCGTTCTATGAAATTTGTACATAAGGCTTTGTTTGGTCCAGGACTAAAGTAGAAGATAGTCGACCGATTTAGCAGCTGGTTGGGAAACAAACTACTTATCACACAGCCACGCCTGTAATTTGTATATTTTAATGATGAAAATAATATTCTTTTAAAAACTGGTTAAGATTACAATAATACAACAAAATCTACTGACCTATTGTCGATGAAGTCAAAAACACATACTACAGCAAAAAAATGTTCTAAAACAAATATTAAGCATTACTCACTTATGAATTTCACAAACTTTTAATTTCAAAACGTAACCAGTACAAACATTAAGCAAACAGGCAGTAGTATCTTCGACAGACTGAACACGAAGTCGAATTGCCAACCAAAAAGAAACGTTGATTCCAGCTGTATACAATATCTTTCTGGATAATGCTTCATATAACTTTTAGACTATATTTTCACAGTATTCGTTGTTTTATGGTCAGAAAATGTGAATGAACGTATCGACAATAACCAGGTGAACGTATCGAATAGGAACCTGTGTTTTGTTTCTTTTTAAAGAGTTCGGATAGATTTGTTTTCAACAACGAAGATTTGAATTATTCTAAAATAAAATAAAAGCATGCCAAATGTTTCATTCCATCCCCCTCCGACTGCTCCTAACGAAACGAATATGTAATTATACAATAATTGTCTTATTATAAATTTCTTCTTTTAATTGCTGAACAGCCTGTTAAATAAACTCGTTAATATTATATTTTTTTTTTAATTAAAAGAAGAATTTTTCTAATAGCAGCTCTTATATTATAACTTTAATGACGAAGTTTTTAAAGTAACTTTGGAAGGCCTACAAAATAAAATTATTACACTGACACGTAAGCGCATTGCAAATAGGGTGAGCCGAGACAATCTTAATAAGAAAGATTACTAGCAAAATAATCCAAACACTACAGTAACAATAATAATGAAACTGGAAACATTGTTGAGAAGTTATAAAAATAACTTTGCAAAGATTTAACCGAAGAAAATATCAAATTAATATATTTCCACTTAATAACAATAAGTGACTTATAAGCGTTAACGTATTCGTTTCGCTTACTCAAATACCCAAGTCTATTTTTGTATTTCCTCCTCATTGTTTTGGTTTCATGATTAGTCCCGCGGAACCTGTATAATCATTGTTTCATTAACAATTTTCAAAAAGATTGAATGTGTTTCTTTCGTTTTAACCCGATTAAACACAAACTCGATCGCATGGGATCATATGATTGTTCGTTAATTTCCGTAAATTTTTTTTTTAATTTACTTATCGCGCGACTTGTTCAGCTCTATGCATTTGTAATCACTCATACACGCACACAAACACATGTACACCCATTATCTTCCATACACAAGTACATACATAAATATGCATACATATTTTTTGTATGTATGTGTGCATATAGCCACACATATATCCGTATACATATACACACATGTATGTGTGTGCATAGATAGATAATCAGATTGTATAGGTGACTTGGCTGTAGTCCACTCCGTCAAATATGTTAAGCATCTCAGCAGTAATTCCTGATTGACCAGGAGTGAAAACTTCGATGGACAATAAGATATGCACCAAATTGAATTGACAGGAGGAAAAAGTAACTTCTTACAAGTTTTATTTATCCATCACAATTCGTCTCCGGCTGTTTTCTTGTGGTAAGGGAATGATAACAACCAGGTTCACACAACTTTTAAGGTAATGCTTGTGTCAGATGTAGGTACTAGAAGAAAGTAGACATGCAACATGTAAGGTTAAAAAACGAACAGCCTAAAAATACTCAGAGAGGGTTCAAATTTGTACATGTTCGAGAGCTGAAAGTAGATCGGGAGAATAAAGCAAATGAATAAGCTTACGTGTTGAACTAAATTTGACAGTTGACTCATAAATTTTCAAGTGCATTTTGACAGAACAAAGGAAAGAAGCTAGCATAAACATTTAGGCTCCATTTTCAGTTTCTGGTTGAGAACCCTGAGACTAACCATGTCATGGCCTTTCTCACTCTTCAAACTCTTAACTGCCTTATCTACCATACTGTCAACTAGGATAGCTGGTTTCTCTGTTGGGCTCATGTTGGGAAGACCCTCTTTCTCCCAGGCATTTTTTACGTTTAACAGCCTTTCATAATAGCACTTCCATGCCACTTTCTTTTCAGGTGAAAACATATCATTGTCCATCGGCACACACTTCTCACAACACCTTAGTATTCTATGATACACTGTCTCGCAATCTGGAATATTTCACACTGTAAAACATTATCAAATCTCCTTTCCACCTCTCTCTTTGCTATGTAAACCATAACTCCTAATGTCTCTTGCTACCTGATATATTTCTCCATCCCCTTTTTTCCAATCCTTCGAGATTTATCTTTTTGATTTTACAATTCCGTCTACCTCACTATTCCACCACCACATTACCTTTGGTCTAGCCAAGATCTTGTTCCAGCCACACATTTGGTCTGTAGTTCTCTGTAGGTTGCTTTGTAGCAGGGGTCAGGGAACTTTTAACCAACTATCCCAAAATATATTTATTTATCCTGATGTTACCCCCATGATCTGAAAGGAAGAAAATCAGATTCTTTGAATTCAAAAGGTTTATTGAATCTATTTATATGGACAATACAATTATAAATATGGAAAGTATAAAACAAATGTGAAATAATAAATTAATATCCACATTATGAAACAAAAGGATTTTTCTGGAAACTTTTTCATTTCAGATTTTGGAGGATGTTTCATTTTTGTTACAATTACATCAAAATTGGGACATTTTGATGCCAGAGCAATTTGGATACAGTCTTCAAGGTCCAACCAATTTCTCTGCTTCATTTTTATAGTGGAAAATCCTTGTTTACAAAGGTAGGTTGTTGCAAAAGGCAACAACTTTTTGATTGCCTCCTCATGCAATTTTGAAAGCCTTTGTAGCAGTTGACATCCAAAAAGTTTGTTTTCAAATTCAATACATGCTTCATTATTGGATTGAAATTCAAGTGTCTCTGCCAACCCTTGAGGCCTTTCACATTTAAAGGGATCTAGAACCCAACTGACAGTATATAAATCAAGATCTAGAAAGTAATCAGAGAAACACTCTTTAAAATCCTTGTTGTCGTCAAAAGTAATATTTTCACAATCTTCCAAAAATAAATGAGTGTTGCTAGAAAAAAATTTCTATCCTAACAAGAAACACGTTTTTTTATATAATTTTACGTATGTCTAATGAGTCCATATTACCCCCAAGAATTTCATTTTTATCCCACTTGGGGTAATTTACCCTGGTTCACGGATCCCTGCCCCATAGGACCTTCCAGTTGTCCTCTACGCAATGTCTTTAACTCCTCCATTTTATCAAAAGCTTCAATTAGAATGTCTCTAAATCTATCAGTTTGTTGGGGCTTTTAGTTTCCACATCCTTCTCTCCTGAATTAACTTGTTTATCTGAGTCCCAACTCTAAGTCTGAAGTCACTAACCACTAACCTATGTTGGGTAGTACATTCTTTGCCTGGGAAAGGCTTTGTGTTTACAAGCATGTTTATTCTGTTTTCTGGTGAGAATGTAGTCAATCTAGCTAGTGTGCCTTCCAGATTTGCAGGTGATCAGGAGACTAGCTGGTTTCCTAGTCACTGTTGCAGAGCATCAAATCAGTTACATCACAGAACACAATTAGCCTTGCCCCCCACCACTCATCATTTCTGAAGCCAAAGCTATAATTTCCATACACACCATAAAATCCATTGGATTGCTGCCCAACAAATTGGAGTCACTAGCCACAATAAATCAGTCATACATTATCAAGGTTAAGTCTGCAAAACAACCACTAATATATTGGTCCTTCTGATCATCAGCCATCCCAGAGTGTGAAGCATAGGCAGAGATAACTTTTAATTGTTGATTTACTTAGGACTAACTTCAGTTTAACTACCTAATCACACACTCAACCTCAATTATTTTATCAACCCATTTTTCTGCAAAAGTATGCCTATACCACCCACTGTGTCACTGCTGCCTACCTAAAAGAATTTGAATCTATGTTCTTTGCCCATGAGGAATCTAGTAGAGCTTCCCTCTGTGTTTATTTTATCATTTTGTAATAATTAGTTTAATATTAAATCAACACAAGTACTTGATTTTTTCTTATTTCACTGACCCCAGAAAAGTGAAATGTAAATGAGATTTGAAATCAGAATATACCTAAATTCCACATTCACTATTTGATTAACTTCAATATGTTGTATTATTTAACCTCAGCTGTTCTGTCAAGGTCAACTGCCTTTCATCTTTTCAGAATTGATTAAATAAGTACCAGTTGAATACTAGGGTTAATGTAATTGACTAGCCCCTCACCTAAAATATGCTTTATTTACAGCTTACTTGAAGCCGTATTATTTATTATAGATATCATAAATAACAAAATCACATGTTAAAGTTATCTCTATTGATTTTCTATAGAAATTGTAGCCAGCACTGATTATAGAGGTGTGGCACTCCGTCGGTTACAATGACGAGGGTTCCAGTTGATCCAATCAACGGAACAGCCTGCTCACGAAATTAACGTGCAAGTGGCTGAGCACTCCACAGAAAATGTGTACTCTTAACGTAGTTCTCAAGGAGACTCAGTGTAACAAGGCTGGCTCTTCGAAATACAGGTACAACAGAAACAAGAAGAAAGCGTGAGACAAAGTTGTAGAGAGAGAGTACAGCAGGGTTCGCAATCACCCACTGCCGGAGCCTCGTGGAGCTTTAGGTGTTTTCACTCAATAAACACCCACATACACGGCCTGGGAATTGAAACCTCAAGTTTGCTGCCCTACCACTGGGCCATTGCACCTCCACAACTGATTATAGAAAATCTGTAAAGATAAACTTAACAAGTGGTTTAATAGCACTGCTAATACAGTAGAACACATACTCTCATCATCATCATCGTTTAACGTCTGCTTTCCATGCTAGCATGGGTTGGACGATTTGATTGAGGACTGGTGAACCAGATGGCTACACCAGGCTCCAATCTGATTTGGCAGAGTTTCTACAGCTGGATGCCCTTCCTAAAGCCAACCACTTTGAGTGTAGTGGGTGCTTTTACGTGCCACCGGCATGAAGGCCAGTCAGGCGGTACTGGCAACAGCCACGCTCAAAATGGTGTATTTTACGTGCCACCTGCAGAAGAGCCAGTCCAGCGGCACTGGCAATAATCTCGCTCGAATGTCTTTTTTGGTTGCATAATGAAATAGTACCCCTACAGTAATTATAACAAAATGTCATAAATGTAGGCTTTTATTATTAATAAAATTGCATATGAATGAATGACAGCTACATAAAGGTAGTTAAAGTTTGACTTTAGTAAATTAGCTTTCTGTATGAATAAGTATATGAGTATTTAAATGACCTTTTTTAAGGAATGATGTACCACAGATATCACAGTGATATGGTTTTTCTCCTGTATGAATAAATTTATGTCTAGTTAAGCCCCCATTCAGTGAGAATGATTTTCCACATATATCACAGTGATATGGTTTGTCTCCAGTATGAATGCGCTTATGTCTAATCAAATCACTACTTCTAGAGAATGATTTACCACATATGTTACAATGATACGGTCTCTCTCCTGTATGAATCCGCTTGTGAGTAGTTAAATCACTACTTGCAGAGCATAACTTACCACATATATTACAATGATATGGCTTCTCTCCTGTATGAATACGCTTGTGAGTTATCAAGGTACTTCCTTGAGAGAATGCTTTGCCACAAATATCACACTGATATGACTTCACTCCTGTATGAATGCGTTTGTGTTTAGTTAAGTCACCATTTCTAGAGAATGATTTACCACAGTTATCACAATGATATGGGCTTTCTCCTGTATGAATACGCTTATGCGTAGTCAAGTTACTTGTTTGTGAGAATGATTTACCACAGATATCACAGTCATATGGTTTCTCTCCTGTATGAGTACGTTTGTGGAAAGTTAAGGTATTTATATGAGAGAATGATTTACCACACAATTCACAATGATATGGTTTCTCTCCTGTATGAATGCGCTTGTGATGAATTAAGGAATTTCCTTGAGAGAATGATTTGCCACAGATATCACAATGATATGGTTTCTCTCCTGTATGAATGCGTTTGTGCTTAGTTAAATGATCATTTCGAGTGAATGATTTACCACAGATATCACAAGGATAAGGCTTCTCTCCTGTATGAATACGTTTGTGTTTTGTTGAGTTACTACTTGCAGAGAATGATTTACCACAGATATCACAGTGGTATGGGTTCTCTCCCGTATGAATATGTCTGTGATTTGTTAAACTACTTCTTGCAGAGAATGATTTACCACAAATATCACAGTGATATGGTTTCTCTCCAGTGTGTAAACGTTTGTGATTAGTTAAATGGTCACTTTGAGGAAATGCTTTACCACAGATATCACACTGATATGGTCTCTCTCCTGTATGAATCCGCTTATGAGTTGTTAAATTGCCACTTGAAGCAAATGATTTACCACAGATATCACAGTAATATGGCTTCTCTCCAGTATGAATACGTTTGTGAGAGGTCAGGTGACATTTTCGAGAGAATGTTCTTTCACAGATATCACAGTGATATGATGTTTTCCCCATGTCTTTCAGCATCTCATCAAGCAAACCAAGTTTTTTAGACTGTATTTTACACTCAACCTTGTTTTCACAAAATTAATTATAATTTTCCTTCTCTCAACATTATATGCATATTTTCCTTCTATTGTTCTTTATATTTTATTCCAAACAAATATTTTTGCTATATTTCCATAAACTGTGATATATATATATATATCTCAAGATCTGAAGATGATGCAAATTCTTTATTAATCCAAGTTTAGCTAGAAGGCAAGATCATCTTATAGACATATCAGACAGTGAAGCAGAATAATCTTATTATTAATGTCACTTATATCCATTCTGTATAATATCTTCCTTTATTTTTAAAAGACATCTGATGGGAAGAAATTCTTCAATACCAGTGTCATCTGATATTCTGAAATAATAGAAAAATAGCATAAGATATAGAAAAGTTTTCTGCATTTAGAGTACAACCGGAGAAATTTTAGATTTCAGTATTAATAAACTGTAAATATAAACAGTTATTTGATAGTCAAATCACATTATACAACCTTGTGTGAAGTCAACATATTTACAGAATACAGCACCTTCATATTAATTAACATTATTTATATATATTAAAGTATAAGATAACCAGTAACATTCTTCTCTCTCCAGAAACATCCTTTATTGTTAAGTGTTATTAAATACATGCAACTCCTTCCAAATGTGCTGAGTGCTACTTTCATTGGTTATTCTCACCCATGTGTGTGTGTATACATATACCTTTTCCACAGGTTCCCTGTGGAAGAGTTAAACCTGGAAGACATGGAACAAAGTGGTGAAATATGATCTTCAGATGTTGAGTCTCATGGAGGTGATGACAAGTGACCAAGATTAGTTGTGCTTGAGAAGACACATCAAGCTAATTGAAACTGTGGAGTGGTTGGCATTAGGAAGGGCATCCAGCCACAGAAACCAATCCAAAATAGACTGGAGCCTAGTGTAGCTCTCCACTTAACCAGCTCCAGTTAAACTATCTTACCCATGGTAGCAAAGAAAACATGCTAGATGATGACGATGATATACATATATTCAATTTCATATATAAATATACTCACATACAAATATTTATACTCTCAGACATATACAAATAAATGGAACACACATATATAACTCACTATGACAGTTATACATTGAGTTTCTGCTGTTTGTGACAATGCCCCCACACAACTTATCTTCTTAACTCTTCCCCACCCCTTCAGCACTCCCATGAACTTACCTGCTCACTCACCTTACCTAATACCCTATACCAGGAGTCCCCAAACATTTTAGACCATTGACACTTTCATGGAATCTTTGACCCCCAGGCATGTAAAATAAAATAAATGATAATAATAAGTAGATGTGCATTTATCAATCCCTTGAATAGTCCCATCAACCCCCAAGGTTCGATATCGACCACTTTGGAAACCCCTGCTTTATACTTGAGGGCTCATCCTCACATCTTCACCATTTTTCTTTCTTTCTTCCAACTGGGGTAGCCATGTATTTCTTCTATAAGAATCCACCTGTTTTCTGTCCCTCTATTATACTTATCCTCTCATCACCTGACACAAAGCACTTCCCTTAATTATATTTCCCACACCCCAATTAACAAGTCCTGTGTCACTAGTTACTAGGTGAACTTGATAGTGCAGATGCTGTGTTAAAGCACCAAGTACACTCTGTAAAGTGGTTGGCAGTAGGAAAGGCATCCAACTGTAAAAACCATACCAAAGCAGACAGTAGAGCTTGGTGCAGTCCTCTGGCTAGCCAACAGCTGTCAAACCGTTCATCAAACACATGCTAGCATGGAAAATGGGCGTTAAATAGTGATGATGATCATTTATGCTTTCAATGTATTCTTTGTGTTTGTATTTTCCCTTTTATTCAAAAATGTAATGTTAAAGTTTATCTAACAAATAACTTACATGATTTAAAGAAAATTCGGCACTGTCATGCTATAAGCTGTCAGAAGTGAAAGTGCTCACTGCTAGTGAAGTATCTGTCTGTCTGCCTGCCTGTTGCTGGCCTGTTGATTCTTTGGCTACTGACAGCTAATACCATGACTGGCAGGAGCGAGCTATATGTCTGTCTCTCTCTCTATCTATTACTCGAACGTTATTGGAACAAATTTGACACCTATATCCATGCGTTTGAAAACACACAGAGTAAACTTCAAACTTCATTTGTTTTCTATTTTGATAAATTCTCTCTGTTGAAAATTCGGGACCACTCTGCTTTAGTAGTACCCTTATACTCTGTGTGTTTTCAAACGCATGGATATAGGAGTCAAATTTGTTCCAATAACTTTCGAGTGATAGATAGATAGAGAGAGAGAGACAGACAGACAGACAGACATATAGCTCGCTCCGGCCAGTCATGGTATTAGCTGTCAGTAGCCAAAGAATCAACAGGCATGCAGGCAGACAGACAGATACTTCACTAGCAGTGAGCACTTTCACTTCTGACAGCTAATAGCATGACAGTGCCGAAAATTCAAGTGTCTTCATATTTGTTGTTGTACAGCACCAGGTTAATTCTGGTTTACCAGGCAGCATGACTAAAGGGATTTCAGACATATCCATCACATTTTTTTTCATACACACCGTACTTAGAACTATATTTATGATGTTCTATTTTCTGTGAATTTTACTGGTGATCAAGTGTTTCTTGAAACAGTATTTAAAGATCGAAAATATTTAATACTTTTTACTCTTTTACTTGTTTCAGTCATTTGACTGTGGCCATGCTGGAGCGCTGCATTTAGTCGAGCAAATCGACCCCAGGACTTATTCTTTGTAAGCCTAGTACTTATTCTATCGGTCTCTTTTGCCGAACCGCTAATTTACAGGGACGTAAACACACCAGCATCGGTTGTCAAGCGATGTTGGGGGGGACAAACACAGAAACATATACACACACATGCATATAGAGAAATTGGGGGTAGGGTTAAAATTTTAAAATGCCGATTTTTTTTGCAGATTCGTAAATTTCGCAGTCAAAAAAGTGGGTTTCTGTAGAAATAGAAAAACAAAACCGAAAGGGGGTGCGGTCCATGTTCCTTTACCTCCGCCCCAAAATTGTATATCAAATTAATGATGTCGAATCAAAACGAAAGAATGCCTTAATGATTTCCTCTGTCGAAATATGGCAATTACGTCCGAATATTTGTTTACCAGCGATGTTTCGAAAGATTGCATGTTTATCTATGAAATTTAACCGGTATAACAAAACATTCACTTTTAATGGTCACAATTTGGCATTGGTTGGCAATAAACACATAAATCGTAAACTATCTATGATCTCCTAGAAACAATCTTTTAATTCTTGTTGTGTTTTGGGAGGGTCAAAGTGGAATATAGTTAAAAAGGACACTAATATTATTGGTGAGTAGTGCATTCATATCCTCTACACTTATATATATATCAGTTTAATAATAGGAAAAGAAATTTGAATACCATCCATTTTTATGATTTCTGCTATTGTTGAAAAATGGCGATTATAAGCGAATTGAACCAATGCAATTTTCTCTCACTTCTGTTGTTGCCCTTATATTCACAATAATCGAAGGATTTGCAATTTAGTCATTAATACTTACGGAAATATTTCGCTAAGGACAATCTTGTCACTTGTGTTTCTGCTGAGAAACAATGCGCTCAAATGGAAGCGGAAATTACTACAGCGCATGCGCAGATAGATTAGTATTAAATTGCTGTTTAGTAATAGTGGAGGCGCAATGGCCCAGTGATTAAGGCAGCGGACTCGCGGTCATAGGATCGCTGTTTCGATTCCCAGATCGGGCGTTGTGAGTGTTTATTGAGCAAAAACACCTAAAGCTCCACGAGGCTCCGGCAGGGGATGGTGGCGAACCTTGCTGTACTCTTCCACCACAACTTTCTCTCACTCTTACTTCCTGTTTCTGTTGTGCCTGTAATTCAAAGGGTCAGCCTTATCATCCTGTCACGCTGAATATTCCCGAGGACTACGTTAAGGGTACACGTGTCTGTGGAGTGCTCAGCCACTTGCATGTTAATTTCACGAGCAGGCTGTTCCGTTGATCGGATCAACTGGGACCCTCGTCGTCGTAAGCGACGGAGTGCTGTTTAGTGGTATTTTGTTCGTCTTTACGTTCTGAGTTCAAATTCTGCCGAGGTCGTCCTTTTGAAGTTGATAAAATAAGTACCAGTTAAACACTGAGGTCGATGTAATCGACTTACTCTATCTAGTGCCCGGGTTATGTAGGGCTGATCGTGTGAATTTTCCGTCTTCACGTTCTGAGTTCAAATTCCGACTTCGCCTTTCATCCTTTCGGGGTTGATAAAATAAGTATCAATTGTACACTAGAGTCGATGTAATCGACTTATTCCCTTCCCCAAATTTTCTGGCCTTGTTCCAAAATTTGAAATCAATATTTGACTGGCACTAAGGCAGTGAGCTGGCAGAATCATTAGCACACCAGACAGGAATACTTAACGGCATTTCGTCCGTCTTTACATTATGAGTTCAAATTCCACCAAAGTTAGCTTTACCTTTCGGAGTTGATGAAATCGATTTATCTCCTGCCCTAAACATGCTATCCTTGTGACAAAAATTTGAAACCCCTGTTTGACTGGTACTTTATTTTATTCACCCCAGAAGGATGAAAAACAAACCGCATTAAAATTTTAAAATAGATCTTTTACTTGTTTCAGTCATTAGACTGCAGCTATGCTGGAGCACCACCTTGATGGATTTTTAGTCAAACAATTCGACCCCAGTACTTTTTATAAGCCTGGTACTTATTTTATCGGGGTCTTTTTGCCGAACTTCTCAGTTATGGGGACTTAAACTAGCACCGGTTGTCAGGCAGTGGTGGGAGAACGAACACAAACACTAAGGCATATACACACACACACACACATTCACATACATATTTATATATACAATGGGCTTCTTTCAGTTTCCGTCAACAAAATCCACTCACAAGGCTTTAGTCAGCCAGAGGCTATAGTAGAAGACACTTGCCCAAAGAGCCATGCAGTGGTACTGAACCCGGAATCATGCGGTTGGGAAGCAAGCTTCTTACCACACAGCCATGCCTGTGCCTAGATGGTAATGGAATTCCACATGTGCTATATGGCAAGCTCATGTGTGGTTAATATTTAACCCCAGGTCAGCAATTAATCGGGTTGACCATCAATCGGAGGCATTGGCATAATGAACATCCTGACCTTTATCCAAACACTAAGACAGCACCAATACGCTTTCACTCTATTGTGTTTTCTATAACACAGTTGTACTGTTTAAATAACAACACAGCTTATCTTCATACCTTATTAGAAATGTAAGCGATGATTTCAATACACAGTGTAGTCTTTAAATTTTTAACTTCAGATAAAATTTTTGAAAGTGCATTAATCAAAGGATTGCATTTTTATAAATTAGTTTTTCTTGTGATTCTCCTTCCTAGTAGTTTGTAAACTGAACATGGAATTGGAAAGAAAAAATATATTAAAATCAATATTTTAAAGGGAACTAATAAACACATGAAACAAGGGCCTAGATTCCAAATCGTGTAGGTGCAGTAACCAGGATCAGGCCACATCATGTCAAGCAACTTGCCCAAAATGTCACACAAATTAGCACCTTTGCCGGTGGCATGTAAATATACCCTGGTGTCACATAAATGAAATGTGCAAGTGGTACATAAAAGCACCCATTGCACCCTCAGAGTGGTTGGCATCAGGAAGGGCATCCAGATGTAAAAAAACCATGCCAAATCAGACTGGAGTGTGTGTGTGTATATATATATAATATATACACACATACATATATATATACATGCATATATGTAGTTGGAAAGTGTTTAAATTTTATTGTTATGTATACACAAATAAATTAAGTCATAGGTTATAATGACATACCATTATTTGAAAATCCCATCCCCCTTGTATTTGAAAATTGAGAAAAATCAATTTTCAAACATACCAACCGTCCAACCTATGTCAGTATGGAAAGCAGGCGTTGAATGATGACAATGATGATACACACGTACATATATAACAAATGCATAGAAATCAAAAGTAAACAGAAATATCTCATGTCAAATTAGTTTACATTTTAAAAATTTATTTATTACTTTTTCCCCAACAGTGAAAAAAATTACACAATCTTTTCTGCCCTCAATTATTCATTTGGTGCCATGGAAAAAGCACCTGTGCTGGTGCCATGTAAAAAGCACTCATGCTGGTACCATAGAAAAGTGCTTGTGCTGGTGGCACATTAGAAGCACCCAGAAAGGTATCCAGCCATAGAAACCAAGCCAAATCAGAATGGAACCTGGTGCAGTTTCCCAGCTCTAGACAAACCATCGAACCCAAGCCACCATGGAAAACAGGGGTGAAAGATGTTATGCAGTAGATAAAGAGACAAATAAGAAATTTGTACAGCACAGATATTTACAAAGAATAAATACATAAAAGTTGAATAAAATAAAACATGGGAAATGTTTCAGATTCTAGTTCACACATAGTGAAAATTACTGGCTGGGTAGAATTAGAGCATTTTGTGCCCTATCCACCTACTGTTGCTTGTACTGCACCCAAAGGCACTTGTTAACAACTTTTGACTTGACCGGAGTAGATAACCTCAAGTCTTAGGATAAAGCTGTTTTAGTTCATTCTAATGTCTGTATTATTTTTACCAAAACAACAATCTGTTCTTTGTATGTCTTCTATATTCCAACCTCAACAATGACTCATTTTTATATCACTAGAATATATATGGCACCACAAATGTGTGATTTTATTGATTAAATGATTTTTGAAAAATGCTGGATTTCAGTTCTTTCTTCTCCTCTGAGGAGCACAATTTTGATTTTGAGATGGTTATTCCTCCTCATCCATTTTAGTTGTCCTATAGTGTCATCTGTGCATGCATGTTATGAGTACTGTTTACAGTGTTGGTGTGTGTGTGCATAACAGTGGTTATAGTGTATTGGTGTGTGTGAGTATACCCGTGATTATAATGATAGTGTGCATGTATCTGTTGTTAGTGGTTATAGTGTGTTCATGAGTGAGTATACTCATGGTTAGTGGTTACAGTGCATTAGAGTGCAAATATCATACACTGTAAAATGTTCCTATTTTATCATGTAGAATAAAGCAGAGATATTTCTACATGTGTGGAGTAGACACCATCTGTTTCATTCATTAATTCTTTTGACAAAAATAATTGTCAGAAAAAATTATTATATTTCCACACAGAAGAGTATCAATATACCTACAATGCCAAATAAATAAAGAGTATCTTTTCTCTCTTCTGAAAATATGTCCAAAGGTATATTCATATGTATTTTGAAAGAATGTTTCTATTAAACATATCACACTAATATTGACACAGATGTGGTTATATAGAACATAGTTTTAAGAAGTGGTTATCAGACATATTTTTCTTTGATAGAAATAATTACAACATTCGCAGTTACTCTATGGTATGAAACATAGATGTCTATTTAAACGGATTCTTCGAGAGAATGATTTACCACAGATATCACAACCATATGGTTTCTCCCCAGTATGAATGCGCATGTGTGTAATTGAATAACTGCGTTCAGCAAAAGATTTGCCACAAATATCACAGTGATATGGTTTCTCTCCTGTATGAATGCGTTTGTGTTTAGTTAAACCACCATTTAAAGAGAATGATTTACCACAGATATCACAGCTATATGGTTTCTCTCCTGTATGAATTCGTTTGTGTCTGGTTAAGTCACCATTTACAGAGAATGATTTACCACAAATATCACAGGGATATGGTTTCTCTCCAGTGTGAGTGCGCTTGTGTCTAATTAAGTCACCATTTACTGAGAATGATTTACCACAAATATCACAGTGGTATGGTTTTTCTCCTGTATGAATACGCTTGTGTGTAGTTGAATAACTACTTTCAGAGAATGATTTACCACAAATATCACAATGATATGGCTTTTCTCCTGTGTGAATACGTTTGTGTTTAGTTAAGTCACCACTTCTAGAGAATAATTTACCACAAATATCACAGTGATATGGCTTATCTCCTGTATGCGTACGTTTGTGAGTAGTTAATTGACTTCTACCAGAGAATAATTTACCGCAGATATCACAGTGATATGGTTTCTCTCCTGTATGAGTACGCTTGTGGAGAGTTAAGGTATTTATATGAGAGAATGATTTACCGCACATATCACAGTGATATGGCTTCTCACCTGTATGAACGTGTTTGTGAGTAGCTAAGGAATTTCTATGAGAAAATGATTTACCACAAATATCACATTGATAAGGTTTCTCTCCTGTATGAACACGTTTGTGCTTAATTAGGTGATCATTTCGAGTGAATGATTTATCACAGATATCACAGTGGTATGGCTTCTCTCCTGTATGAATGCGCTTGTGTATAGTTGAGTTACTACTTGAAGAAAATGTTTTACCACAGATATCACAGTGATATGGGTGCTCTCCTGTATGAATGTGTTTGTGACTAATTAAACTACTTCTTGCAGAGAATGCTTTACCACAGATATCACAATGATATGGTTTTTCTCCTGTATGAATACGTCTGTGAGTAGTTAAGTGATCATTTTGAGGGAATGATTTACCACAGACGTCACATTGATATGGCTTCTCCCCTGTATGAATACGTTTGTGTTTACTGAGATTACCTTTATGAGAGAAAAATTTACCACAAATATCACAGGGGTATAATGATTCTTTTAACTCTTTTGGCATTTCTTCAAGCAAAAATCAAATCAAATCTTTAAGGTTTACACATATTTCATTGTATGTTCTTTCTTTATAGACCTGAATATATGGATATATTTCTTGATTTTGTTTTTATAGTTTATTCCTGTCAAATATATCAGCTGCTATATTTCTATCAACATGTGATCGTTGTTGATAACTGTTGACAGTTGAAAAATCCTTTGTAAATATGTCCAAGTTTAATTAAAATACATATTCATCATTCAAGACAGCTATGTAGACAAACATTGCTGATAACCTGACTCAGAAGAAATATGTCATAGAAATTCTTCCTCTGATCTTTTAAAGATAGTAAATATTGATGATCTGGGATAAAATATTCCTTACAGCCAATTTCATCTGATATTCTGAAATATGAGAGAAACAATGTAAGATGTAGAGAAGTAAAGATTGAATAGTAAAGATTTTTATATGTTTCTGTATAGATAAACTATTGATTTAAACATTTACCTGAACAAACTTTTTATTTATTTAATTGATTCATTTAAACATCTGTGTAAAGAAAGCCATAACAGAACATGGTACTAAATACTCTATTAGTAGAATGAAAATTTAAATGTTTTTCCGGATCTATTCAGTTTGGCTGCCAGTATCAATTCTGTTCAAATTGGTTTCATATTCAGTGTAATGATACACTTTTATAAGCTAATGAATGACATAAAAATTCATTTTCACTATAAATCAATAAATAAAGAGTTACTAGCAATTAAAGTTTGAAAATTTTGGGTAATTTTAGCCAATCGTAAGCTACAGACACATTCATGCTTGTTTCCATAGTAACAAGCAGAACCTGAGGACGCTTTTGTCTGCAAGAAAGCATGTTGACAAATATATTGAAATCACTTGTTTTACCTATCTGTTGACAATTGAGCATGTGAATTTATGAACTGGTCATCAAAATGTTTATTTTCTAAAAATATTTAATTTGTAAAGTGCTATTTTGTTTTTAAATAAATCTTTTAAGTTCGTGCTATCACATTGAATGCTTAAAACTACAAAATATGTGTTCTTTACTTGTTTTTATTTGTCATTGAGGTGGTCGTGCTAAAAATAACAGCTAAATGTTGTTTACTCTTTCTTGACAACACATGCTATTTTCAGGATGTTGACAAAATATGCAATCATGTGCAAATTGACAGCTTCCAAATCCTGTTTCCTGACTGGGTGAAAATGATCAAATTTGAACCTCTAACTTTTTAAAAACATTTTTCTCGAAAAAGAGAAATAACTCCAGCAATTCAGCTTGGAAAAGTATATTAATGTGCCAAATTTTAAAATTTTCAATAAACTTTAATTTTTGAAATGCTGGCAACCAAACCAAATAGATCCGTTTTTCCTTTTAAATCTTTTTGCTGTTTCTAAGAATTGAAAGATTTTATTCTAGAACACAAATTGTACCTTTAACATTGGTTTTCTTTCAAGAACTGATTGTAATATATGACTGGCTCCTGTGCTGGTGGCACGTAAAAAGCACCATCTGATTGTGGTCGATACCAGCCCGTCTGGCCCCTGTGCCGGTGACACATAAAAAAGCACCCACTACACTCTAGGAGTGGTTGGTGTTAGGAAGGGCATCCAGCTGTAGAAACACTGCCAGATCAGACTGAAGCCTGGTGCAGCCTCCTGGCTTCCCAGACCCCAGTTGAACCATCCAACCCATGCCAGCATGGAAAACGGGTGTTAAACGACGATGATGATGATGATTTCTTTCAGCTTTATCATTTTACACTGAAATGTATGAAGTTATGTTTCTGAATAGTCTCCCCATCCATGTTTGTGGTAACATATAATTTAGAGGAATATAACCCATATGTAGCCAACAAAATTTTTTATTTATTTATATTGCTCAGTAACTGATATATTTTATATGATGATAAAATGTAGTAGAAATAATGGCAAGTTAAATTTTGACGGTTTATGCATTGATTCTTCCCAATATTTTTTCTGCTCTTGACTCATTGTGCTGATTACTAACTGATTTTACAAGAGATAGGTAACGAATATAATCTATATCTATTTCATTTTGTGCTTCCTATTTTTGCTGTTTCAACTACTTTCTCGTCTCCCCCATAATATTTCTTCGGCCTGGTATACAAATAATTCTTTTTTCTTATTATTTTCAAATAAATGATTATCTATCTTAAGCATATATATCTGTTTTCGTCCAAAATAATTAAAGAATAGATAAACTGTTAAAGAATGAAAAACTTTTTACCTATGGTATATTTTTTAAATAGTACCTAAAGATGTTGAACCATTTGTACAAGTGATCCAGTTATTAATACACTCTCATCATCATCATCATCATCATCGTTTAACGTCCGCTTTCCATGCTAGCATGGGTTGGACGATTTGACTGAGGACTGGTGAAACCGGATGGCAACACCAGGCTCCAATCTAATTTGGCAGAGTTTCTACAGCTGGATGCCCTTCCTAACGCCAATGATCAAAAAATAAGTAACAATCAATTATTGAAGTCAATGGTATCAACCAACTTCCTATTCCAATTTTGAAGCCTTCAACTTATGCAAGTAACAATTACTGACAGAATTGTTAGCATGCTGGACAAAATACTTAGTGACATTTCTTCTAGCTCTTTATGTTCTGAGTTGAGTCGAAATCCTGCCAAGACAAACTTTGCCTTTCATTCTTTCAAGGTGGGTAAAATAAAGTACCAGTCAAGTATTGGGGTTGATATAATCAACTAACACTGTTCCACCTAAAAATGCTGGCATTGTGCCAAAATTTGAAACAATTATTATTATTATTGGTCAGCTTGAACAGGAATTTTTATTATTTCAAGTTTGTTTTTTATTTTTAAATCTGAATTTATTACTTGCTTATGTTATGTGAATGATTTTACAAAGCAAGTTTTTATTGTATTTAATAGATTTTTGCCAGGAAAGTAATTTTTCTTTATATATATTTTGGTTGCCAGAGCAGAGAACATGCTGGACAAACTGGATTTCAGGGGCTTGGCAGTCGGCCTGAAGATCAACCATACAGAAACCAAGTACATATGATCTGAGAGCATACCGATCATTCACCTAACAGTCAGTCGGAGGTGATGAAATAGAAGAGGTGAGCAGCTATATGTATCTCAGTCAAGAAGTGACTATGAGACGAGAGATAGAGAATGAGATCTCACGAAGGGTAAAACCAGGATGGAGAGCATTGAACTCAGTGAGGGATGTGCTGAAGGCAAACCTAGACAAGGCAACTTGTGTCAATCTTGTCAATAGCACAATCTTGCCAGCAATGCTACACACATGTGAGACTTGAGCCTTGACAAAGAGAGAACGACATCTGCTTATAGTGCAGAGAGCCATGGAAAGGTTGATGTAGGAAATCTTGCTAAGAGATCAGGGACAGAACTGGAGTGAATGATGTTGTTACAGAATACCACCACACAAAGCTACAATGGGCTGGTCATGTTGCAAGGTTTGCAGACAGTCGGTGGACCAGTGCAGTTGTCGAGTGGTACCCGCGCAAGCAAAAGAGACCACTCAAAAGATCTGCAATCAGGTTGGAAGATGATTTAAGAAAAATGTTTGGAACAATGTGGAAGAGAATGGTGAGAGCATGAGGAGAATGGACCAAATGTTGTGGCCAGCGGAGCTGACTTGGCACCAGACAGTCTGGCCAATCCAAGTGATGTTTTGGTTGAGCTTCATTCACAAGGGTGTCGAACCACAAGAGATAATTCCACCTAAAGAGAAAAATTAAAAAAGTAATTCTGCCTCTGAAAGTAAAATAATAGCAAACAAAATTGTTTTTAAAAAATTCTGAAACATTTTAAACATAGAAAATTTTTTATCTTCAGAAAAACAAAGATAAGAACTTTTTCAGCAACAATACAAAAACACTAATGCATATTTACAAAACCATACAAATCCATACATGGAGTTAGTTTTACCTGGATTGTCTTGAGGATTGAAATTTTAAATACAAACAATGAACAATCTGACGTGGACCAGTGGAAACATTACAATGAAAAGAAATGCATTTCCTTGCCTGAAAAGTATACTGAAAAGCAAGCAGGAAAAAAACTGATTTACCTTTGTCACACAAGGGGTGTGTGCATGCTTTTTTGATACTCCCACAAGAACAATTAACAGGAACGGTGGCTGACATCTGGACCACAGATTGACATGTAGAGATGCACAAAGCACACAGCACTGTTTGTCTGACATTCAGGAGTGTAGAAAAGTAGAATTTGTGTGCAAAACATACCCCAACTAAAGCTTGACCATATGCAGTATATGAAGCAGTGCAAGGCAAAGGTAACAGACAGGAATATATAAACCCCAGTTTATTGTTGCTTTTGTAAAGCAATATGGATAGGCATTTAGTTTACTAATAATAAGAAATTACATGTAGTTGGGAGGGGTCAGCATAGACTTCCAAGTCTTAATGACCTTCCAGAATCACAAAGCCATTTTGGAATTGTGCCCTATTGTGAATGCAAAAGACAGTATAGGGCAGAAAATTCAGTTATTACACTTGTGGCAGTGAAATGTACTAGAGGGCTTTTGGTCCCTGGATAAACAGAAAAAGATTGAGCAGCATCAAAAAGCTGCTGCTCTAGAAGCACCACCACTTGTATCACAGGTTGCAGCTTGGAAAATGGTAAGAGAAAAAAAAAAAAAGCAAGGTGGGGGATGGGGGTGAACAACAGGCCTTTCAGAAAGCTTCCAGGAATATGATGAAAAGGCTGAACTCTTACATGGCTTTATGGCTATCAGAAATGGCAATAAGGGATAGCCTGCATTGTTATAAGCTGGAAGTAACTTAGGCAACCAGTGTGGATGGAACAGAAGTTAATGCAATATAATCTAAAGCATGCAGATCAAATATCAGTGAAGCCCACACAAAAATGTTTACGAATGAGTAACATACTTTTGTCAAGAAGATATAGGTCCATTCTTAGATGAACCAATTCAAAAGATGCTCATGAATGATTTTAATGATTTCAGGAAATATAATGTGTTGGCAAGAAAGTAAACTCGTTTTTCACAAATAGAGTTACGATTTTTTTGAATGACTTTTGTCAGTGTTATGACTTTTTTTTTTTTGACATTTGATATTTAGCTGACTTTAGAAGCAAATTGTGCATAATTTTGTTTACAGCTGTTAGTTCAGTGTCAATTTCAACATGGAGTGCAAAAACGAACATTTTTGCCGTATTTTGCTTTTTAATTTCCGTAAAGTAAGAAAGCTGTTGAGGCTTACAAAGACATACGTGAAGTTTACGGTGTTGATTGCTTAACAGGACACACATGTCAGAAATGGTTTAAAAAATTCTTTTCTGGAAATTTTTCACACAAAGTTAACCAACATTCTAGTCAACCTACTGAATCTGATTGTCACATAACTGTGCGAGAGATTGCAGAGAGGTTAAATATATCACACACAACAACTGAAAATCATTTAAAATATCTTGGACTTGTTAAGAAGCTCGATATTTGGGTTCCACATAAATCGAAAGAGATTCACTTAACACGAATCAATATTTGTGATATGCATCTGAAACACAATGAAATTGATCTTATTTTTGAAACGAATCATCACTGGTGATGAAAATTGGATTGTCTACAATAACATCAGTCAAAAATGATCGTTATCCAAGCATAATGAACCAGCACAAACCACATTAAAAGCTGGATTGCATCACAAAAAGGTTATGCTGTCAATTTGGTGGGATGACAAAGGTGGTGTGTATTTTGTGCTGCTTCAAGGAACCAAATGATCAATTCAGATGTTTACTGTCAACAACTAATGAAATTGGAGGAAGCAATCAAAGAAAAAGGGCCAGAATTGGCAAATCATAAAGGAATCATACTCCACCATGGCAATGCTAGACCACACATATCTTTGCTAACTTGTGAAAAATTATTGGAGCTTGGTTTTGAAATGATGTCGCATCCAGCATATAGCCATGACCTTGCACTTGCTTTAGTTTTTGGTTGATAAGGACCAGAAGTTTTCTGACCGCGGAATCACGAAGTTGCCAGAAAGATGGCAAAAGGTCATCGAACAAAGTGAAAAATATATAATTGATTAGTTTATTCTTTGTATGAAAAAAAAATTACTTTTAATTCACACTAAACGACCGAAATTACTTCCTTGCCAACTCAATACAATGTCAGGTGGGCAAGAAGAAATGTAGAGGTGGGTCATTACCTGTATATAGGCTAGGTAACCATAAATGTCCTGATGCCACAATTTTATATTTTTCTGTTGTTTTTATCTCAATTCTTAATCTATCGTGTTATGTTCTCATCCTTCCTAACGTTATTATATAACCTTGTTCAGCTCCACGTATATAGTAAAAACACGTTCTTTAATGCATTTTATTGTATCTCTCCAGCCCTTGTGGCTAATAAAGAAAATATTTTTAATATATTTTTTGTTTCTACTTTCGATGATCTATAGTTACTATTTAGAAATATTTTAATTGTTGTTGACACGGACGTAGCCAAATATCATATTGGTTTCATTTCAGTTTAAATTGGCAAGCTGTTAATTTATGCTTTATAGATTCTTGTTAATTAATGACCAGGAATTGATCAATCCTTCGTGAAAAAGAAAAAAGCTACCCATTTGAGTGGAGGTATATCTTAAACAGCTTAATGTATTTTCAGTGTTAAAAATTGATTAATTAAATATTTCTTTAAATCAAGAGATTTGGATTATGGAAATGAACTATATTTTAAAAGGTCCAAATGGCAATATAAATAAAGACGGTAGGCTGAAAAAGAAGGAGAATGACGTCGTCTACTAATACCGAAAGACTGCCGGATTAAATTATTGACCATTTACGCCATTTCATTACAATTGTACATAACCAGCTTTCCCAGTCGCTATTGAGTAGCGTGTCAACACAAATGAGTAGATCTAGCATTACAATCATTACCATCTAATCCTACTGTCGGATATTTATATTTAATGGGGATTACAACGATAACTCCTGTACCCAGTTCTTCCTTGCCTACATCAGCTACACTATACCTTCTCAAAATACATATTTTTGGTTAAATAACTGAAAACTATCAGAAATGTTGCTATCAAAGTCAGGACACAGTTAATAACGTGGGTATGATATAGAGTAGTATAAAATAATACATTTTGTTCTTTATTACGAATTCTACAATCGTTTAAGTAAAAACTATAATTTATTAACGTGTTCATTTAATTTAGAATACAACCAGTTTCTATATCTAGTACATTAACCATTGAGGAAAATTTAGTAACCTCAAGCAGTTCCAGAGACCGACACATTAAGACTCAGTCCTAAACAAATAAATATGATCAAATGTAAGCTGTTATTCATTGAGCAACTCTACGACAAAGACACGGTATAATTGAATGATACAATGTTAAAGTGAGAAATATACCTTATCAGTAGAATTTCGTTGACAGAAACGGTACAGATGTATGTAGAACTCGCAACCTTCCTGCAAGTACCACAGTTAAAGGAGAAAATACGACGGACTATGTTAATTAACAGGACCGGTGTTCATTGTCTGATGCTTGATTTCGTGACGTCATGAAAACATATTTTCGTTCTGCGCTGGTGATGGTAATTGCGAGAACTCATTTTTGTTATATTTCTAGAATATCTATAAATTTCCTTTTAATTTGTATATATAAATTTATACACGCATTCTTTTACTTGTTCCTGTCATTTGACCACGGCCATGCTGAAGCACATCTCTCATATATATATATATATATATATATATATATACACAGAGAGAGAGAGAGAGAGAGAGAGAGAGAGAGAGAGAGAGAGAGAGATACGCGCGCACATATAAATATATACATATATATATACGCGCGTGCGCGCACACGCACACAGAGCTTTATCACCTGACCAAAGCTGACCAATGAAAATTTAATAATTCATCTTCTGCGGTGTGTTTACCTTAGAAGTGACTTCTATCACCATTTCCCATTTGTATTAATTTCCTTTTATTACTTCTGCATACATCAGTTTTCTCCACTTTTTCTGTCTACCAAATTCCACTGGCGAGGTATTTTTCTCTTTTTAATACGTTATCATTCCCCTTATTATACCGTGAGGATTACTACATGTTATTACTTGTGAGTAAACTGTTTCTGTGAATTAAATTTTCCTGTCCCTGAGTGTGTAACAATACATCTTCAATTTCAGTTGCTAAACAAATGTTCCATATCTTAAACCAATTAAAATATAGAGAACGAAGATCAGGTTGCTTTTTCTCATTTTAACCGTCATTAATCACTGAAGTGAAATATACATACTAGATGTTGTTTTTTTTTTTTTTTTTTTTTTTTTTGTAATTAATATAATTTCTTCGTTCAAGATATTTTTGCTTGATCTGCCATAAAAATTGTAGCATCGGTGAAAACAACTTTCTGATCAATCGGTTCACGTTTCTGGAGGTACAAGAATACTAACCACTCACTATTCTGTAGCTTAACAATGTATGTAATGTTACACAGTCAGAAAGAGTAGATGCTTGTCTGAGGTTGTATGCTGCAATTTATTTTAGGTTTTTACAACAGATTCTGGAAATGAAATAGTGAAAAGAATGTACTTTTTTTTACTGGTCTCCTTTTTACTTGTATAGTTACTCATAACAATAAGTTATCTATCAATTGAAATGAAGTAGACGAACGAATATAGACAGGAATTTGATCCTTCCAAAATCCAATTTTCTTAACACCGAATTTATAAATTATCAGTTTAGCAGGGGAAAAAAGCCACAGTTAACAAGGGAAGAACAATTAGAATATTTTAAAATCAGAAAAGAAGGAAACAAAGCATTTAGGCGATCTTTCGGTACTTAATATTGAAAGAGATTCTATTAATTGGATCATTTTGTGTCAATGAATCAAATTTAGATAAGTTGCTTGGAATTTTCAACATATTAATAAAAATATTAGCTTTAATCTGTTATGGTTTTATGTAATGTACAATGGTGGGGAATAAAAGCTTTTTTAGATTCTACAAGAGAAATGTCATAGGCAAACAGATAACGTTCCCACTAGTTTATGTAATTTCAGTTAAACGTTTATATCTACAGCTTATTAGTATAGAAATGCAGTAAATTCTTGTGTTGAATCTCTACTTTATTCTCTGTATCTCCGTTTCTCTCATGTTTCAGAATATCAAATGACATTCGTATCAAGGAATACTAACTTTAGACCAAAGGAAGATGTATTATGAAAGAGATGTAACCATGTTTATACATATCTATGGTCGATTTACTGTGAAATATTCTGATATTATCAACATTTTTCTGCTTTGCTGTCTGGAATAATGATTTTGCAGTCGAATTAAAGCTGAGCTAATTTGCAAAGGAGTTTACAAACATCTTCAGAGATCATCAAACATCATGTTGGAAATATTGCAGCTGATACATTTGTTATGAATAAATTATAAAAACAAAAACAAATATATTCACATATTCTGGTTTATGAAAAAAGATTATACCGTAAATAAATTTAGTGCAAAATTTTTTCCATGAAGAAATGCCAAAAACATTAAAAACATCATCATACTTCTGTGATATCTGCGGTAAATCGTTCTCTCAAAAAGGTAACGTCACTAAACATAAACGTATTCATACTGGAGAGAAGCCCTATCAGTGTGATGTCTGTGGTAAATCATTCCCTCAAAATGATCATTTAATTACTCACAGGCGTATTCATACAGGAGAAAAACCATACCACTGTGAGATCTGTGGTACTGCATTCTCTGCAAGAAGTAGTTTAATTAGTCACAAACACATTCATACAGGAGAGCACCCATATCACTGTGATATCTGTGGTAAAACATTTTCTTCAAGTAGTAACTCAAATATACACAAACGCATTCATACAGGAGAGAAACCATATCACTGTGACATCTGTGGTAAATCATTCACTCGAAATGATCACTTAATTAAGCACAAACGCATTCACACAGGAGAGAAACCTTATCAATGTGATATCTGTGGCAAATCATTCTCTCACAGAAATTCCTTAGCTACTCACAAGCACATTCATACTGGAGAGAAACCATATCGCTGTGATATGTGTGGTAAATCATTTTCTCATATAGCTAGCTTAACTCTCCACAAACGTACTCATACAGGAGAGAAACCATATCACTGTGATATCTGTGGTAAATCATTCTCTGGTAGAAGTCAATTAACTGCTCACAAACGTATACATACTGGTGAGAGCCCATATCACTGTGATATTTGCGGTAAATCATTCTCTAGAAGTGTTGATTTGACTAAACATAAGCGTATTCATACAGGAGAGAAACCATATCACTGTGATATTTGTGGTAAATCATTCTCTGAAAGTAGTTATTCAACTACACACAAACGGATTCATACAGGAGAAAAACCATATCACTGTGATATCTGTGGTAAATCATTCTATGGAAGTAGTCATTTAACTAAACACAAACGCATTCATACTGGAGAGAAACCATATCCATGTGATATCTGTGGTAAACCATTCTCTAGAAGTGGTGACTTGACTAAGCATAAGCGTATTCATACAGGAGAGAAACCATATTGCTGTGATATCTGTGGTAAATCATTCTCTCTAAATGGTGATTTAACTAAACACAAACGCATTCATACTGGAGAGAAACCATA